>NC_141010.1:0-300859 GCF_052327205.1 Somniosus microcephalus
TCGCAGCGTATACAACGTGGGATCGCTCCGTATACAAAGTGGAATCGCACCGTATACAAAGTGGGATCGCTCCGTATACAACGTGGGATCACTCCGTATACAATGTGGGATCGCTCCGTATCCAACGTGGGATGGCTCCGTATACAACGTGGGATCGCTCCGTATACAACGTGGGATCGCTCCGTATACAATGTGGGATCGCTCCGTATACAACGTGGGATCGCTCCGTGTACAACGTGGGATCGCTCCGCATACACCGTGGGATCGCTCTGTATACATCGTGGGATCGCTCTGTATACACCGTGGGATCGCTCTGTATACAATGTGGGATCGCTCCGTATACAACGTGGGATCGTTACGTATACAACGTGGGATCGCTCCGTATACAATGTGGGATCGCTCCGTGTACAACGTGGGATCGCTCCGTATACACCGTGGGATTGCTCCGTATACAACGTGGAATCGCTCCGTATACACCGTGGGATCGCTCCGTATACAACGTGGGATCGCTCCGTATACAACGTTGGATCGCTCCGTATACAATATGGGATCGCTCCGTATACACCGTGGAATCGCTCCATATAATCCGTGGGATCGCTCCGTATACAACGTGGGATCGCACCGTATACACCGTGGGATCGCTCCGTATAAAACGTGGGATCGCTCCGTATACACCGTGGGATCACTCCGTATACAAAGTGGAATCGCACCGTATACAACGTGGGATCGCTCCGTATACAACATGGGATCGCTCCGTATAAAACGAGGGATCGCTCCGTATACAACGTGGAATCGCTCCGTATATAACGTGGGATCACTCCGTATACAACTTGGGATCGCACCGCATACAATGTGGGATCGCTCCGTATACACCGTGGGATCGCACCGTATACAATGTGGGATCACTCCGTATACACCGTGGGATCGCTCCGTATACAATGTGGGATCGCACCATATACAATGTGGGATCGCACCATATACAATGTGGGATCGCACCGTATACAACGTGGGATCACTCCATATACAATGTGGGATCGCAACATATACACCGTGGGATCGCTCCGTATACACCGTGGGATCGCTCCGTTTACAATGTGGGATTGCACCGTATACACCGTGGGATCGCTCCGTATACAATGTGGGATCGCACCGTATACAATGTGGGATCGCACCGTATACACCGTGGGATCGCTCCGTATACAACGTGGGATCGCACCGTATACAAAGTGGGATCGCACCGTATACAACGTGGGATCGCACCGTATACAAAGTGGGATTGCACCGTATACATCGTGGGATCGCTCCGTATACAATGTGGGATCACTCCGTATACAACTTGGGATCGCACCGTATACAATGTGGGATCGCTCCGTATACACCGTGGGATCGCACCGTATACAATGTGGGATCGCTCCGTATACACCGTGGGATCGCTCCGTATACAATGTGGCATCGCCCCGTATACAATGTGGGATCGCTCCGTATGCACCGTGGGATCGCTCCGTATAAAATGTGGGAACGCACCGTATACAACGTGGGATCGCACCGTATACACCGTGGGATCGCTCTGTATACACCGTGGGATCGCTCCGTATACAACGTGGGATCGCTCCGTATACAATGTGGGATCGCTCTGTATACACCGTGGGATCGCTCCATATACAATGTGGGATCGCTCCGTATACAACGTGGGATCGCTCCGTATACAATGTGGGATCGCTCTGTATACACCGTGGGATCGCTCTGTATACACCGTGGGATCGCTCCGCAAAAACGTGGGATCGCTCCGTATACACCGTGGGATCGCTCCGTATAAAACGTGGGATCGCTCCGTATGCACCGTGGGATCGCTCCGTCTACAAAGTGGAATCGCACCGTATACAACGTGGGATCGCTCCGTATACAACATGGGATCGCTCCGTATAAAACGAGGGATCGCTCCGTATACAACGTGGAATCGCTCCGTATACAACGTGGGATCGCACCGTATACAACGTGGGATCGCTCCGTATACACCGTGGGATCGCTCCGTATACACCGTGGGATCGATCCGTATACAACGTGGGATCGCTCCGTATACACTGTGGGATCGCTCCGTATACAAAGTGGGATCGCTCCATTTACAACGTGGGATCGTTACGTATACAAATTGCGATCGCACAGTATACAACCTGGGATCGCTCCGTATATAATGTGGGATCGCACCGTATACAACGTGGGATCGCTCCGTATACAATGTGGGATCGCCCCGTATACAACGTGGGATCGCTCCGTATACACCGTGGGATCGCTCCGTATACACCATGGGATCGCTCCGTATCCAACGTGGGATCGCTCCGTATACAACGTGGGATCGCTCCGTATACAACGTGGGATCACTCCGTATACAATGTGGGATCGCTCCGTATACAACGTGGGATCGCTCCGTGTACAACGTGGCATCGCTCCGTATACACCGTGGGATCGCTCCGTATACACCGTGGGATCGCTCCGTATACATCGTGGGATCGCTCTGTATACACCGTGGGATCGCTCTGTATACAATGTGGGATCGCTCCGTATACAACATGGGATCGTTACGTATACAACGTGGGATCGCTCCGTATACAATGTGGGATCGCTCCGTGTACAACATGGGATCGCTCCGTATACACCATGGGATTGCTCCGTATACAACGTGGAATCGCTCCGTATACACCGTGGGATCGCTCCGTATACAACGTGGGATCGCTCCGTATACAACGTTGGATCGCTCCGTATACAATATGGGATCGCTCCGTATACACCGTGGAATCGCTCCGTATAATCCGTGGGATCGCTCCGTATACAACGTGGGATCGCTCCGTATACACCGTGGGATCGCTCCGTATAAAACGTGGGATCGCTCCGTATACACCGTGGGATCGCTCCGTATACAAAGTGGAATCGCACCGTATACAACGTGGGATCGCTCCATATACAACATGGGATCGCTCCGTATAAAACGAGGGATCGCTCCGTATACAACGTGGAATCGCTCCGTATACAACGTGGGATCGCACCGTATACAACGTGGGATCGCGCCGTATACACCGTGGGATCGCTCCGTTTACACCGTGGGATCGATCCGTATACAACGTGGGATCGCTCCGTATACACTGTGGGATCGCTCCGTATACAAAGTGGGATCGCTCCATTTACAACGTGGGATCGTTACGTATACAAATTGGGATCGCACCGTATACAACGTGGGATCGCTCCGTATATAATGTGGGATCGCTCCGTATACAACGTGGGATCGCTCCGTATACAATGTGGGATCGCCCCGTATACAACGTGGGATCGCTCCGTATACACCGTGGGATCGCTCCGTATACACCGTGGGATCGCTCCGTATACAATTTGGGATCGCACCGTCTACAATGTGGGATCGCTCCGTATACAACGTGGGGTCGCTCCGTATACATTGTGGGATCGCTCCGTATACACCGTGGGGTCGCTCCGTATACAATGTGGGATCGCACAGTATACAATATGGGATCGCTCCGTATACAATGTGGGATCGCTCCGTATACACCGTGGGATCGCACCGTATACAACGTGGGATCGCTCCATATACAATGTGGGATCGCTCCGTATACACCGTGGGATCGCTCCGTATACAATGTGGGATTGCTCCGTATACAATGTGGGATCGCTCCGTATACAATGTGGAATCGCTCCGTATACACCTTGGGATCGCTCCATATACAACGTGGGATCGCTCCGTACACAATGTGGGATCGCTCCGTATACAACGTGGGACCGCACCGTATACAATGTGGGATCGCTCCGTATACAACGTGGGATCGCTCCGTATACAATGTGTGATCGCACCGTATACAACGGGGGATCGCACCGTATACACCGTGGGATCGCACCGTATACACCGTGGGATCGCTCCGTATACAACGTGGCACCGTATACAACGTGGGATCGCTCCATATACAATGTGGGATCGCTCCGTATACAATGTGGGATCGCTCCGTACACACCGTGGGATCGCACCGTATACAACGTGGGATCGCACCGTATACACTGTGGGATCGCACCGTATACAACGTGGAATCGATCCGTATACAACGTGGGATCGCACCGTATACACCGTGGGATCGCTCCGTAGACACCGTGGGATCGCTCCGTATACAACGTGGGATCGCTCCGTATACACCGTGGGATCGCTCCGTAGACACCGTGGGATCGCTCCGTATACAACGTGGGATCGCTCCGTATACACCGTGGGATCGCTCCGTATACAATGTGGGATCGCTCCGTATACAACGTGGGATCGCACCGTATACACCGTGGGATCGTACCGTATACAACGTGGGATCGCTGCGTATACAACGTGGGATCGCTCCGTGTACACCATGGGATCGCTCCGTATACACCGTGGGATCGCTCCGTATACACCGTGGGATCGCTCCGTATACAACGTGGAATCGCTCCGTATACAACACGGGATCGCTCCGTATACAACGTGGGATCGCACCGTATACACCGTGGGATCGCACCGTATACGATGTGTGATCGCTCCGTATACGATGTGGGATCGCACCGTATACGATGTGGGATCGCACCGTATACATCGTGGGATCGCTCCATATACAATTTGGGATCGCACCATATACAACGTGGGATCGCTCCGAATACAATGTGTGATCGCACCGTATACAATGTGGGATCGCTCCATATACAATTTGGGATCGCACCATATACAATTTGGGATCGCTCCGTATACAACGTGGGATCGCACCGTATACACCGTGGGATCGCTCCGTATGCAACGTGGGATCGCTCCGTATACAATGTGGGATCGCTCCATATACAATGTGGGATCGCTCCGTATACAACATGGGATCGCTCCATATACAATGTGGGATCGCTCCATATACAATTTGGGATCGCACCATATACAATTTGGGATCGCTCCGTATACAACGTGGGATCGCTCCGAATACAATGTGTGATCGCACCGTATACACCGTGGGATCGCTCCGTATGCAACGTGGGATCGCTCCGTATACAATGTGGGATCGCTCCATATACAATGTGGGATCGCTCCGTATACAACATGGGATCGCTCCGTATACAACGTGGGATCGCTCCGTATACAATGTGGGATCGCTCCGTATACAATGTGGGATCGCTCCGTAAACAATGTGGCATCGCTCCGTATAAAATGTGGGATCGCACCGTATACAACGTGGGATCGCTCTGTATTCAATGTGGGATCGCTCCGTATACACCGTGGAATCGCACCGTATACACCGTGGGATCGCACCGTATGCACCGTGGGATCGCATCGTATACACCGTGGGATCGCTCCCTATACAATGTGGGATCGCTCCGTATACATCACGGGATCGCACCGTATACAACATGGGATCGCACCATATACAACGTTGGATCGCTCCGAATACAACGTGGGATCGCTCCATATACAATGTGGGATTGCTCCGTATACACCGTGGGATCGCACCGTATACAATGTGGGATCGCTCCGTATACACCGTGGGATCGCTCCGTATACAAAGTGGGACCGCTCCATATACAACGTGGGATCGTTACGTATACAAATTGGGATCGCACCGTATACAACGTGGGATCGCTCCGTATATAATGTGGGATCGCACCGTATACAACGTGGGATCGCTCCGTATACAATGTGGGTTCGCCCCGTATACAACGTGGGATCGCTCCGTATACACCATGGGATCGCTCCGTATACACCGTGGGATCGCTCCGTATACAATGTGGGATCGCACCGTATACAATGTGGGATCGCTCCGTATACAACGTGGGATCGCTCCGTATACATTGTGGGATCGCTCCGTATACACCGTGGGATCGCTCCGTATACAATGGGGGATCGCACAGTATACAATGTGGGATCGCTCCGTATACAATGTGGGATCGCTCCGTATACACCGTGGGATCGCACCGTATACAACGTGGGATCGCTCCATATACAATGTGGGATCGCTCCGTATACACCGTGGGATCGCTCCGTATACAATGTGGGATTGCTCCGTATACAATGTGGGATCGCTCCGTATACAACGTGGGATCGCTCCGTATACAATGTGGGATCGCTCCGTATACACCGTGGGATCGCTCCGTATACACCGTGGGATCGCTCCGTATACACCGTGCGATCGCTCCGTATACAAAGTGGGATCGCTCCGTATACAACGTGGGATCGCTCCGTATACACCGTGGAATCGCTCCGTATACACCGTGGGATCGCTCCGTATACACCGTGGGATCGCTCCGTATACACCATGGGCTCGCTCCGTATACAACGTAGGATCGCTCCGTATGCAATGTGGGTTCGCTCCGTATACAATGTGGGATCGCTCCGTATACACCGTGGGATCGCATCGTATACAACGTGGGATCGCTCCGTATACAACGTGGGATCGCTCTGTATACACCATGGGATCACTCCGTATAATCCGTGGGATCGCACCGTATATAACGTGGGATCGCTCCGTATACACCGTGGGATCGCTCCGTATACAATGTGGGATCGCTCCAGATACAAAGTGGGTTCGCTCCGTATACAACGTGGGATCACTCCGTATACACCGTGGGATCGCTCCGTATACACTGTGGGATCGCTCCGTATACACCGTGGAATCGCTCCGTATACACCGTGGGATCGCTCCATATACAACGTGGGATCGCTCCGTATACAATGTGGGATCGCTCCGTATACACCGTGGGATCGCTCCGTATACACCGTGGGATCGCTCCGTATACACCGTGCGATCGCTCCGTATACAAAGTGGGATCGCTCCGTATACAACGTGGGATCGCTCCGTATACACCGTGGAATCGCTCCGTATACACCGTGGGATCGCTCCGTATACACCGTGGGATCGCTCCGTATACACCGTGGGCTCGCTCCGTATACAACGTAGGATCGCTCCGTATGCAATGTGGGTTCGCTCCGTATACAATGTGGGATCGCTCCGTATACACCGTGGGATCGCATCGTATACAACGTGGGATCGCTCCGTATACAACGTGGGATCGCTCTGTATACACCATGGGATCACTCCGTATAATCCGTGGGATCGCTCCGTATATAACGTGGGATCGCTCCGTATACACCGTGGGATCGCTCCATATACAATGTGGGATCGCTCCAGATACAAAGTGGGTTCGCTCCGTCTACAACGTGGGATCACTCCGTATACACCGTGGGATCGCTCCGTATACACTGTGGGATCGCTCCGTATACAACGTGGAATCGCTCCGTGTACAATGTGGGATCGCTCCATATACACCGTGGAATCGCTCCGTATACACCATGGGATCGCACCGTATACAACGTGGGATCGCTCCGTATACACCGTGGGATCGCTCCGTATACAATGTGGAATCGCTCCGTATACACCGTGAGATTGCTCCATATACAATGTGGGATCGCTCCTTATACAACGTGGGATCGCTCGGTATACACTGTGGGATTGCTCCATATACAACGTGGGATCGCACCGTATACAATGTTGGATCGCTGCGTATACAACGTGGGATCGCTCCGTATACACCGTGGGATCGCTCCGTATACAACGTGGGACCGCTCCGTATACAATGTGGGATCACTCCGTATACAATGTGGGATCGCTCCGTATACAACGTGGGATCGCTTCGTATCCAACGTGGGATCGCACCGTATACAACGTGGGATCGCTCCGTATAAAACGTGGGATCGCACCATATACAATGTGGGATCGCTCTGTATACAACGTGGGATCGCACCATATACAATGTGGGATCGCTCCGTATACAATGTGGGATCGCTCCGTATACACCGTGGGATCGCTCCGTATACAACGTGGGATCGCTCCGTATACACCGTGGGATCGCTCCGTATACAACATGGGATCGCTCCGCATACACCGTGGGATCGCACCGTATACACCGTGGGATCGCTCCGTATACAACGTGGGATCGCACCGTATACAATGTGGGATCGCTCCGTGTACAACGTGGGATCGCACCGTATACAACGTGGGATCGCTCCGTATACAACATGGGATCGCACCGTATACAATCTGGGATCGCTCTGTATACAACGTGGGATCGCTCCATATACAACGTGGGATCGCACCGTATACAATGTGGGATCGCTCTGTATACAACGTGGGATCGCTCCATATACAACGTGGGTTCGCTCCGTATACAACATGGGATCGCATCATATACAATGTGGGATCGCTCCGTATACAACGTGGGACCGCTCCGTATACACCGTGGGATCGTTCCATATACAATGTGGGATCGCTCCGTATACACCGTGGGATCGCACCGTATACAATGTGGGATCGCTCCGTATACAAAGGGGGATCGCACCGTATACACCGTGGGATCGCACCGTATACACCGTGGGATCGCTCCGTATACAACGTGGCACCGTATACAACGTGGGATCGCTCCGTATACAACGTGCGATCGCTCCGTATACAATGTGGGATCGCTCCGTACACACCGTGGGATCGCACCGTATACAACGTGGGATCGCACCGTATACAACGTGGGATCGCACCGTATACAACGTGGAATCGATCCGTATACAACGTGGGATCGCACCGTATACAGCGTGGGATCGCTCCGTATAAACCGTGGGATCGCTCCGTATACAACGTGGGATCACTCCGTATACACCGTGGGATCGCTCCGTATACAATGTGGGATCGCTCTGTATACAACGTGGGATCGCACCGTATACACCGTGGGATCGTACCGTATACAACGTGGGATCGCTCCGTATACAATGTGGGATCGCTCCGTGTACACCATGGGATCGCTCCGTATACACCGTGGGATCGCTCCGTATACACCGTGGGATCGCTCCGTATACAACGTGGAATCGCTCCGTATACACCGTGGGATCGCACCGTATACGATGTGTGATCGCTCCCTATACGATGTGGGATCGCACCGTATACGATGTGGGATCGCACCGTATACATCGTGGGATCGCTCTATATACAATTTGGGATCGCACCATAGACAATTTGGGATCGCCCCGTATACAACGTGGGATTGCTCCGAATACAATGTGTGATCGCACCGTATACACCGTGGGATCGCTCCGTATGCAACGTGGGATCGCTCCGTATACAATGTGGGATCGCTCCATATACAATGTGGGATCGCTCCGTATACACCGTGGGATCGCTCCGTTTAGAATGTGGGATCGCTCCGTATACACCATGGGATTCCTCCATATATAACGTGGGATCGATCCGTATACAACGTGGGATTGCACCGTATACAAAGTGGGATCGCTCCGTATACACCGTGGGATCGCTCCGTATACACCGTGGGATCGCTCCGTATACACCGTTGGATCGCTCCGTATACAACATGGGATCGCGCCGCATAAAATGTGGGATCGCTCCGTATACAATGTAGGATCGCACCGTATACACCGTGGGATCGCTCCGTATACAACGTGTGATCGCTCCGTATACACCGTGGGATCGCTCCGTATACACCGTGGGATCGCTCCGTATACAACGTGGGATCGCTCCGTATACACCGTGGGATCGCTCCGTATACACCGTGGGATCGCTCCGTATACACTGTGGGATTGCGCCGTATACAACGTGGGATCGCTCCGTATACAATGTGGAATCGCACCGTATGCACCGTGGGATCGCACCATATACAACGTGGGATCGCTCCGTATACAACATGGGATCGCACCGTATCCAATGTGGGATCGCTCCGTATACAATGTGGGATCGCTCCGTATAAAATGTGGGATCGCACCGTATACAACGTGGGATCGCTCTGTATTCAATGTGGGATCGCTCCGTATACAACGTGGGATCGCACCGTATGCACCGTGGGATCGCACCGTATACACCGTGGGATCGCTCTGTATACACCGTGGGATCGCTCCGTATACAACGTGGGATCGCTCCGTATACAATGTGGGATCGCTCTGTATACACCGTGGGATCGCTCCATATACAATGTGGGATCGCTCCGTATATAACGTGGGATCGCTCCGTATACAACGTGAGATCGCTCCGTAAACAACGTGGGATCGCTCTGTATACAACGTGGGATCGCTCCGTATACAATGTGGGATCGCTCTGTATACACCGTGGGATCGCTCTGTATACACCGTGGGATCGCTCCGTATACAACGTGGGATCGCTCCGTATACAACGTGGGATCGCTCCGTATGCAACGTGGGATCGCACCGTATACACCGTGGGATCGCTCCGTATACACCGTGGGATCGCTCTGTATACATCGTGGGATCGCTCCGTATACAACGTCGGATCGCTCCGTATACAACGTGGGATCGCACCGTACACAATGTGGGATCGCACCGTATACACCATGGGATCGCATCGTATACAAAGTGGGATCGCTCCGTATACACCGTGGGATCGCTCCGTATACACCGTGGGATCGCTCTGTATACACCGTGGGATCGCTCCGTAAACAACGTGGGATCGCTCCGTATACAACGTGGGATCGCTCCGTATACAACGTGGGATCGCTTCGTATACACCGTGGGATCGCTCCGTATACAACGTGTGATCGCTCCGTATACAATGTGGGATCGCACCGTATACAATGTGGGATTGCTCCGTATACACCGTGGGATCGCTCCGTATACAACGTGGGATCGCTCCGTATACAACGTGGGATCGCTCCGTATACACCGTGGGATCGCTCCGTATACAATGTGGGATCGCTCCATATACACCGTGGGATCGCTCCGTATACAATGTGGGATCGCTCCGTATACACCGTGGGATCGCTCCGTATACAATGTGGGATAGCTCCGTATACAATGTGGGGTCGCTCCGTATACAACGTGGGATCGCTCCGTATACACCGTGGGATCGCACCGTATACAACGTGGGATCGCTCCGTATACACCGTGGGATCGCTCCGTATACACCGTTGGATCGCTCCGTATACAACATGGGATCGCGCCGTATACAATGTGGGATCGCTCCGTATACAATGTGGGATCGCACCATATACACCGTGGGATCGCTCCGTATACACCGTGTGATCGCTCCGTATACAATGTGGGATCGCACCGTATACAATGTGGGATTGCTCCGTATACACCGTGGGATCGCTCCGTATACAACGTGGGATCGCTCCGTATACAACGTGGGATCGCTCCATATACACCGTGGGATCGCTCCGTATACAATGTGGGATCGCTGCATATACACCGTGGGATCGCTCCGTATACAATGTGGGATCGCTCCGTATACACCGTGGGATCGCTCCGTATACAATGTGGGACCGCTCCGTATACAATGTGGGATCGCTCCGTATACAACGTGGGATCGCTCCGTATACACCGTGGGATCGCACCGTATACAACGTGGGATCGCACCGTATACAACGTGGGATCGCTCCATATACACCGTGGGATCGCTCCGTATACAATGTGGGATCGCTCCGTATACAATGTGGGATTGCTCCGTATACAATGTCGGTTCGCTCCGTATACAACGTGGGATCGCTCCGTATACACCGTGGGATCGCACCGTATACAACGTGGGATCGCTCCGTATACACCATGGGATCGCTCCGTATACACCGTTGGATCGCTCCGTATACAACATGGGATCGCGTCGTATACAACGTGGGATCGCTCCGTATACAATGTGGGATCGCACCGTATACACCGTGTGATCGCTCCGTATACACCGTGTGATCGCTCCGTATACAATGAGGGATCGCACCGTATACAATGTGGGATTGCTCCGTATACACCGTGGGATCGCTCCGTATACAACGTGGGATCGCTCCGTATACACCGTGGAATCGCTCCGTATACACCGTGGGATCGCTCCATATACAACGTGGGATCGCTCCGTATACAATGTGGGATCGCTCCGTATACACCGTGGGATCGCTCCGTATACACCGTGGGATCGCTCCGTATACACCGTGCGATCGCTCCGTATACAAAGTGGGATCGCTCCGTATACAACGTGGGATCGCTCCGTATACACCGTGGAATCGCTCCGTATACACCGTGGGATCGCTCCGTATACACCGTGGGATCGCTCCGTATACACCGTGGGCTCGCTCCGTATACAACGTAGGATCGCTCCGTATGCAATGTGGGTTCGCTCCGTATACAATGTGGGATCGCTCCGTATACACCGTGGGATCGCATCGTATACAACGTGGGATCGCTCCGTATACAACGTGGGATCGCTCTGTATACACCATGGGATCACTCCGTATAATCCGTGGGATCGCTCCGTATATAACGTGGGATCGCTCCGTATACACCGTGGGATCGCTCCGTATACAATGTGGGATCGCTCCAGATACAAAGTGGGTTCGCTCCGTATACAACGTGGGATCACTCCGTATACACCGTGGGATCGCTCCGTATACACTGTGGGATCGCTCCGTATACACCGTGGAATCGCTCCGTATACACCGTGGGATCGCTCCATATACAACGTGGAATCGCTCCGTGTACAATGTGGGATCGCTCCATATACACCGTGGAATCGCTCCGTATACACCATGGGATCGCACCGTATACAACGTGGGATCGCTCCGTATACACCGTGGGATCGCTCCGTATACAATGTGGAATCGCTCCGTATACACCGTGAGATTGCTCCATATACAATGTGGGATCGCTCCTT
This sequence comes from Somniosus microcephalus, assembly GCF_052327205.1. Classification (NCBI taxonomy): domain Eukaryota; kingdom Metazoa; phylum Chordata; class Chondrichthyes; order Squaliformes; family Somniosidae; genus Somniosus; species Somniosus microcephalus. The sequence goes on from NC_141010.1 coordinate 12,693, forward strand.
ATACAACGTGGGATCGCTCGGTATACACTGTGGGATTGCTCCGTATACAACGTGGGATCGCACCGTATACAATGTTGGATCGCTGCGTATACAACGTGGGATCGCTCCGTATACACCGTGGGATCGCTCCGTATATAACGTGGGACCGCTCCGTATACAATGTGGGATCACTCCGTATACAATGTGGGATCGCTCCGTATACAACGTGGGATCGCTTCGTATCCAACGTGGGATCGCACCGTATACAACGTGGGATCGCTCCGTATACAATGTGGGATCGCACCGTATACACCGTGTGATCGCTCCGTATACACCGTGTGATCGCTCCGTATACAATGAGGGATCGCACCGTATACAATGTGGGATTGCTCCGTATACACCGTGGGATCGCTCCGTATACAACGTGGGATCGCTCCGTATACACCGTGGAATCGCTCCGTATACACCGTGGGATCGCTCCATATACAACGTGGGATCGCTCCGTATACAATGTGGGATCGCTCCGTATACACCGTGGGATCGCTCCGTATACACCGTGGGATCGCTCCGTATACACCGTGCGATCGCTCCGTATACAAAGTGGGATCGCTCCGTATACAACGTGGGATCGCTCCGTATACACCGTGGAATCGCTCCGTATACACCGTGGGATCGCTCCGTATACACCGTGGGATCGCTCCGTATACACCGTGGGCTCGCTCCGTATACAACGTAGGATCGCTCCGTATGCAATGTGGGTTCGCTCCGTATACAATGTGGGATCGCTCCGTATACACCGTGGGATCGCATCGTATACAACGTGGGATCGCTCCGTATACAACGTGGGATCGCTCTGTATACACCATGGGATCACTCCGTATAATCCGTGGGATCGCTCCGTATATAACGTGGGATCGCTCCGTATACACCGTGGGATCGCTCCGTATACAATGTGGGATCGCTCCAGATACAAAGTGGGTTCGCTCCGTATACAACGTGGGATCACTCCGTATACACCGTGGGATCGCTCCGTATACACTGTGGGATCGCTCCGTATACACCGTGGAATCGCTCCGTATACACCGTGGGATCGCTCCATATACAACGTGGAATCGCTCCGTGTACAATGTGGGATCGCTCCATATACACCGTGGAATCGCTCCGTATACACCATGGGATCGCACCGTATACAACGTGGGATCGCTCCGTATACACCGTGGGATCGCTCCGTATACAATGTGGAATCGCTCCGTATACACCGTGAGATTGCTCCATATACAATGTGGGATCGCTCCTTATACAACGTGGGATCGCTCGGTATACACTGTGGGATTGCTCCGTATACAACGTGGGATCGCACCGTATACAATGTTGGATCGCTGCGTATACAACGTGGGATCGCTCCGTATACACCGTGGGATCGCTCCGTATATAACGTGGGACCGCTCCGTATACAATGTGGGATCACTCCGTATACAATGTGGGATCGCTCCGTATACAACGTGGGATCGCTTCGTATCCAACGTGGGATCGCACCGTATACAACGTGGGATCGCTCCGTATAAAACGTGGGATCGCACCATATACAATGTGGGATCGCTCTGTATACAACGTGGGATCGCACCATATACAATGTGGGATCGCTCCGTATACAATGTGGGATCGCTCCGTATACACCGTGGGATCGCTCCGTATACAACGTGGGATCGCTCCGTATACACCGTGGGATCGCTCCGTATACAACATGGGATCGCTCCGCATACACCGTGGGATCGCACCGTATACACCGTGGGATCGCTCCGTATACAACGTGGGATCGCACCGTATACAATGTGGGATCGCTCCGTGTACAACGTGGGATCGCACCGTATACAACGTGGGATCGCTCCGTATACAACGTGGGATCGCACCGTATACAATCTGGGATCGCTCTGTATACAACGTGGGATCGCTCCATATACAACGTGGGATCGCACCGTATACAATGTGGGATCGCTCTGTATACAACGTGGGATCGCTCCATATACAACGTGGGTTCGCTCCGTATACAACATGGGATCGCATCATATACAATGTGGGATCGCTCCGTATACAACGTGGGACCGCTCCGTATACACCGTGGGATCGTTCCATATACAATGTGGGATCGCTCCGTATACACCGTGGGATCGCACCGTATACAATGTGGGATCGCTCCGTATACAAAGGGGGATCGCACCGTATACACCGTGGGATCGCACCGTATACACCGTGGGATCGCTCCGTATACAACGTGGCACCGTATACAACGTGGGATCGCTCCGTATACAACGTGCGATCGCTCCGTATACAATGTGGGATCGCTCCGTACACACCGTGGGATCGCACCGTATACAACGTGGGATCGCACCGTATACAACGTGGGATCGCACCGTATACAACGTGGAATCGATCCGTATACAACGTGGGATCGCACCGTATACAGCGTGGGATCGCTCCGTATAAACCGTGGGATCGCTCCGTATACAACGTGGGATCACTCCGTATACACCGTGGGATCGCTCCGTATACAATGTGGGATCGCTCCGTATACAACGTGGGATCGCACCGTATACACCGTGGGATCGTACCGTATACAACGTGGGATCGCTCCGTATACAACGTGGGATCGCTCCGTGTACACCGTGGGATCGCTCCGTATACACCGTGGGATCGCTCCGTATACACCGTGGGATCGCTCCGTATACAACGTGGAATCGCTCCGTATACACCGTGGGATCGCACCGTATACGATGTGTGATCGCTCCCTATACGATGTGGGATCGCACCGTATACGATGTGGGATCGCACCGTATACATCGTGGGATCGCTCTATATACAATTTGGGATCGCACCATAGACAATTTGGGATCGCCCCGTATACAACGTGGGATTGCTCCGAATACAATGTGTGATCGCACCGTATACACCGTGGGATCGCTCCGTATGCAACGTGGGATCGCTCCGTATACAATGTGGGATCGCTCCATATACAATGTGGGATCGCTCCGTATACACCGTGGGATCGCTCCGTTTAGAATGTGGGATCGCTCCGTATACACCATGGGATTCCTCCATATATAACGTGGGATCGATCCGTATACAACGTGGGATTGCACCGTATACAAAGTGGGATCGCTCCGTATACACCGTGGGATCGCTCCGTATACACCGTGGGATCGCTCCGTATACACCGTTGGATCGCTCCGTATACAACATGGGATCGCGCCGCATAAAATGTGGGATCGCTCCGTATACAATGTAGGATCGCACCGTATACAACGTGGGATCGCTCCGTATACAACGTGTGATCGCTCCGTATACACCGTGGGATCGCTCCGTATACACCGTGGGATCGCTCCGTATACAACGTGGGATCGCTCCGTATACACCGTGGGATCGCTCCGTATACACCGTGGGATCGCTCCGTATACACTGTGGGATTGCGCCGTATACAACGTGGGATCGCTCCGTATACAATGTGGAATCACACCGTATGCACCGTGGGATCGCACCATATACAACGTGGGATCGCTCCGTATACAACATGGGATCGCACCGTATCCAATGTGGGATCGCTCCGTATACAATGTGGGATCGCTCCGTATAAAATGTGGGATCGCACCGTATACAACGTGGGATCGCTCTGTATTCAATGTGGGATCGCTCCGTATACAACGTGGGATCGCACCGTATGCACCGTGGGATCGCACCGTATACACCGTGGGATCGCTCTGTATACACCGTGGGATCGCTCCGTATACAACGTGGGGTCGCTCCGTATACAATGTGGGATCGCTCTGTATACACCGTGGGATCGCTCCATATACAATGTGGGATCGCTCCGTATATAACGTGGGATCGCTCCGTATACAACGTGAGATCGCTCCGTAAACAACGTGGGATCGCTCTGTATACAACGTGGGATCGCTCCGTATACAATGTGGGATCGCTCTGTATACACCGTGGGATCGCTCTGTATACACCGTGGGATCGCTCCGTATACAACGTGGGATCGCTCCGTATACAACGTGGGATCGCTCCGTATGCAATGTGGGATCGCACCGTATACACCGTGGGATCGCTCCGTATACACCGTGGGATCGCTCTGTATACATCGTGGGATCGCTCCGTATACAACGTCGGATCGCTCCGTATACAACGTGGGATCGCACCGTACACAATGTGGGATCGCACCGTATACACCATGGGATCGCATCGTATACAAAGTGGGATCGCTCCGTATACACCGTGGGATCGCTCGGTATACACCGTGGGATCGCTCTGTATACACCGTGGGATCGCTCCGTAAACAACGTGGGATCGCTCCGTATACAACGTGGGATCGCTCCGTATACAACGTGGGATCGCTCCGTATACACCGTGGGATCGCTCCGTATACAACGTGTGATCGCTCCGTATACAATGTGGGATCGCACCGTATACAATGTGGGATTCCTCCGTATACACCGTGGGATCGCTCCGTATACAACGTGGGATCGCTCCGTATACAACGTGGGATCGCTCCGTATACACCGTGGGATCGCTCCGTATACAATGTGGGATCGCTCCATATACACCGTGGGATCGCTCCGTATACAATGTGGGATCGCTCCGTATACACCGTGGGATCGCTCCGCACACAATGTGGGATTGCTTCGTATACAATGTGGGGTCGCTCCATATACAACGTGGGATCGCTCCGTATACACCGTGGGATCGCTCCGTATACACCGTTGGATCGCTCCGTATACAACATGGGATCGCGCCGTATACAATGTGGGATCGCTCCGTATACAATGTGGGATCGCACCATATACACCGTGGGATCGCTCCGTATACACCGTGTGATCGCTCCGTATACAATGTGGGATCGCACCGTATACAATGTGGGATTGCTCCGTATACACCGTGGGATCGCTCCGTATACAACGTGGGATCGCTCCGTATACAACGTGGGATCGCTCCATATACACCGTGGGATCGCTCCGTATACAATGTGGGATCGCTGCATATACACCGTGGGATCGCTCCGTATACAATGTGGGATCGCTCCGTATACACCGTGGGATCGCTCCGTATACAATGTGGGATCGCTCCGTATACAACGTGGGATCGCTCCGTATACACCGTGGGATCGCACCGTATACAACGTGGGATCGCACCGTATACAACGTGGGATCGCTCCATATACACCTTGGGATCGCTCCGTATACAATGTGGGATCGCTCCGTATACAATGTGGGATTGCTCCGTATACAATGTCGGTTCGCTCCGTATACAACGTGGGATCGCTCCGTATACACCGTGGGATCGCACCGTATACAACGTGGGATCGCTCCGTATACAATGTGGGATCGCTCTGTATACACCGTGGGATCGCTCTGTATACACCGTGGGATCGCTCCGTATACAACGTGGGATCGCTCCGTATACAACGTGGGATCGCTCCGTATGCAATGTGGGATCGCACCGTATACACCGTGGGATCGCTCCGTATACACCGTGGGATCGCTCTGTATACATCGTGGGATCGCTCCGTATACAACGTCGGATCGCTCCGTATACAACGTGGGATCGCACCGTACACAATGTGGGATCGCACCGTATACACCATGGGATCGCATCGTATACAAAGTGGGATCGCTCCGTATACACCGTGGGATCGCTCGGTATACACCGTGGGATCGCTCTGTATACACCGTGGGATCGCTCCGTAAACAACGTGGGATCGCTCCGTATACAACGTGGGATCGCTCCGTATACAACGTGGGATCGCTCCGTATACACCGTGGGATCGCTCCGTATACAACGTGTGATCGCTCCGTATACAATGTGGGATCGCACCGTATACAATGTGGGATTCCTCCGTATACACCGTGGGATCGCTCCGTATACAACGTGGGATCGCTCCGTATACAACGTGGGATCGCTCCGTATACACCGTGGGATCGCTCCGTATACAATGTGGGATCGCTCCATATACACCGTGGGATCGCTCCGTATACAATGTGGGATCGCTCCGTATACACCGTGGGATCGCTCCGTATACAATGTGGGATTGCTCCGTATACAATGTGGTGTCGCTCCGTATACAACGTGGGATCGCTCCGTATACACCGTGGGATCGCTCCGTATACACCGTTGGATCGCTCCGTATACACCGTTGGATCGCTCCGTATACAACATGGGATCGCGCCGTATACAATGTGGGATCGCTCCGTATACAATGTGGGATCGCACCATATACACCGTGGGATCGCTCCGTATACACCGTGTGATCGCTCCGTATACAATGTGGGATCGCACCGTATACAATGTGGGATTGCTCCGTATACACCGTGGGATCGCTCCGTATACAACGTGGGATCGCTCCGTATACAACGTGGGATCGCTCCATATACACCGTGGGATCGCTCCGTATACAATGTGGGATCGCTGCATATACACCGTGGGATCGCTCCGTATACAATGTGGGATCGCTCCGTATACACCGTGGGATCGCTCCGTATACAATGTGGGATCGCTCCGTATACAACGTGGGATCGCTCCGTATACACCGTGGGATCGCACCGTATACAACGTGGGATCGCACCGTATACAACGTGGGATCGCTCCATATACACCTTGGGATCGCTCCGTATACAATGTGGGATCGCTCCGTATACAATGTGGGATTGCTCCGTATACAATGTCGGTTCGCTCCGTATACAACGTGGGATCGCTCCGTATACACCGTGGGATCGCACCGTATACAACGTGGGATCGCTCCGTATACACCATGGGATCGCTCCGTATACACCGTTGGATCGCTCCGTATACAACATGGGATCGCGTCGTATACAACGTGGGATCGCTCCGTATACAATGTGGGATCGCACCGTATACACCGTGTGATCGCTCCGTATACACCGTGTGATCGCTCCGTATACAATGAGGGATCGCACCGTATACAATGTGGGATTGCTCCGTATACACCGTGTGATCGCTCCGTATACAACGTGGGATCGCTCCGTATACAACGTGGGATCGCTCCGTATACACCGTGGGATCGCTCCGTATACAATGTGGGATCGCTCCATATACACCGTGGGATCGCTCCGTATACAATGTGGGATCGCTCCGTATACACCGTGGGATCGCTCCGTATACAATGTGGGATTCCTCCGTATACAATGTGGGATCGCTCCGTATACAATGTGGGATCGCTCCATATACACCGTGGGATCGCACCGTATACAACGTGGGATCGCTCCGTATACACCGTGGAATCGCTCCGTATACACCGTTGGATCGCTCCGTATACAACATGGGATCGCGCCGTATACAATGTGGGATCGCTCCGTATACAATGTGGGATCGCACCGTATACAATGTGGGATTGCTCCGTATACACCGTGGGATCGCTCCGTACACAACGTGGGATCGCTCCGTGTACAACGTGGGATCGCTCCGTATACACCGTGGGATCGCTCCGTATACAATGTGGGATCGCTCCATATACACCGTGGGATCGCTCCGTATACAATGTGGGATCGCTCCGTATACACCGTGGGATCGCTCCTTATACAATGTGGGATTGCTCCGTATACAATGTGGGATCGCTCCGTATACAACGTGGGATCGCTCCGTATACACCGTGGGATCGCACCGTATACAACGTGGGATCGCACCGTATAAACGTGGGATCGCTCCGTATACAATGTGGGATCGCACCGTATACACCGTGGGATCACAATGTATACAACGTGGGATCGCACCGTATACAACGTGGGATCGCTCCGTATACACCGTGGGATCGCTCCGTATACAACGTGGGATCGCTCCGTATACACCGTGGGATCGCTCCGTATACAACATGGGATCGCTCCGTATACACCGTGGGATTGCTCCGTATACAATGTCGGATCGCACCGTATACACCGTGGGATCGCTCCGTATAGACTGTGGGATCGCGCCGTATACAACGTGGGATCGCTCCGTATACACCGTGGGATCGCTCCGTATACAACGTGGGATCGCTCCGTATACACCGTGGGATCGCTCCGTATACACCGTGGGATTGCGCCGTATACAAGGTGGGATCGCTCCGTATACAATGTGGAATAGCACCGTATACACCGTGGGATCGCTCTGTATACAACGTGGGATCGCTCTGTATACAACGTGGGATCGCTCCGTATACAACGTGGGATCGCGCCGTATAAAACGTGGGATCGCTCCGTATACACCGTGGGATCACTCCGTATACAACGTGGGATCGCTCCGTATACAAAGTGGGATCGCACCGTATACACCGTGGGATCGCTCCGTATACAATGTGGGATCGCTCCGTATACAATGTGGGATCGCTCCGTATACACCATGAGATCGCTCCGTATACAACGTGGGATCGCTCCGTATACACCGTGGGATCGCTCCGTATACACCGTGGGATCGCTCCGTATACAACTTGGGATCGCTCCGTATACACCGTGGGATCGCTCCGTATACAACGTGGGATCGCTCCGTATACAACGTGGGATCGCTGCGTATACACCGTGGGATCGCTCCGTATACACCGTGGGATCGCTCCGTATACACCGTGGGATCGCTCTGTATACAACGTGGGATCGCTCCGGATACAATGTGGGATCGCTCCATATACAATGTGGGATCGCACCATATACACCGTGGGATCGCTCCGTATGCACCGTGGGTTCGCTCCGTATACAATGTGGGATCGCTCCGTATACACCGTGGGATCGCTCCGTATACAATGTGGGATCGCTCCGTATACAATGTGGGATCGCTCCGTATACAACGTGGGATCGCTCCGTATACAATGTGGGATCGCACCGTATACACCGTGGGATCACAACGTATACAACGTGGGATCGCACCGTATACAACGTGGGATCGCTCCGTATACACCGTGGGATCGCTCCGTATACAACGTGGGATCGCTCCGTATACACCGTGGGATCGCTCCGTATACAACATGGGATCGCTCCGTATACACCGTGGGATTGCTCCGTATACAATGTCGGATCGCACCGTATACACTGTGGGATCGCTCCGTATAGACTGTGGGATCGCTCCGTATACAACGTGGGATCGCTCCGTATACACCGTGGGATCGCTCCGTATACAACGTGGGATCGCTCCGTATACACCGTGGGATCGCTCCGTATACACCGTGGAATTACGCCGTATACAACGTGGGATCGCTCCGTATACAATGTGGGATCGCACCGTATACACCGTGGGATCGCTCCGTATACACCGTGGGATCGCTCTGTATACATCGTGGGATCGCTCCGTATACAACGTCGGATCGCTCCGTATACAACGTGGGATCGCACCGTACACAATGTGGGATCGCACCGTATACACCATGGGATCGCATCGTATACAAAGTGGGATCGCTCCGTATACACCGTGGGATCGCTCGGTATACACCGTGGGATCGCTCTGTATACACCGTGGGATCGCTCCGTAAACAACGTGGGATCGCTCCGTATACAACGTGGGATCGCTCCGTATACAACGTGGGATCGCTCCGTATACACCATGGGATCGCTCCGTATACAACGTGTGATCGCTCCGTATACAATGTGGGATCGCACCGTATACAATGTGGGATTCCTCCGTATACACCGTGGGATCGCTCCGTATACAACGTGGGATCGCTCCGTATACAACGTGGGATCGCTCCGTATACACCGTGGGATCGCTCCGTATACAATGTGGGATCGCTCCATATACACCGTGGGATCGCTCCGTATACAATGTGGGATCGCTCCGTATACACCGTGGGATCGCTCCGTATACAATGTGGGATTGCTCCGTATACAATGTGGGGTCGCTCCGTATACAACGTGGGATCGCTCCGTATACACCGTGGGATCGCTCCGTATACACCGTTGGATCGCTCCGTATACAACATGGGATCGCGCCGTATACAATGTGGGATCGCTCCGTATACAATGTGGGATCGCACCATATACACCGTGGGATCGCTCCGTATACACCGTGTGATCGCTCCGTATACAATGTGGGATCGCACCGTATACAATGTGGGATTGCTCCGTATACACCGTGGGATCGCTCCGTATACAACGTGGGATCGCTCCGTATACAACGTGGGATCGCTCCATATACACCGTGGGATCGCTCCGTATACAATGTGGGATCGCTGCATATACACCGTGGGATCGCTCCGTATACAATGTGGGATCGCTCCGTATACACCGTGGGATCGCTCCGTATACAATGTGGGATCGCTCCGTATACAACGTGGGATCGCTCCGTATACACCGTGGGATCGCACCGTATACAACGTGGGATCGCACCGTATACAACGTGGGATCGCTCCATATACACCTTGGGATCGCTCCGTATACAATGTGGGATCGCTCCGTATACAATGTGGGATTGCTCCGTATACAATGTCGGTTCGCTCCGTATACAACGTGGGATCGCTCCCGTATACACCGTGGGATCGCACCGTATACAACGTGGGATCGCTCCGTATACACCATGGGATCGCTCCGTATACACCGTTGGATCGCTCCGTATACAACATGGGATCGCGTCGTATACAACGTGGGATCGCTCCGTATACAATGTGGGATCGCACCGTATACACCGTGTGATCGCTCCCGTATACACCGTGTGATCGCTCCGTATACAATGAGGGATCGCACCGTATACAATGTGGGATTGCTCCGTATACACCGTGTGATCGCTCCGTATACAACGTGGGATCGCTCCGTATACAACGTGGGATCGCTCCGTATACACCGTGGGATCGCTCCGTATACAATGTGGGATCGCTCCATATACACCGTGGGATCGCTCCGTATACAATGTGGGATCGCTCCGTATACACCGTGGGATCGCTCCGTATACAATGTGGGATTCCTCCGTATACAATGTGGGATCGCTCCGTATACAACGTGGGATCGCTCCATATACACCGTGGGATCGCACCGTATACAACGTGGGATCGCTCCGTATACACCGTGGAATCGCTCCGTATACACCGTTGGATCGCTCCGTATACAACATGGGATCGCGCCGTATACAATGTGGGATCGCTCCGTATACAATGTGGGATCGCACCGTATACAATGTGGGATTGCTCCGTATACACCGTGGGATCGCTCCGTACACAACGTGGGATCGCTCCGTGTACAACGTGGGATCGCTCCGTATACACCGTGGGATCGCTCCGTATACAATGTGGGATCGCTCCATATACACCGTGGGATCGCTCCGTATACAATGTGGGATCGCTCCGTATACACCGTGGGATCGCTCCTTATACAATGTGGGATTGCTCCGTATACAATGTGGGATCGCTCCGTATACAACGTGGGATCGCTCCGTATACACCGTGGGATCGCACCGTATACAACGTGGGATCGCACCGTATAAACGTGGGATCGCTCCGTATACAACGTGGGATCGCACCGTATACACCGTGGGATCACAACGTATACAACGTGGGATCGCACCGTATACAACGTGGGATCGCTCCGTATACACCGTGGGATCGCTCCGTATACAACGTGGGATCGCTCCGTATACACCGTGGGATCGCTCCGTATACAACATGGGATCGCTCCGTATACACCGTGGGATTGCTCCGTATACAATGTCGGATCGCACCGTATACACCGTGGGATCGCTCCGTATAGACTGTGGGATCGCTCCGTATACAACGTGGGATCGCTCCGTATACACCGTGGGATCGCTCCGTATACAACGTGGGATCGCTCCGTATACACCGTGGGATCGCTCCGTATACACCGTGGGATTGCGCCGTATACAAGGTGGGATCGCTCCGTATACAATGTGGAATAGCACCGTATACACCGTGGGATCGCTCTGTATACAACGTGGGATCGCTCTGTATACAACGTGGGATCGCTCCGTATACAACGTGGGATCGCGCCGTATAAAACGTGGGATCGCTCCGTATACACCGTGGGATCACTCCGTATACAACGTGGGATCGCTCCGTATACAAAGTGGGATCGCACCGTATACACCGTGGGATCGCTCCGTATACAATGTGGGATCGCTCCGTATACAATGTGGGATCGCTCCGTATACACCATGAGATCGCTCCGTATACAACGTGGGATCGCTCCGTATACACCGTGGGATCGCTCCGTATACACCGTGGGATCGCTCCGTATACAACTTGGGATCGCTCCGTATACACCGTGGGATCGCTCCGTATACAACGTGGGATCGCTCCGTATACAACGTGGGATCGCTGCGTATACACCGTGGGATCGCTCCGTATACACCGTGGGATCGCTCCGTATACACCGTGGGATCGCTCTGTATACAACGTGGGATCGCTCCGGATACAATGTGGGATCGCTCCATATACAATGTGGGATCGCACCATATACACCGTGGAATCGCTCCGTATGCACCGTGGGTTCGCTCCGTATACAATGTGGGATCGCTCCGTATACACCGTGGGATCGCTCCGTATACAATGTGGGATCGCTCCGTATACAATGTGGGATCGCTCCGTATACAACGTGGGATCGCTCCGTATACAATGTGGGATCGCTCCGTATACACCGTGGGATCGCTCCGTATACAACGTGGGATCGCTCCGTATACACCGTGGGATCGCTCCGTATACAACATGGGATCGCTCCGTATACACCGTGGGATTGCTCCGTATACAATGTCGGATCGCACCGTATACACCGTGGGATCGCTCCGTATAGACTGTGGGATCGCTCCGTATACAACGTGGGATCGCTCCGTATACACCGTGGGATCGCTCCGTATACAACGTGGGATCGCTCCGTATACACCGTGGGATCGCTCCGTATACACCGTGGGATTACGCCGTATACAACGTGGGATCGCTCCGTATACAATGTGGAATAGCACCGTATACACCGTGGGATCGCTCTGTATACAACGTGGGATCGCTCTGTATACAACGTGGGATCGCTCCGTATACAACGTGGGATCGCGCCGTATAAAACGTGGGATCGCTCCGTATACACCGTGGGATCACTCCGTATACAACGTGGGATCGCTCCGTATACAAAGTGGGATCGCACCGTATACACCGTGGGATCGCTCCGTATACAATGTGGGATCGCTCCGTATACAATGTGGGATCGCTCCGTATACACCATGAGATCGCTCCGTATACAACGTGGGATCGCTCCGTATACACCGTGGGATCGCTCCGTATACACCGTGGGATCGCTCCGTATACAACTTGGGATCGCTCCGTATACACCGTGGGATCGCTCCGTATACAACGTGGGATCGCTCCGTATACAACGTGGGATCGCTGCGTATACACCGTGGGATCGCTCCGTATACACCGTGGGATCGCTCCGTATACACCGTGGGATCGCTCTGTATACAACGTGGGATCGCTCCGGATACATTGTGGGATCGCTCCATATACAATGTGGGATCGCACCATATACACCGTGGGATCGCTCCGTATGCACCGTGGGTTCGCTCTGTATACAATGTGGGATCGCACCGTATACACCGTGGGATCGCTCCATATACAATGTGGGATCGCACCGTATACAATGTGGGATCGCACCGTATACACCGTGGGATCGCTCCGTATACAACGTGGGATCGCACCGTATACAAAGTGGGATCGCACCGTATACAACGTGGGATCGCACCGTATACAAAGTGGGATTGCACCGTATACAATGTGGGATTGCTCCGCATACAATGTGGGATCGCACCGTATACAACGTGGGATCGCTCCGTATACACCGTGGGATCGCTCCGTATACAATGTGGGATCACTCCGTATACAACTTGGGATCGCACCGTATACAATGTGGGATCGCTCCGTATACACTGTGGGATCGCACCGTATACAATGTGGGATCGCTCCGTATACACCGTGGGATCGCTCCGTATACAACGTGGGATCACCCCGTATACAATGTGGGATCGCTCCGTATACACCGTGGGATCGCTCCGTATACAATGTGGGAACGCACCGTACACAACGTGGGATCGCACCATATACACCGTGGGATCGCTCTGTATACACCGTGGGATCGCTCCGTATACAACGTGGGATCGCTCTGTATACACCGTGGGATCGCTCCGTATACAACGTGGGATCGCTCCGTATACAATGTGGGATCGCTCTGTATACACCGTGGGATCGCTCCATATACAATGTGGGATCGCTCCGTATACAACGTGGGATCGCTCCGTATACAACGTGAGATCGCTCCGTATACAACGTGGGATCGCTCCGGATACAACGTGGGATCGCTCCGTATACAACGTGGGATCGCTCCGTATACAATGTGGGATCGCTCCGTATACAACGTGGGATCGCTCTGTACACACCGTGGGATCACTCCGTATACAACGTGGGATCGCTCCGTATACAACGTGGGATCACTCCGTATACAACGTGGGATCGCACCGTATACACCGTCGGATCGCTCCGTATACAACATGGGATCGCGCCGTATACAATGTGGGATCGCTCCGTATACAATGTGGGATTGCTCCGTATACACCGTGGGATCGCTCCGTATACAACGTGGGATCGCTCCGTATACAACGTGGGATCGCTCCGTATACAACGTGGGATCGCTCCATATACACCGTGGGATCGCTCCGTATACAATGTGGGATCGCTCCATATACACCGTGGGATCGCTCCGTATACAATGTGGGATCGCTCCGTATACACCGTGGGATCGCTCCGTATACAATGTGGGATCGCTCCGTATACAATGTGGGATCGCTCCGTATACAACGTGGGATCGCTCCGTATACACCGTGGGATCGCACCGTATACAACGTGGGATCGCACCGTATACAACGTGGGATCACTCCATATACACCGTGGGATCGCTCCGTATACAATGTGGGATCGCTCCGTATACAATGTGGGATTGCTCCGTATACAATGTCGGTTCGCTCCGTATACAACGTGGGATCGCTCCGTATACACCGTGGGATCGCACCGTATACAACGTGGGATCGCTCCGTATACACCATGGGATCGCTCCGTATACACCGTTGGATCGCTCCGTATACAACATGGGATCGCGTCGTATACAATGTGGGATCGCTCCGTATAAATGTGGGATCGCACCGTATACACCGTGGGATCGCTCCGTATGCACCGTGTGATCGCTCCGTATACAATGATGGATCGCACCGTATACAATGTGGGATTGCTCCGTATACACCGTGGGATCGCTCCGTATACAACGTGGGATCGCTCCGTATACAACGTGGGATCGCTCCGTATACACCGTGGGATCGCTCCGTATACAATGTGGGATCGCTCCATATACACCGTGGGATCGCTCCGTATACAATGTGGGATCGCTCCGTATACACCGTGGGATCGCTCCGTATACAATTTGGGATTGCTCCGTATACAATGTGGGATCGCTCCGTATACAACGTGGGATCGCTCCGTATACACCGTGGGATCGCACCGTATACACCGTGGGATCGCTCCGTATACACCGTTGGATCGCTCCGTATACAACATGGGATCGCGCCGTATACAATGTGGGATCGCTCCGTATACAATGTGGGATCGCACCGTATACAATGTGGGATTGCTCCGTATACACCGTGGGATCGCTCCATATACAATGTGGGATCGCTCCATATACACCGTGGGATCGCTCCGTATACAATGTGGGATCGCTCCGTATACACCGTGGGATCGCTCCTTATACAATGTGGGATTGCTCCGTATACAATGTGGGATCGCTCCGTATACAACGTGGGATCGCTCCGTATACACCGTGGGATCGCACCGTATACAACGTGGGATCGCACCATATACAACGTGGGATCGCTCCGTATACAATGTGGGATGGCACCGTATACACCGTGGGATCACAACGTATACAACGTGGGATCGCACCGTATACAACTTGGGATCGCTCCGTATACACCGTGGGATCGCTCCGTATACAACGTGGGATCGCTCCGTATACACCGTGGGATCGCTCCGTATACAACGTGGGATCGCTCCGTATACACCGTGGGATTGCTCCGTATACAATGTCGGATCGCACCGTATACACCGTGGGATCGCTCCGTATAGACTGTGGGATCGCTCCGTATACAACGTGGGATCGCTCCGTATACACCGTGGGATCGCTCCGTATACAATGTGGGATTGCTCCGTATACAATGTGGGGTCGCTCCGTATACAACGTGGGATCGCTCCATATACACCGTGGGATCGCACCGTATACAACGTGGGATCGCTCCGTATACACCGTGGGATCACTCCGTATACACCGTTGGATCGCTCCGTATACAACATGGGATCGCGCCGTATACAATGTGGGATCGCTCCGTATACAATGTAGGATCGCACCATATACACCGTGGGATCGCTCCGTATACACCGTGTGATCGCTCCGTATACAATGTGGGATCGCACCGTATACAATGTGGGATTGCTCCGCATACACCGTGGGATCGCTCCGTATACAACGTGGGATCGCTCCGTATACAACGTGGGATCGCTCCATATACACCGTGGGATCGCTCCGTATACAATGTGGGATCGCTCCATATACACCGTGGGATCGCTCCGTATACAATGTGGGATCGCTCCGTATACACCGTGGGATCGCTCCGTATACAATGTGGGATCGCTCCGTATACAATGTGGGATCGCTCCGTATACAACGTGGGATCGCTCCGTATACACCGTGGGATCGCACCGTATACAACGTGGGATCGCACCGTATACAACGTGGGATCGCTCCATATACACCGTGGGATCGCTCCGTATACAATGTGGGATCGCTCCGTATACAATGTGGGATTGCTCCGTATACAATGTCGGTTCGCTCCGTATACAACGTGGGATCGCTCCGTATACACCGTGGGATCGCACCGTATACAACGTGGGATCGCTCCGTATACACCATGGGATCGCTCCGTATACACCGTTGGATCGCTCCGTATACAACATGGGATCGCGTCGTATACAATGTGGGATCGCTCCGTATACAATGTGGGATCGCACCGTATACACTGTGGGATCGCTCCGTATACACCGTGTGATCGCTCCGTATACAATGAGGGATCGCACCGTATACAATGTGGGATTGCTCCGTATACACCGTGGGATCGCTCCGTATACAACGTGGGATCGCTCCGTATACAACGTGGGATCGCTCCGTATACAACGTGGGATCGCTCCGTATACAATGTGGGATCGCTCCATATACACCGTGGGATCGCTCCGTATACAATGTGGGATCGCTCCGTATACACCGTGGGATCGCTCCGTATACAATTTGGGATTGCTCCGTATAAAATGTGGGATCGCTCCGTATACAACGTGGGATCGCTCCGTATACACCGTGGGATCGCACCGTATACAACGTGGGATCGCTCCGTATACACCGTGGGATCGCTCCGTATACACCGTTGGATCGCTCCGTATACAACATGGGATCGCGCCGTATACAATGTGGGATCGCTCCGTATACAATGTGGGATCGCACCGTATACAATGTGGGATTGCTCCGTATACACCGTGGGATCGCTCCGTATACAACGTGGGATCGCTCCGTATACAACGTGGGATCGCTCCGTATACACCGTGGGATCGCTCCGTATACAATGTGGGATCGCTCCATATACACCGTGGGATCGCTCCGTATACAATGTGGGATCGCTCCGTATACACCGTGGGATCGCTCCTTATACAATGTGGGATTGCTCCGTATATAATGTGGGATCGCTCCGTATACAACGTGGGATCGCTCCGTATACACCGTGGGATCGCACCGTATACAACGTGGGATCGCACCGTATACAACGTGGGATCGCTCCGTATACAATGTGGGATGGCACCGTATACACCGTGGGATCACAACGTATACAACGTGGGATCGCACCGTATACACCGTGGGATCGCTCCGTATACAATGTGGGATCGCTCCGTATACAATGTGGGATCGCTCCGTATACAACGTGGGATCACTCCGTATACAACGTGGGATCGCACCGTATACAACGTGGGATCGCACCGTATACAACGTGGGATCGCTCCATATACACCGTGGGATCGCTCCGTATACAATGTGGGATCGCTCCGTATACAATGTGGGATTGCTCCGTATACAATGTCGGTTCGCTCCGTATACAACGTGGGATCGCTCCGTATACACCGTGGGATCGCACCGTATACAACGTGGGATCGCTCCGTATACACCATGGGATCGCTCCGTATACACCGTTGGATCGCTCCGTATACAACATGGGATCGCGTCGTATACAATGTGGGATCGCTCCGTATACAATGTGGGATCGCACCGTATACACCGTGGGATCGCTCCGTATACACCGTGTGATCGCTCCGTATACAATGAGGGATCGCACCGTATACAATGTGGGATTGCTCCGTATACACCGTGGGATCGCTCCGTATACAACGTGGGATCGCTCCGTATACAACGTGGGATCGCTCCGTATACACCGTGGGATCGCTCCGTATACAATGTGGGATCGCTCCATATACACCGTGGGATCGCTCCGTATACACCGTGGGATCGCTCCGTATACAATTTGGGATTGCTCCGTATACAATGTGGGATCGCTCCGTATACAACGTGGGATCGCTCCGTATACACCGTGGGATCGCACCGTATACAACGTGGGATCGCTCCGTATACACCGTGGGATCGCTCCGTATACACCGTTGGATCGCTCCGTATACAACATGGGATCGCGCCGTATACAATGTGGGATTGCTCCGTATACACCGTGTGATCGCTCCGTATACAATGTGGGATCGCACCGTATACAATGTGCGATTGCTCCGTATACACCGTGGGATCGCTCCATATACAATGTGGGATCGCTCCATATACACCATGGGATCGCTCCGTATACAATGTGGGATCGCTCCATATACACCGTGGGATCGCTCCATATACAATGTGGGATCGCTCCATATACACCGTGGAATCGCTCCATATACAATGTGGGATCGCTCCGTATACACCGTGGGATCGCTCCTTATACAATGTGGGATTGCTCCGTATACAATGTGGGATCGCTCCGTATACAACGTGGGATCGCTCCGTATACACCGTGGGATCGCACCGTATACAACGTGGGATCGCACCATATACAACGTGGGATCGCTCCGTATACAATGTGGGATGGCACCGTATACACCGTGGGATCACAACGTATACAACGTGGGATCGCACCGTATACAACTTGGGATCGCTCCGTATACACCGTGTGATCGCTCCGTATACAATGTGGGATCGCACCGTATACAATGTGGGATTGCTCCGTATACACCGTGGGATCGCTCCGTATACAACGTGGGATCGCTCCGTATACAACGTGGGATCGCTCCATATACACCGTGGGATCGCTCCGTATACAATGTGGGATCGCTCCATATACACCGTGGGATCGCTCCGTATACAATGTGGGATCGCTCCGTATACACCGTGGGATCGCTCCGTATACAATGTGGGATCGCTCCGTATACAATGTGGGATCGCTCCGTATACAACGTGGGATCGCTCCGTATACACCGTGGGATCGCACCGTATACAACGTGGGATCGCACCGTATACAACGTGGGATCGCTCCATATACACCGTGGGATCGCTCCGTATACAATGTGGGATCGCTCCGTATACAATGTGGGATTGCTCCGTATACAATGTCGGTTCGCTCCGTATACAACGTGGGATCGCTCCGTATACACCGTGGGATCGCACCGTATACAACGTGGGATCGCTCCGTATACACCATGGGATCGCTCCGTATACACCGTTGGATCGCTCCGTATACAACATGGGATCGCGTCGTATACAATGTGGGATCGCTCCGTATACAATGTGGGATCGCACCGTATACACCGTGGGATCGCTCCGTATACACCGTGTGATCGCTCCGTATACAATGAGGGATCGCACCGTATACAATGTGGGATTGCTCCGTATACACCGTGGGATCGCTCCGTATACAACGTGGGATCGCTCCGTATACAACGTGGGATCGCTCCGTATACACCGTGGGATCGCTCCGTATACAATGTGGGATCGCTCCATATACACCGTGGGATCGCTCCGTATACAATGTGGGATCGCTCCGTATACACCGTGGGATCGCTCCGTATACAATTTGGGATTGCTCCGTATACAATGTGGGATCGCTCCGTATACAACGTGGGATCGCTCCGTATACACCGTGGGATCGCACCGTATACAACGTGGGATCGCTCCGTATACACCGTGGGATCGCTCCGTATACACCGTTGGATCGCTCCGTATACAACATGGGATCGCGCCGTATACAATGTGGGATCGCTCCGTATACAATGTGGGATCGCACCGTATACAATGTGGGATTGCTCCGTATACACCGTGGGATCGCTCCGTATACAACGTGGGATCGCTCCGTATACAACGTGGGATCGCTCCGTATACACCGTGGGATCGCTCCGTGTACAATGTGGGATCGCTCCATATACACCGTGGGATCGCTCCGTATACAATGTGGGATCGCTCCGTTTACACCGTGGGATCGCTCCTTATACAATGTGGGATTGCTCCGTATATAATGTGGGATCGCTCCGTATACAACGTGGGATCGCTCCGTATACACCGTGGGATCGCACCGTATACAACGTGGGATCGCACCGTATACAACGTGCGATCGCTCCGTATACAATGTGGGATGGCAGCGTATACACCGTGGGATCACAACGTATACAACGTGGGATCGCACCGTATACACCGTGGGATCGCTCCGTATACAATGTGGGATCGCTCCGTATACAATGTGGGATCGCTCCGTATACAACGTGGGATCGCTCCGCATACACCGTGGGATCGCACCGTATACAACGTGGGATCGCACCGTATACAACGTGGGATCGCTCCAGAAACACCGTGGGATCGCTCCGTATACAATGTGGGATCGCTCCGTATACAATGTGGGATTGCTCCGTATACAATGTCGGTTCGCTCCGTATACAACGTGGGATCGCTCCGTATACACCGTGGGATCGCACCGTATACAACGTGGGATCGCTCCGTATACACCATGGGATCGCTCCGTATACACCGTTGGATCGCTCCGTATACAACATGGGATCGCGTCGTATACAATGTGGGATCGCTCCGTATACAATGTGGGATCGCACCGTATACACCGTGGGATCGCTCCGTATACACCGTGTGATCGCTCCGTATACAATGAGGGATCGCACCGTATACAATGTGGGATTGCTCCGTATACACCGTGGGATCGCTCCGTATACAACGTGGGATCGCTCCGTATACAACGTGGGATCGCTCCGTATACACCGTGGGATCGCTCCGTATACAATGTGGGATCGCTCCATATACACCGTGGGATCGCTCCGTATACAATGTGGGATCGCTCCGTATACACCGTGGGATCGCTCCGTATACAATTTGGGATTGCTCCGTATACACCGTGGGATCGCTCCGTATACACCGTTGGATCGCTCCGTATACAACATGGGATCGCGCCGTATACAATGTGGGATTGCTCCGTATACACCGTGTGATCGCTCCGTATTCAATGTGGGATCGCACCGTATACAATGTGGGATTGCTCCGTATACACCGTGGGATCGCTCCATATACAATGAGGGATCGCTCCATATACACCGTGGGATCGCTCCGTATACAATGTGGGATCGCTCCGTATACACCGTGGGATCGCTCCTTATACAATGTGGGATTGCTCCGTATACAATGTGGGATCGCTCCGTATACAACGTGGGATCGCTCCGTATACACCGTGGGATCGCACCGTATACAACGTGGGATCGCACCATATACAACGTGGGATCGCTCCGTATACAATGTGGGATGGCACCGTATACACCGTGGGATCACAACGTATACAACGTGGGATCGCACCGTATACAACTTGGGATCGCTCCGTATACACCGTGGGATCGCTCCGTATACAACGTGGGATCGCTCCGTATACACCGTGGGATCGCTCCGTATACAACGTGGGATCGCTCCGTATACACCGTGGGATTGCTCCGTATACAATGTCGGATCGCACCGTATACACCGTGGGATCGCTCCGTATAGACTGTGGGATCGCTCCGTATACAACGTGGGATCGCTCCGTATACACCGTGGGATCGCTCCGTATACAATGTGGGATTGCTCCGTATACAATGTGGGGTCGCTCCGTATACAACATGGGATCGCTCCGTATACACCGTGGGATCGCACCGTATACAACGTGGGATCGCTCCGTATACACCGTGGGATCACTCCGTATACACCGTTGGATCGCTCCGTATACAACATGGGATCGCGCCGTATACAATGTGGGATCGCTCCGTATACAATGTGGGATCGCACCATATACACCGTGGGATCGCTCCGTATACACCGTGTGATCGCTCCGTATACAATGTGGGATCGCACCGTATACAATGTGGGATTGCTCCGTATACACCGTGGGATCGCTCCGTATACAACGTGGGATCGCTCCGTATACAACGTGGGATCGCTCCATATACACCGTGGGATCGCTCCGTATACAATGTGGGATCGCTCCATATACACCGTGGGATCGCTCCGTATACAATGTGGGATCGCTCCGTATACACCGTGGGATCGCTCCGTATACAATGTGGGATCGCTCCGTATACAATGTGGGATCGCTCCGTATACAACGTGGGATCGCTCCGTATACACCATGGGATCGCACCGTATACAACGTGGGATCGCACCGTATACAACGTGGGATCGCTCCATATACACCGTGGGATCGCTCGGTATACAATGTGGGATCGCTCCGTATACAATGTGGGATTGCTCCGTATACAATGTCGGTTCGCTCCGTATACAACGTGGGATCGCTCCGTATACACCGTGGGATCGCACCGTATACAACGTGGGATCGCTCCGTATACACCATGGGATCGCTCCGTATACACCGTTGGATCGCTCCGTATACAACATGGGATCGCGTCGTATACAATGTGGGATCGCTCCGTATACAATGTGGGATCGCACCGTATACACCGTGGGATCGCTCCGTATACACCGTGTGATCGCTCCGTGTACAATGAGGGATCGCACCGTATACAATGTGGGATTGCTCCGTATACACCGTGGGATCGCTCCGTATACAACGTGGGATCGCTCCGTATACAACGTGGGATCGCTCCGTATACACCGTGGGATCGCTCCGTATACAATGTGGGATCGCTCCATATACACCGTGGGATCGCTCCGTATACAATGTGCGATCGCTCCGTATACACCGTGGGATCGCTCCGTATACAATTTGGGATTGCTCCGTATACAATGTGGGATCGCTCCGTATACAACGTGGGATCGCTCCGTATACACCGTGGGATCGCACCGTATACAACGTGGGATCGCTCCGTATACACCGTGGGATCGTTCCGTATACACCGTTGGATCGCTCCGTATACAACATGGGATCGCGCCGTATACAATGTGGGATCACTCCGTATACAATGTGGGATCGCACCGTATACAATGTGGGATTGCTCCGTATACACCGTGGGATCGCTCCGTATACAACGTGGGATCGCTCCGTATACAACGTGGGATCGCTCCGTATACACCGTGGGATCGCTCCGTATACAATGTGGGATCGCTCCATATACACCGTGGGATCGCTCCGTATACAATGTGGGATCGCACCGTATACACCGTGGGATCGCTCCTTATACAATGTGGGATTGCTCCGTATATAATGTGGGATCGCTCCGTATACAACGTGGGATCGCTCCGTATACACCGTGGGATCGCACCGTATACAACGTGGGATCGCACCGTATACAACGTGGGATCGCTCCGTATACAATGTGGGATGGCACCGTATACACCGTGGGATCGCTCCTTATACAATGTGGGATTGCTCCGTATATAATGTGGGATCGCTCCGTATACAACGTGGGATCGCTCCGTATACACCGTGGGATCGCACCGTATACAACGTGGGATCGCACCGTATACAACGTGGGATCGCTCCGTATACAATGTGGGATGGCACCGTATACACCGTGGGATCACAACGTATACAACGTGGGATCGCACCGTATACAACGTGGGATCGCTCCGTATACACCGTGGGATCGCACCGTATACAACGTGGGATCGCTCCGTATACACCGTGGGATCGCTCCGTATACACCGTTGGATCGCTCCGTATACAACATGGGATCGCGCCGTATACAATGTGGGATCGCTCCGTATACAATGTGGGATCGCACCGTATACAATGTGGGATTGCTCCGTATACACCGTGGGATCGCTCCGTATACAACGTGGGATCGCTCCGTATACAACGTGGGATCGCTCCGTATACACCGTGGGTTCGCTCCGTATACAATGTGGGATCGCTCCATATACACCGTGGGATCGCTCCGTATACAATGTGGGATCGCTCCGTATACACCGTGGGATCGCTCCTTATACAATGTGGGATTGCTCCGTATATAATGTGGGATCGCTCCGTATACAACGTGGGATCGCTCCGTATACACCGTGGGATCGCACCGTATACAACGTGGGATCGCACCGTATACAACGTGGGATCGCTCCGTATACAATGTGGGATGGCACCGTATACACCGTGGGATCACAACGTATACAACGTGGGATCGCACCGTATACACCGTGGGATCGCTCCGTATACAATGTGGGATCGCTCCGTATACAATGTGGGATCGCTCCGTATACAACGTGGGATCACTCCGTATACAACGTGGGATCGCACCGTATACAACGTGGGATCGCACCGTATACAACGTGGGATCGCTCCATATACACCGTGGGATCGCTCCGTATACAATGTGGGATCGCTCCGTATACAATGTGGGATTGCTCCGTATACAATGTCGGTTCGCTCCGTATACAACGTGGGATCGCTCCGTATACACCGTGGGATCGCACCGTATACAACGTGGGATCGCTCCGTATACACCATGGGATCGCTCCGTATACACCGTTGGATCGCTCCGTATACAACATGGGATCGCGTCGTATACAATGTGGGATCGCTCCGTATACAATGTGGGATCGCACCGTATACACCGTGGGATCGCTCCGTATACACCGTGTGATCGCTCCGTATACAATGAGGGATCGCACCGTATACAATGTGGGATTGCTCCGTATACACCGTGGGATCGCTCCGTATACAACGTGGGATCGCTCCGTATACAACGTGGGATCGCTCCGTATACACCGTGGGATCGCTCCGTATACAATGTGGGATCGCTCCATATACACCGTGGGATCGCTCCGTATACAATGTGGGATCGCTCCGTATACACCGTGGGATCGCTCCGTATACAATTTGGGATTGCTCCGTATACAATGTGGGATCGCTCCGTATACAACGTGGGATCGCTCCGTATACACCGTGGGATCGCACCGTATACAACGTGGGATCGCTCCGTATACACCGTGGGATCGCTCCGTATACACCGTTGGATCGCTCCGTATACAACATGGGATCGCGCCGTATACAATGTGGGATTGCTCCGTATACACCGTGTGATCGCTCCGTATACAATGTGGGATCGCACCGTATACAATGTGCGATTGCTCCGTATACACCGTGGGATCGCTCCATATACAATGTGGGATCGCTCCATATACACCATGGGATCGCTCCGTATACAATGTGGGATCGCTCCATATACACCGTGGGATCGCTCCATATACAATGTGGGATCGCTCCATATACACCGTGGAATCGCTCCATATACAATGTGGGATCGCTCCGTATACACCGTGGGATCGCTCCTTATACAATGTGGGATTGCTCCGTATACAATGTGGGATCGCTCCGTATACAACGTGGGATCGCTCCGTATACACCGTGGGATCGCACCGTATACAACGTGGGATCGCACCATATACAACGTGGGATCGCTCCGTATACAATGTGGGATGGCACCGTATACACCGTGGGATCACAACGTATACAACGTGGGATCGCACCGTATACAACTTGGGATCGCTCCGTATACACCGTGTGATCGCTCCGTATACAATGTGGGATCGCACCGTATACAATGTGGGATTGCTCCGTATACACCGTGGGATCGCTCCGTATACAACGTGGGATCGCTCCGTATACAACGTGGGATCGCTCCATATACACCGTGGGATCGCTCCGTATACAACGTGGGATCGCTCCGTATACAACGTGGGATCGCTCCATATACACCGTGGGATCGCACCGTATACAACGTGGGATCGCTCCGTATACACCGTGGGATCGCTCCGTATACACCGTTGGATCGCTCCGTATACAACATGGGATCGCGCCGTATACAATGTGGGATTGCTCCGTATACACCGTGTGATCGCTCCGTATACAATGTGGGATCGCACCGTATACAATGTGGGATTGCTCCGTATACACCGTGGGATCGCTCCATATACAATGAGGGATCGCTCCATATACACCGTGGGATCGCTCCATATACAATGTGGGATCGCTCCGTATACACCGTGGGATCGCTCCTTATACAATGTGGGATTGCTCCGTATACAATGTGGGATCGCTCCGTATACAACGTGGGATCGCTCCGTATACACCGTGGGATCGCACCGTATACAACGTGGGATCGCACCATATACAACGTGGGATCGCTCCGTATACAATGTGGGATGGCACCGTATACACCGTGGGATCACAACGTATACAACGTGGGATCGCACCGTATACAACTTGGGATCGCTCCGTATACACCGTGGGATCGCTCCGTATACAACGTGGGATCGCTCCGTATACACCGTGGGATCGCTCCGTATACAACGTGGGATCGCTCCGTATACACCGTGGGATTGCTCCGTATACAATGTCGGATCGCACCGTATACACCGTGGGATCGCTCCGTATAGACTGTGGGATCGCTCCGTATACAACGTGGGATCGCTCCGTATACACCGTGGGATCGCTCCGTATACAATGTGGGATTGCTCCGTATACAATGTGGGGTCGCTCCGTATACAACGTGGGATCGCTCCGTATACACCGTGGGATCGCACCGTATACAACGTGGGATCGCTCCGTATACACCGTGGGATCACTCCGTATACACCGTTGGATCGCTCCGTATACAACATGGGATCGCGCCGTATACAATGTGGGATCGCTCCGTATACAATGTGGGATCGCACCATATACACCGTGGGATCGCTCCGTATACACCGTGTGATCGCTCCGTATACAATGTGGGATCGCACCGTATACAATGTGGGATTGCTCCGTATACACCGTGGGATCGCTCCGTATACAACGTGGGATCGCTCCGTATACAACGTGGGATCGCTCCATATACACCGTGGGATCGCTTCGTATACAATGTGGGATCGCTCCATATACACCGTGGGATCGCTCCGTATACAATGTGGGATCGCTCCGTATACACCGTGGGATCGCTCCGTATACAATGTGGGATCGCTCCGTATACAATGTGGGATCGCTCCGTATACAACGTGGGATCGCTCCGTATACACCGTGGGATCGCACCGTATACAACGTGGGATCGCACCGTATACAACGTGGGATCGCTCCATATACACCGTGGGATCGCTCCGTATACAATGTGGGATCGCTCCGTATACAATGTGGGATTGCTCCGTATACAATGTCGGTTCGCTCCGTATACAACGTGGGATCGCTCCGTATACACCGTGGGATCGCACCGTATACAACGTGGGATCGCTCCGTATACACCATGGGATCGCTCCGTATACACCGTTGGATCGCTCCGTATACAACATGGGATCGCGTCGTATACAATGTGGGATCGCTCCGTATACAATGTGGGATCGCACCGTATACACCGTGGGATCGCTCCGTATACACCGTGTGATCGCTCCGTATACAATGAGGGATCGCACCGTATACAATGTGGGATTGCTCCGTATACACCGTGGGATCGCTCCGTATACAACGTGGGATCGCTCCGGATACAACGTGGGATCGCTCCGTATACACCGTGGGATCGCTCCGTATACAATGTGGGATCGCTCCATATACACCGTGGGATCGCTCCGTATACAATGTGCGATCGCTCCGTATACACCGTGGGATCGCTCCGTATACAATTTGGGATTGCTCCGTATACAATGTGGGATCGCTCCGTATACAACGTGGGATCGCTCCGTATACACCGTGGGATCGCACCGTATACAACGTGGGATCGCTCCGTATACACCGTGCGATCGTTCCGTATACACCGTTGGATCGCTCCGTATACAACATGGGATCGCGCCGTATACAATGTGGGATCGCTCCGTATACAATGTGGGATCGCACCGTATACAATGTGGGATTGCTCCGTATACACCGTGGGATCGCTCCGTATACAACGTGGGATCGCTCCGTATACAACGTGGGATCGCTCCGTATACACCGTGGGATCGCTCCGTATACAATGTGGGATCGCTCCGTATACACCGTGGGATCGCTCCGTATACAATGTGGGATCGCACCGTATACACCGTGGGATCGCTCCTTATACAATGTGGGATTGCTCCGTATATAATGTGGGATCGCTCCGTATACAACGTGGGATCGCTCCGTATACACCGTGGGATCGCACCGTATACAACGTGGGATCGCACCGTATACAACGTGGGATCGCTCCGTATACAATGTGGGATGGCACCGTATACACCGTGGGATCGCTCCTTATACAATGTGGGATTGCTCCGTATATAATGTGGGATCGCTCCGTATACAACGTGGGATCGCTCCGTATACACCGTGGGATCGCACCGTATACAACGTGGGATCGCACCGTATACAACGTGGGATCGCTCCGTATACAATGTGGGATGGCACCGTATACACCGTGGGATCACAACGTATACAACGTGGGATCGCACCGTATACAACGTGGGATCGCTCCGTATACACCGTGGGATCGCTCCGTATACAACGTGGGATCGCTCCGTATACACCGTGGGATCGCTCCGTATACAACGTGGGATCGCTCCGTATACACCGTGGGATTGCTCCGTATACAATGTGGGATCGCACCGTATACACCGTGGGATCGCTCCGTATAGACTGTGGGATCGCTCCGTATACAACGTGGGATCGCTCCGTATACACCGTGGGATCGCTCCGTATACAACGTGGGATCGCTCCGTATACACCGTGGGATCGCTCCGTATACACTGTGAGATTGCGCCGTATACAACGTGGGATCGCTCCGTATACAATGTGGAATCGCACCGTATACACCGTGGGATCGCTCTGTATACAACGTGGGATCGCGCCGTATACAACGTGGGATCGCTCCGTATACAACGTGGGATCGCGCCGTATAAAACGTGGGATCGCTCCGTATACACCGTGGGATCACTCCGTATACACCGTGGGAACGCTCCGTTTACAATGTGGGATCGCACCGTATACACCGTGGGATCGCTCCGTATACACCGTGGGATCGCTCCGTATACACCGTGGGATCGCTCCGTATACAATGTGGGATCGCACCGTATACACCGTGGGATCGCTCCGTATACAATGTGGGATCGCTCCATACACACCGTGGGATCGCTCCGTATACAATGTGGGATCGCTCCATACACACCGTGGGATCACTCCGTATACACCATGGGATCGCTCCGTATACAACGTGGGATCGCTCCGTATACAATGTGGGATTGCTCCGTATACAATGTGGGATCGCTCCGTATAAAACGTGGGATCGCTCCGTATACACCGTGGGATCGCACCGTATACAACGTGGGATCGCTCCGTATACACCGTGGGATCGCTCCGTATACACCGTTGGATCGCTCTGTATACAACATGGGATCGCGCCGTATACAACGTGGAATCGCTCCGTATACACCGTGGGATCGCTCCGTATACAACGTGGGATCGCTCTGT
Organism: Somniosus microcephalus; assembly: GCF_052327205.1. Classification (NCBI taxonomy): domain Eukaryota; kingdom Metazoa; phylum Chordata; class Chondrichthyes; order Squaliformes; family Somniosidae; genus Somniosus; species Somniosus microcephalus. The sequence continues at coordinate 42,651 of NC_141010.1, forward strand.
ATACAATGTGGGATCGCTCCGTATACAATGTGGAATCGCTCCGTATACACCGTGGGATCGCTCCGTATACAATGTGGGATCGCTCCATATACACCGTGGGATCGCTCCGTATACAATGTGGGATCGCTCCGTATACACCGTGGGATCGCTCCGTATACAATGTGGGATCGCACCGTATACAATTTTGGATCACTCCGTATACAACGTGGGATCGCTCCGTATACACCGTGGGATCGCTCCGTATACAACGTGGGACCGCTCCGTATACAATGTGGGATCACTCCGTATACAATGTGGGATCGCTCCGTATACAACGTGGGATCGCTTCGTATACAACGTGGGATCGCACCGTATACAACGTGGAATCGCTCCGTATACAACGTGGGATCGCTTCGTATACAACGTGGGATCGCACCGTATACAACGTGGGATCGCTCCGTATACAACGTGGGATCGCACCGTATACACCGTGGGATCGCTCCGTATACAACGTGGGATCGCTCCGTATACACCGTGGGCTCGCTCCGTATACGACGTGGGATCGCTCCGTATACACCGTGGGATCGCTCCGTATACACCGTGGGATCGCTCCGTATACACTGTGGGATTGCGGCGTATACAACGTGGGATCGCTGCGTATACAATGTGGAATCGCTCCGTATACAATGTGGGATCGCTCCATATACAACGTGGGATCGCTCCGTATACACCATGGGATCGCACCGTATACAACGTGGGATCGCACCATATACAACGTGGGATCGCTCCGTATACAATGTGGGATCGCACCGTATACACCGTGGGATCGCACCGTATACAACGTGGGATCGCTCCGTATACACCGTGGGATCGCTCCGTATACAACGTGGGATCGCTCCGTATACACCGTGGGATCGCTCCGTATACAATGTGGGATCGCACCGTATACACCGTGGGATCGCTCCATATAGACTGTGGGCTCGCTCCGTATACAACGTGGGATCGCTCCGTATACACCGTGGGAACGCTCCGTATACAATGTGGGATCGCACCGTATACACCGTGGGATCGCTCCGTATACACCGTGGGATCGCTCCGTATAGACTGTGGGATCGCTCCGTATACAACGTGGGATCGCTCCGTATACACCGTGGGAACGCTCCGTATACAATGTGGGATCGCACCGTATACACCGTGGGATCGCTCCGTATACAACGTGGGATCGCTCCGTATACACCGTGGGATCGCTCCGTATACAACGTGGGATCGCTCCGTATACACCGTGGAATCGCTCCGTATACACCGTGGGATCGCTCCGTATACACTGTGGGATTGCGCCGTATACAACATGGGATCGCTACGTATACAATGTGGAATCGCACCGTATACACCGTGGGATCGCTCTGTATACACCGTGGGATCGCTCCGTATACAACGTGGGATCGCTCCGTATACAACGTGGGATCGCTCCGTATACACCGTGGGATCGCTCCGTATACACCGTGGGATCGCTCCGTATACACCGTGGTATCGCTCCGTATACAACGTAGGATCGCTCCGTATGCAATGTGGGTTCGCTCCGTATACAATGTGGGATCGCTCCGTATACACCGTGGGATCACATCGTATACAACGTGGGATCGCTCCATATACAACGTGGGATCGCTCCGTATACACCATGGGATCGCTCCGTATAATCCGTGGGATCGCTCCGTATATAACGTGGGATCGCTCCGTATACACCGTGGGATCGCTCCGTATACAATGTGGGATCGCTCCATATACAAAGTGGGATCGCTCCGTATACAACGTGGGATCACTCCGTATACACCGTGGGATCGCTCCGTATACACTGTGGGATCGCTCCGTATACACCGTGGAATCGCTCCGTATACACCGTGGGATCGCTCCATGTACAACATGGAATCGCTCCGTATACAATGTGGGATCGCTCCATATACACCGTGGAATCGCTCCGTATACACCATGGGATCGCACCGTATACAACGTGGGATCGCTCCGTATACAACGTGGGATCGCTCCGTATACACCGTGGGATCGCTCCGTATACACTGTGGGATCGCACCATATACACCGTGGGATCGCTCCGTATACACCGTGGGATCGCTCCTTATACAACGTGGGATCGCTCGGTATACACTGTGGGATTGCTCCGTATACAACGTGGGATCGCACCGTATACAATGTTGGATCACTCCGTATACAACGTGGGATCGCTCCGTATACACTGTGGGATCGCTCCGTATACAACGTGGGACCGCTCCGTATACAATGTGGGATCACTCCGTATACAAAACGTGGGATCGCTTCGTATACAACGTGGGATCGCACCGTATACAATGTGGGATCGCTCCGTATACAACGTGGGATCGCATCGTATACAATGTCGGATCGCTCTGTATACAACGTGGGATCGCACCATATACACCGTGGGATCGCATCGTATACAACGTGGGATCGCTCCGTATACAATGTGGGATCGCTCCGTATACACCATGGGATCGTTCCGTATAATCCGTGGGATCGCTCCGTATATAACGTGGGATCGCTCCGTATACTACGTGGGATCACTCCGTATACATCGTGGGATCGCTCCGTATACAACGTGGGATCGCTCCGTATACAATGTGGGATCGCTCCGTATACAACGTGGGATCGCACCGTATACACCGTGGGATCGTACCGTATACAACGTGGGATCGCTCCGTATACAACGTGGGATCGCTCCGTGTACACCATGGGATCGCTCCATATACACCGTGGGATCGCTCCGTATACAACGTGGAATCGCTCCGTATACAACACGGAATCGCTCCGTATACAACACGGGATCGCTCCGTGTACAACGTGGGATCGCACCGTATGCACCGTGGGATCGCATCGTATACACCGTGGGATCGCACCGTATACACCGTGGGATCGCTCCGTATACAACACGGGATTGCTCCGTATACAATGTGGGATCGCACCGTATACGATGTGGGATCGCACCGTATACATCGTGGGATTGCACCGTATACAACGTGGGATCGCACCGTATACACCGTGGGATCGCTCCATATACAATTTGGGATCGCACCATATACAATTTGGGATCGCTCCGTATACAACGTGGGATCGCTCCGAATACAATGTGTGATCACACCGTATACACCGTGGGATCGCTCCGTATGCAACGTGCGATCGCTCCGTATACAATGTGGGATCGCTCCATATACAATGTGGGATCGCTCCGTGTACAACGTGGGATCGCTCCGTATACAATGTGGGATCGCTCCGTATAAACCGTGGGATCGCACCATATACAACATGGGATCGCACCGTATACAATGTGGGATCGCTCCGTGTACAATGTGGGATCGCTCCGTATAAAATGTGGGATCGCACCGTATACAACGTGGGATCGCTCTGTATTCAATGTGGGATCGCTCCGTATACACCGTGGAATCGCACCGTATACAACGTGGGATCGCACCGTATGCACCGTGGGATCGCACCGTATACACCGTGGGATCGCTCCCTATACAATGTGGGATCGCTCCGTATACATCACGGGATCGCACCATATACAACATGGGATTGCACCATATACAACGTGGGATCGCTCCGAATACAACGTGGGATCGCTCCATATACAATGTGGGATTGCTCCGTATACACCGTGGGATCGCACCGTATACAATGTGGGATCGCTCCGAATACAACGTGGGATCGCACCGTATACAATGTGGGATCGCTATGAATACAACGTGGGATCGCACCATATACAACGTGGGATCGCACCGTATACAACGGGGGATCGCACCGTATACAACATGGGATCGTTACGTATACAAATTGGGATCGCACCGTATACAACGTAGGATCGCTCCGTATACCATGTGGGATCGCTCCGTATACAAAGTGGGATCGCTCCAGATACACCGTGGGATCGCTCCGTATACAATGTGGGATCGCACCGTATACAACGTAGGATCGCTCCGTATACCATGTGGGATCGCTCCGTATACAAAGTGGGATCGCTCCAGATACACCGTGGGATCGCTCCGTATACAATGTGGGATCGCACAGTATACAATGTGGGATCGCTCCGTATACAATGTGGGATCGCTCCGTATACACCGTGGGATCGCACCGTATACAATGTGGGATCGCTCCATATACAATGTGGGATCGCTCCGTATACACCGTGGGATCGCTCCGTATACAATGTGGGATTGCTCCATATACAACGTGGAATCGCTCCGTATACACTGTGGGATCACTCCATATACAATGTGGGATCACACCGTACACAATGTGGGATCGCTACGTATACACCGTGGGATCGCACCGTATACAATGTGGGATCGCTCCGTATACAACGTGGCATCGCTCCGTATACAATGTGGGATCGCTCCGTATACACCGTGGGATCGCTCCGTATACACCGTGGGATCGCTCCGTATACAACGTGGGATCGCTCCGTATACAACGTGGGATCGCTCCGTATACACCGTGGGATCGCTCCGTATACACTGTGGGATTGCGCCGTATACAACGTGGGATCGCTCCGTATACAATGTGGAATCGCACCGTATACACCGTGGGATCGCTCTGTATACAACGTGGGATCGCGCCGTATACAACGTGGGATCGCTCCGTATACAACGTGGGATCGCGCCGTATAAAACGTGGGATCGCTCCGTATACACCGTGGGATCACTCCGTATACAACGTGGGATCGCTCCGTATACAAAGTGGGATCGCACCGTATACACCGTGCGATCGCTCCGTATACAAAGTGGGATCGCTCCGTATACACCGTGCGATCGCTCCGTATACAAAGTGGGATCGCTCCGTATACACCGTGGGATCGCTCCGTATACACCGTGGGATCGCTCCGTATACACCGTGGGATCGCTCCGTATACACCGTGGGATCGCTCCGTATACACCGTGGGATCGCATCGTATACAACGTGGGATCGCTCCATATACAACGTGGGATCGCTCCGTATACACCATGGGATTGCTCCGTATAATCCGTGGGATCGCTCCGTATATAACGTGGGATCGCTCCGTATACACCGTGGGATCGCTCCGTATACAATGTGGGATTGCTCCATATACAAAGTGGGATCGCTCCGTATACAACATGGGATCACTCCGTATACACCGTGGGATCGCTCCGTATACACTGTGGGATCGCTCCGTATACACCGTGGAATCGCTCCGTATACACCGTGGGATCGCTCCATGTACAACGTGGAATCGCTCCGTATAAAATGTGGGATCGCTCCATGTACACCGTGGAATCGCTCCGTATACACCATGGGATCGCACCGTATACAACGTGGGATCGCTCCGTATAAACCGTGGGATCGCTCCGTATACAATGTGGAATCGCTCCGTATACACCGTGGGATCGCTCCGTATACAATGTGGGATCGCTCCTTATACAACGTGGGATCGCTCGGTATACACTGTGGGATTGCTCCGTATACAACGTGGGATCGCACCGTATACAATTTTGGATCACTCCGTATACAACGTGGGATCGCTCCGTATACACCGTGGGATCGCTCCGTATACAACGTGGGACCGCTCCGTATACAATGTGGGATCACTCCGTATACAATGTGGGATCGCTCCGTGTACAACGTGGGATCGCTTCGTATACAACGTGGGATCGCACCGTATACAACGTGGGATCGCTCCGTATACAACGTGAGATCGCTTCGTATACAACGTGGGATCGCACCGTATACAACGTGGGATCGCACCGTATACAACGTGGGATCGCTCTGTATACAACGTGGGATCGCTCCATATTCAACGTGGGTTCGCTCCGTATACAACATGGGATCGCACCATATACAATGTGGGATCGCTCCGTATACAATGTGGGACCGCTCCGTATACACCGTGGGATCGTTCCGTATACAATGTGGGATCGCTCCGTATACACCGTGGGATCGCATCGTATACACCGTGGGATCGCTCCGTATACAACGTGGCACCGTATACAACGTGGGATCGCTCCGTATACAACGTGGGATCGCTCCGTACACAATGTGGGATCGCTCCGTACACACCGTGGGATCGCACCGTATACAACGTGGGATCGCACCGTATACACCGTGGGATCGCGCCGTATACAACGTGGAATCGATCCGTGTACAACGTGGGATCGCACCGTATACACCGTGGGATCGCTCCGTATACAATGTGGGATCGCTCCTTATACAACGTGGGATCGCTCGCTATACACTGTGGGATTGCTCCGTATACAACGTGGGATCGCACCGTATACAATTTTGGATCACTCCGTATACAACGTGGGATCGCTCCGTATACACCGTGGGATCGCTCCGTATACAACGTGGGACCGCTCCGTATACAATGTGGGATCACTCCGTATACAATGTGGGATCGCTCCGTATACAACGTGGGATCGCTTCGTATACAACGTGGGATCGCACCGTATACAACGTGGAATCGCTCCGTATACAACGTGGGATCGCTTCGTATACAACGTGGGATCGCACCGTATACAACGTGGGATCGCTCCGTATACAACGTGGGATCGCACCGTATACACCGTGGGATCGCTCCGTATACAACGTGGGATCGCTCCGTATACACCGTGGGCTCGCTCCGTATACGACGTGGGATCGCTCCGTATACACCGTGGGATCGCTCCGTATACACCGTGGGATCGCTCCGTATACACTGTGGGATTGCGGCGTATACAACGTGGGATCGCTGCGTATACAATGTGGAATCGCACCGTATACACCGTGGGATCGCTCTGTATACACCGTGGGATCGCGCCGTATACAACGTGGGACCGCTCCGTATACAATGTGGGATCACTCCGTATACAATGTGGGATTGCTCCGTATACAACGTGGGATCGCACCGTATACAATTTTGGATCACTCCGTATACAACGTGGGATCGCTCCGTATACACCATGGGATCGCTCCGTATACAACGTGGGACCGCTCCGTATACAATGTGGGATCACTCCGTATACAATGTGGGATCGCTCCGTATACAACGTGGGATCGCTTCGTATACAACGTGGGATCGCACCGTATACAACGTGGGATCGCTCCGTATACAACGTGAGATCGCTTCGTATACAACGTGGGATCGCACCGTATACAACGTGGGATCGCACCGTATACAACGTGGGATCGCTCTGTATACAACGTGGGATCGCTCCATATTCAACGTGGGTTCGCTCCGTATACAACATGGGATCGCACCATATACAATGTGGGATCGCTCCGTATACAATGTGGGACCGCTCCGTATACACCGTGGGATCGTTCCGTATACAATGTGGGATCGCTCCGTATACACCGTGGGATCGCATCGTATACACCGTGGGATCGCTCCGTATACAACGTGGCACCGTATACAACGTGGGATCGCTCCGTATACAACGTGGGATCGCTCCGTACACAATGTGGGATCGCTCCGTACACACCGTGGGATCGCACCGTATACACCGTGGGATCGCGCCGTATACAACGTGGAATCGATCCGTGTACAACGTGGGATCGCACCGTATACACCGTGGGATCGCTCCGTATACAATGTGGGATCGCTCCTTATACAACGTGGGATCGCTCGGTATACACTGTGGGATTGCTCCGTATACAACGTGGGATCGCACCGTATACAATTTTGGATCACTCCGTATACAACGTGGGATCGCTCCGTATACACCGTGGGATCGCTCCGTATACAACGTGGGACCGCTCCGTATACAATGTGGGATCACTCCGTATACAATGTGGGATCGCTCCGTATACAACGTGGGATCGCTTCGTATACAACGTGGGATCGCACCGTATACAACGTGGGATCGCTCCGTATACAACGTGGGATCGCTTCGTATACAACGTGGGATCGCACCGTATACAACGTGGAATCGCTCCGTGTACAACGTGGGATCGCACCGTATACACCGTGGGATCGCTCCGTATACAACGTGGGATCGCTCCGTATACACCGTGGGATCGCTCCGTATACAACGTGGGATCGCTCCGTATACACCGTGGGATCGCTCCGTATACACCGTGGGATCGCTCCGTATACACTGTGGGATTGCGGCGTATACAACGTGGGATCGCTGCGTATACAATGTGGAATCGCACCGTATACACCGTGGGATCGCTCTGTATACACCGTGGGATCGCGCCGTATACAACGTGGGATCGCTCCGTTTACAACGTGGGATCGCGCCGTATAAAACGTGGGATTGCTCCGTATACACCGTGGGATCACTCCGTATACAACGTGGGATCGCTCCGTATACAAAGTGGGATCGCACCGTATACACCGTGCGATCGCACCGTATACACCGTGGGATCACTCCGTATACACCGTGGGATCACTCCGTATACAACGTGGGATCGCTCCGTATACAAAGTGGGATCGCACCGTATACACCGTGCGATCGCTCCGTATACACCGTGGGATCGCTCCGTATAAAATGTGCGATCGCTCCGTATACACCATGGGATCGCTCCGTATACACCGTGGGATCGCTCCGTATACACCGTGCGATCGCTCCGTATACAAAGTGGGATCGCTCCGTATACACCGTGGGATCGCTCCGTATACACCGTGGGATCGCTCCGTATACACCGTGGTATCACTCCGTATACACCGTGGGCTCGCTCCGTATACAACGTAGGATCGCTCCGTATGCAATGTGGGTTCGCTCCGTATACAATGTGGGATCGCTCCGTATACACCGTGGGATCGCTCCGTATAATCCGTGGGATCGCTCCGTATACAACGTGGGATCGCTCCATATACAACGTGGGATCGCTCCGTATACACCATGGGATCGCTCCGTATAATCCGTGGGATCGCTCCGTATATAACGTGGGATCGCTCCGTATACACCGTGGGATCGCTCCGTATACAATGTGGGATCGCTCCATATACAAAGTGGGATCGCTCCGTATACAACGTGGGATCACTCTGTATACACCGTGGGATCGCTCCGTATCCACTGTGGGATCGCTCCGTATACACCGTGGAATCGCTCCGTATACACCGTGGGATCGCTCCATGTACAACGTGGAATCGCTCCGTATACAATGTGGGATCGCTCCATATACACCGTGGAATCGCTCCGTATACACCATGGGATCGCACCGTATACAACGTGGGATCGCTCCGTATACAACGTGGGATCGCTCCGTATACACCGTGGGATCGCTCCGTATACACTGTGGGATCGCACCATATACACCGTGGGATCGCTCCGTATACACCGTGGGATCGCTCCTTATACAACGTGGGATCGCTCGGTATACACTGTGGGATTGCTCCGTATACAACGTGGGATCGCACCGTATACAATGTTGGATCACTCCGTATACAACGTGGGATCGCTCCGTATACACCGTGGGATCGCTCCGTATACAACGTGGGACCGCTCCGTATACAATGTGGGATCACTCCGTATACAATGTGGGATCGCTCCGTATACAACGTGGGATCGCTTCGTATACAACGTGGGATCGCACCGTATACAACGTGGGATCGCTCCGTATACAACGTGGGATCGCACCGTATACAATGTCGGATCGCTCTGTATACAACATGGGATCGCACCATATACAATGTGGGATCGCTCCGTATACAATGTGGGATCGCTCCGTATACACCGTGGGATCGCTCCGTATACAACGTGGGATCGCTCCGTATACAACGTGGGATCGCTCCGTATACACCATGGGATCGCTCCGTATACAACATGGGATCGCTCCGCATACACCGTGGGATCGCACCGTATACACCGTGGGATCGCTCCGTATACAACGTGGGATCGCACCGTATACACCGTGGGATCGCATCGTATACAACGTGGGATCGCTCCATATACAATGTGGGATCGCTCCGTATACACCATGGGATCGCTCCGTATAATCCGTGGGATCGCTCCGTATATACCGTGGGATCGCTCCGTATACTACGTGGGATCACTCCGTATACATCGTGGGATCGCTCCGTATACACCGTGGGATTGCTCCGTATACACCGTGGGATCGCACCGTATACAATGTGGGATCACTCCGTGTACAACGTGGGATCGCACCGTATACAACGTGGGATCGCTCCGTATACAACGTGGGACCTCTCCGTATACAACGTGGGACCGCTCCGTATACACCGTGGGATCGTTCCGTATACAATGTGGGATCGCTCCGTATATACCGTGGGATCGCACCGTATACAATGTGGGATCGTTCCATATTCAACGTGGGTTCGCTCCATATACAACATGGGATCGCACCATATACAATGTGGGATCGCTCCGTATACAGCGGGGGATCGCACCGTATACACCGTGGGATCGCACCGTATACACCGTGGGATCGCTCCGTATACAACGTGGCACCGTATACAACGTGGGATTGCTCCGTATACAACGTGGGATCGCTCCGTATACAATGTGGGATCGCTCCGTACACACCGTGGGATCGCACCGTATACAACGTGGGATCACACCGTATACACCGTGGGATCGCGCCGTATACAACGTGGAATCGATCCGTATACAACGTGGGATCGCACCGTATACACCATGGGATCGCTCCGTATACACCGTGGGATCGCTCCGTATACAACGTGGGATCGCACCGTATACACCGTGGGATCGTATCGTATACAACGTGGGATCGCTCCGTATACAACGTGGGATCGCTCCGTGTACACCATGGGATCGCTCCGTATACACCGTGGGATCGCTCCGTATACACCGTGGGATCGCTCCGTATACAACGTGGAATCGCTCCGTATACAACACGGGATCGCTCCGTATACAACGTGGGATCGCACCGTATGCACCGTGGGATCGCATCGTATACACCGTGGGATCGCACCGTATACACCGTGGGATCGCTCCGTATACAACGTGGAATCGATCCGTATACAACACGGGATCGCTCCGTATACAACGTGGGATCGCACCGTATACACCGTGGGATCGCACCGTATAAGATGTGTGATCGCTCCATATACAATGTGGGATCGCTCCGTGTACAACGTGGGATCGCTCCGTATACAATGTGGGATCGCTCCGTATAAACCGTGGGATTGCAACATATACAACGTGGGATCGCTCTGTATAAAACATGGGATCGCACCGTATACAATGTGGGATCGCTCCGTATACAATGTGGGATCGCACCGTATACAACGTGGGATCGCTCTGTATTCAATGTGGGATCGCTCCGTATACACCGTGGAATCGCACCGTATACAACGTGGGATCGCACCGTATGCACCGTGGGATCGCACCGTATACACCGTGGGATCGCTCCCTGTACAATGTGGGATCGCTCCGTATACATCACGGGATCGCACCATATACAACATGGGATCGCACCATATACAACGTGGGATCGCTCCGAATACAACGTGGGATCGCTCCATATACAATGTGGGATTGCTCCGTATACACCGTGGGATCGCACCGTATTCAATGTGGGATCGCTATGAATACAAAGTGGGATCGCACCATATACAACATGGGATCGCACCGTATACAACGGGGGATCGCACCGTATACAACATGGGATTGTTACGTATACAAATTGGGATCGCACCATATACAACGTAGGATCGCTCCGTATACAATGTGGGATCGCTCCGTATACAAAGTGGGATCGCTCCAGATACAACGTGGGATCGCATCGTATACACCGTGGGATCGCTCCGTATACAACGTGGCACCGTATACAACGTGGGATCGCTCCGTATACAACGTGGGATCGCTCCGTATACAATGTGGGATCGCACCGTATACAATGTGTGATCGCTCCATATACAACGTGGGATCGCTCCGTATACAATGTGGGGTCGCTCCGTATACACCGTGGGATCGCTCCGTATACAATGTGGGATCGCACAGTATACAATGTGGGATCGCTCCGTATACAATGTGGGATCGCTCCGTATACACCGTGGGATCGCACCGTATACAACGTGGGATCGCTCCATATACAATGTGGGATCGCTCCGTATACACCGTGGGATCGCTCCGTATACAATGTGGGATTGCTCCATATACAACGTGGAATCGCTCCGTATACACTGTGGGATCGCTCCATATACAACGTGGGATCACACCGTACACAATGTGGGATCGCTACGTATACACCGTGGGATCGCACCGTATACAATGTGGGATCGCTCCGTATACAACGTGGCATCGCTCCGTATACAATGTGGGATCGCTCCGTATACAACGTGGGATCGCTCCGTATAAAATGTGGGATCGCTCCGTATACACCGTGGGATCGCTCCGTATACACCGTGGGATCGCTCCGTATACAATGTGGGATCGCTCCGTATACAACGTGGGATCGCTCCGTATACACCGTGGGATCGCTCCGTATACACTGTGGGATTGCGCCGTATACAACGTGGGATCGCTCCGTATACAATGTGGGATCGCTCCGTATACACCGTGGGATCGCATCGTATACAACGTGGGATCGCTCCATATACAACGTGGGATCGCTCCGTATACACTATGGGATTGCTCCGTATAATCCGTGGGATCGCTCCGTATATAACGTGGGATCGCTCCGTATACACCGTGGGATCGCTCCGTATACAATGTGGGATTGCTCCATGTACAAAGTGGGATCGCTCCGTATACAACGTGGGATCACTCCGTATACACCGTGGGATCGCTCCGTATACACTGTGGGATCGCTCCGTATACACCGTGGAATCGCTCCGTATACACCGTGGGATCGCTCCATGTACAACGTGGAATCGCTCCGTATAAAATGTGGGATCGCTCCATGTACACCGTGGAATCGCTCCGTATACACCATGGGATCGCACCGTATACAACGTGGGACCGCTCCGTATACACCGTGGGATCGCTCCGTATACAATGTGGAATCGCTCCGTATACACCGTGGGATCGCTCCGTATACAATGTGGGATCGCTCCTTATACAACATGGGATCGCTCGGTATACACTGTGGGATTGCTCCGTATACAACGTGGGATCGCACCGTATACAATTTTGGATCACTCCGTATACAACGTGGGATCGCTCCGTATACACCGTGGGATCGCTCCGTATACAACGTGGGACCGCTCCGTATACAATGTGGGATCACTCCGTATACAATGTGGGATCGCTCCGTATACAACGTGGGATCGCTTCATATACAACGTGGGATCGCACCGTATACAACGTGGGATCGCTCCGTGTACAATGTGGGATCGCTCCGTATAAAATGTGGGATCGCACCGTATACAACGTGGGATCGCTCTGTATTCAATGTGGGATCGCTCCGTATACACCGTGGAATCGCACCGTATACAACGTGGGATCGCACCGTATGCACCGTGGGATCGCACCGTATACACCGTGGGATCGCTCCCTATACAATGTGGGATCGCTCCGTATACATCACGGGATCGCACCATATACAACATGGGATTGCACCATATACAACGTGGGATCGCTCCGAATACAACGTGGGATCGCTCCATATACAATGTGGGATTGCTCCGTATACACCGTGGGATCGCACCGTATACAATGTGGGATCGCTCCGAATACAACGTGGGATCGCACCGTATACAATGTGGGATCGCTATGAATACAACGTGGGATCGCACCATATACAACGTGGGATCGCACCGTATACAACGGGGGATCGCACCGTATACAACATGGGATCGTTACGTATACAAATTGGGATCGCACCGTATACAACGTAGGATCGCTCCGTATACCATGTGGGATCGCTCCGTATACAAAGTGGGATCGCTCCAGATACACCGTGGGATCGCTCCGTATACAATGTGGGATCGCACCGTATACAACGTAGGATCGCTCCGTATACCATGTGGGATCGCTCCGTATACAAAGTGGGATCGCTCCAGATACACCGTGGGATCGCTCCGTATACAATGTGGGATCGCACAGTATACAATGTGGGATCGCTCCGTATACAATGTGGGATCGCTCCGTATACACCGTGGGATCGCACCGTATACAATGTGGGATCGCTCCATATACAATGTGGGATCGCTCCGTATACACCGTGGGATCGCTCCGTATACAATGTGGGATTGCTCCATATACAACGTGGAATCGCTCCGTATACACTGTGGGATCACTCCATATACAATGTGGGATCACACCGTACACAATGTGGGATCGCTACGTATACACCGTGGGATCGCACCGTATACAATGTGGGATCGCTCCGTATACAACGTGGCATCGCTCCGTATACAATGTGGGATCGCTCCGTATACACCGTGGGATCGCTCCGTATACACCGTGGGATCGCTCCGTATACAACGTGGGATCGCTCCGTATACAACGTGGGATCGCTCCGTATACACCGTGGGATCGCTCCGTATACACTGTGGGATTGCGCCGTATACAACGTGGGATCGCTCCGTATACAATGTGGAATCGCACCGTATACACCGTGGGATCGCTCTGTATACAACGTGGGATCGCGCCGTATACAACGTGGGATCGCTCCGTATACAACGTGGGATCGCGCCGTATAAAACGTGGGATCGCTCCGTATACACCGTGGGATCACTCCGTATACAACGTGGGATCGCTCCGTATACAAAGTGGGATCGCACCGTATACACCGTGCGATCGCTCCGTATACAAAGTGGGATCGCTCCGTATACACCGTGCGATCGCTCCGTATACAAAGTGGGATCGCTCCGTATACACCGTGGGATCGCTCCGTATACACCGTGGGATCGCTCCGTATACACCGTGGGATCGCTCCGTATACACCGTGGGATCGCTCCGTATACACCGTGGGATCGCATCGTATACAACGTGGGATCGCTCCATATACAACGTGGGATCGCTCCGTATACACCATGGGATTGCTCCGTATAATCCGTGGGATCGCTCCGTATATAACGTGGGATCGCTCCGTATACACCGTGGGATCGCTCCGTATACAATGTGGGATTGCTCCATATACAAAGTGGGATCGCTCCGTATACAACATGGGATCACTCCGTATACACCGTGGGATCGCTCCGTATACACTGTGGGATCGCTCCGTATACACCGTGGAATCGCTCCGTATACACCGTGGGATCGCTCCATGTACAACGTGGAATCGCTCCGTATAAAATGTGGGATCGCTCCATGTACACCGTGGAATCGCTCCGTATACACCATGGGATCGCACCGTATACAACGTGGGATCGCTCCGTATAAACCGTGGGATCGCTCCGTATACAATGTGGAATCGCTCCGTATACACCGTGGGATCGCTCCGTATACAATGTGGGATCGCTCCTTATACAACGTGGGATCGCTCGGTATACACTGTGGGATTGCTCCGTATACAACGTGGGATCGCACCGTATACAATTTTGGATCACTCCGTATACAACGTGGGATCGCTCCGTATACACCGTGGGATCGCTCCGTATACAACGTGGGACCGCTCCGTATACAATGTGGGATCACTCCGTATACAATGTGGGATCGCTCCGTATACAACGTGGGATCGCTTCGTATACAACGTGGGATCGCACCGTATACAACGTGGGATCGCTCCGTATACAACGTGAGATCGCTTCGTATACAACGTGGGATCGCACCGTATACAACGTGGGATCGCACCGTATACAACGTGGGATCGCTCTGTATACAACGTGGGATCGCTCCATATTCAACGTGGGTTCGCTCCGTATACAACATGGGATCGCACCATATACAATGTGGGATCGCTCCGTATACAATGTGGGACCGCTCCGTATACACCGTGGGATCGTTCCGTATACAATGTGGGATCGCTCCGTATACACCGTGGGATCGCATCGTATACACCGTGGGATCGCTCCGTATACAACGTGGCACCGTATACAACGTGGGATCGCTCCGTATACAACGTGGGATCGCTCCGTACACAATGTGGGATCGCTCCGTACACACCGTGGGATCGCACCGTATACAACGTGGGATCGCACCGTATACACCGTGGGATCGCGCCGTATACAACGTGGAATCGATCCGTGTACAACGTGGGATCGCACCGTATACACCGTGGGATCGCTCCGTATACAATGTGGGATCGCTCCTTATACAACGTGGGATCGCTCGCTATACACTGTGGGATTGCTCCGTATACAACGTGGGATCGCACCGTATACAATTTTGGATCACTCCGTATACAACGTGGGATCGCTCCGTATACACCGTGGGATCGCTCCGTATACAACGTGGGACCGCTCCGTATACAATGTGGGATCACTCCGTATACAATGTGGGATCGCTCCGTATACAACGTGGGATCGCTTCGTATACAACGTGGGATCGCACCGTATACAACGTGGAATCGCTCCGTATACAACGTGGGATCGCTTCGTATACAACGTGGGATCGCACCGTATACAACGTGGGATCGCTCCGTATACAACGTGGGATCGCACCGTATACACCGTGGGATCGCTCCGTATACAACGTGGGATCGCTCCGTATACACCGTGGGCTCGCTCCGTATACGACGTGGGATCGCTCCGTATACACCGTGGGATCGCTCCGTATACACCGTGGGATCGCTCCGTATACACTGTGGGATTGCGGCGTATACAACGTGGGATCGCTGCGTATACAATGTGGAATCGCACCGTATACACCGTGGGATCGCTCTGTATACACCGTGGGATCGCGCCGTATACAACGTGGGACCGCTCCGTATACAATGTGGGATCACTCCGTATACAATGTGGGATTGCTCCGTATACAACGTGGGATCGCACCGTATACAATTTTGGATCACTCCGTATACAACGTGGGATCGCTCCGTATACACCATGGGATCGCTCCGTATACAACGTGGGACCGCTCCGTATACAATGTGGGATCACTCCGTATACAATGTGGGATCGCTCCGTATACAACGTGGGATCGCTTCGTATACAACGTGGGATCGCACCGTATACAACGTGGGATCGCTCCGTATACAACGTGAGATCGCTTCGTATACAACGTGGGATCGCACCGTATACAACGTGGGATCGCACCGTATACAACGTGGGATCGCTCTGTATACAACGTGGGATCGCTCCATATTCAACGTGGGTTCGCTCCGTATACAACATGGGATCGCACCATATACAATGTGGGATCGCTCCGTATACAATGTGGGACCGCTCCGTATACACCGTGGGATCGTTCCGTATACAATGTGGGATCGCTCCGTATACACCGTGGGATCGCATCGTATACACCGTGGGATCGCTCCGTATACAACGTGGCACCGTATACAACGTGGGATCGCTCCGTATACAACGTGGGATCGCTCCGTACACAATGTGGGATCGCTCCGTACACACCGTGGGATCGCACCGTATACACCGTGGGATCGCGCCGTATACAACGTGGAATCGATCCGTGTACAACGTGGGATCGCACCGTATACACCGTGGGATCGCTCCGTATACAATGTGGGATCGCTCCTTATACAACGTGGGATCGCTCGGTATACACTGTGGGATTGCTCCGTATACAACGTGGGATCGCACCGTATACAATTTTGGATCACTCCGTATACAACGTGGGATCGCTCCGTATACACCGTGGGATCGCTCCGTATACAACGTGGGACCGCTCCGTATACAATGTGGGATCACTCCGTATACAATGTGGGATCGCTCCGTATACAACGTGGGATCGCTTCGTATACAACGTGGGATCGCACCGTATACAACGTGGGATCGCTCCGTATACAACGTGGGATCGCTTCGTATACAACGTGGGATCGCACCGTATACAACGTGGAATCGCTCCGTGTACAACGTGGGATCGCACCGTATACACCGTGGGATCGCTCCGTATACAACGTGGGATCGCTCCGTATACACCGTGGGATCGCTCCGTATACAACGTGGGATCGCTCCGTATACACCGTGGGATCGCTCCGTATACACCGTGGGATCGCTCCGTATACACTGTGGGATTGCGGCGTATACAACGTGGGATCGCTGCGTATACAATGTGGAATCGCACCGTATACACCGTGGGATCGCTCTGTATACACCGTGGGATCGCGCCGTATACAACGTGGGATCGCTCCGTTTACAACGTGGGATCGCGCCGTATAAAACGTGGGATTGCTCCGTATACACCGTGGGATCACTCCGTATACAACGTGGGATCGCTCCGTATACAAAGTGGGATCGCACCGTATACACCGTGCGATCGCACCGTATACACCGTGGGATCACTCCGTATACACCGTGGGATCACTCCGTATACAACGTGGGATCGCTCCGTATACAAAGTGGGATCGCACCGTATACACCGTGCGATCGCTCCGTATACACCGTGGGATCGCTCCGTATAAAATGTGCGATCGCTCCGTATACACCATGGGATCGCTCCGTATACACCGTGGGATCGCTCCGTATACACCGTGCGATCGCTCCGTATACAAAGTGGGATCGCTCCGTATACACCGTGGGATCGCTCCGTATACACCGTGGGATCGCTCCGTATACACCGTGGTATCACTCCGTATACACCGTGGGCTCGCTCCGTATACAACGTAGGATCGCTCCGTATGCAATGTGGGTTCGCTCCGTATACAATGTGGGATCGCTCCGTATACACCGTGGGATCGCTCCGTATAATCCGTGGGATCGCTCCGTATACAACGTGGGATCGCTCCATATACAACGTGGGATCGCTCCGTATACACCATGGGATCGCTCCGTATAATCCGTGGGATCGCTCCGTATATAACGTGGGATCGCTCCGTATACACCGTGGGATCGCTCCGTATACAATGTGGGATCGCTCCATATACAAAGTGGGATCGCTCCGTATACAACGTGGGATCACTCTGTATACACCGTGGGATCGCTCCGTATCCACTGTGGGATCGCTCCGTATACACCGTGGAATCGCTCCGTATACACCGTGGGATCGCTCCATGTACAACGTGGAATCGCTCCGTATACAATGTGGGATCGCTCCATATACACCGTGGAATCGCTCCGTATACACCATGGGATCGCACCGTATACAACGTGGGATCGCTCCGTATACAACGTGGGATCGCTCCGTATACACCGTGGGATCGCTCCGTATACACTGTGGGATCGCACCATATACACCGTGGGATCGCTCCGTATACACCGTGGGATCGCTCCTTATACAACGTGGGATCGCTCGGTATACACTGTGGGATTGCTCCGTATACAACGTGGGATCGCACCGTATACAATGTTGGATCACTCCGTATACAACGTGGGATCGCTCCGTATACACCGTGGGATCGCTCCGTATACAACGTGGGACCGCTCCGTATACAATGTGGGATCACTCCGTATACAATGTGGGATCGCTCCGTATACAACGTGGGATCGCTTCGTATACAACGTGGGATCGCACCGTATACAACGTGGGATCGCTCCGTATACAACGTGGGATCGCACCGTATACAATGTCGGATCGCTCTGTATACAACATGGGATCGCACCATATACAATGTGGGATCGCTCCGTATACAATGTGGGATCGCTCCGTATACACCGTGGGATCGCTCCGTATACAACGTGGGATCGCTCCGTATACAACGTGGGATCGCTCCGTATACACCATGGGATCGCTCCGTATACAACATGGGATCGCTCCGCATACACCGTGGGATCGCACCGTATACACCGTGGGATCGCTCCGTATACAACGTGGGATCGCACCGTATACACCGTGGGATCGCATCGTATACAACGTGGGATCGCTCCATATACAATGTGGGATCGCTCCGTATACACCATGGGATCGCTCCGTATAATCCGTGGGATCGCTCCGTATATACCGTGGGATCGCTCCGTATACTACGTGGGATCACTCCGTATACATCGTGGGATCGCTCCGTATACACCGTGGGATTGCTCCGTATACACCGTGGGATCGCACCGTATACAATGTGGGATCACTCCGTGTACAACGTGGGATCGCACCGTATACAACGTGGGATCGCTCCGTATACAACGTGGGACCTCTCCGTATACAACGTGGGACCGCTCCGTATACACCGTGGGATCGTTCCGTATACAATGTGGGATCGCTCCGTATATACCGTGGGATCGCACCGTATACAATGTGGGATCGTTCCATATTCAACGTGGGTTCGCTCCATATACAACATGGGATCGCACCATATACAATGTGGGATCGCTCCGTATACAGCGGGGGATCGCACCGTATACACCGTGGGATCGCACCGTATACACCGTGGGATCGCTCCGTATACAACGTGGCACCGTATACAACGTGGGATTGCTCCGTATACAACGTGGGATCGCTCCGTATACAATGTGGGATCGCTCCGTACACACCGTGGGATCGCACCGTATACAACGTGGGATCACACCGTATACACCGTGGGATCGCGCCGTATACAACGTGGAATCGATCCGTATACAACGTGGGATCGCACCGTATACACCATGGGATCGCTCCGTATACACCGTGGGATCGCTCCGTATACAACGTGGGATCGCACCGTATACACCGTGGGATCGTATCGTATACAACGTGGGATCGCTCCGTATACAACGTGGGATCGCTCCGTGTACACCATGGGATCGCTCCGTATACACCGTGGGATCGCTCCGTATACACCGTGGGATCGCTCCGTATACAACGTGGAATCGCTCCGTATACAACACGGGATCGCTCCGTATACAACGTGGGATCGCACCGTATGCACCGTGGGATCGCATCGTATACACCGTGGGATCGCACCGTATACACCGTGGGATCGCTCCGTATACAACGTGGAATCGATCCGTATACAACACGGGATCGCTCCGTATACAACGTGGGATCGCACCGTATACACCGTGGGATCGCACCGTATAAGATGTGTGATCGCTCCATATACAATGTGGGATCGCTCCGTGTACAACGTGGGATCGCTCCGTATACAATGTGGGATCGCTCCGTATAAACCGTGGGATTGCAACATATACAACGTGGGATCGCTCTGTATAAAACATGGGATCGCACCGTATACAATGTGGGATCGCTCCGTATACAATGTGGGATCGCACCGTATACAACGTGGGATCGCTCTGTATTCAATGTGGGATCGCTCCGTATACACCGTGGAATCGCACCGTATACAACGTGGGATCGCACCGTATGCACCGTGGGATCGCACCGTATACACCGTGGGATCGCTCCCTGTACAATGTGGGATCGCTCCGTATACATCACGGGATCGCACCATATACAACATGGGATCGCACCATATACAACGTGGGATCGCTCCGAATACAACGTGGGATCGCTCCATATACAATGTGGGATTGCTCCGTATACACCGTGGGATCGCACCGTATTCAATGTGGGATCGCTATGAATACAAAGTGGGATCGCACCATATACAACATGGGATCGCACCGTATACAACGGGGGATCGCACCGTATACAACATGGGATTGTTACGTATACAAATTGGGATCGCACCATATACAACGTAGGATCGCTCCGTATACAATGTGGGATCGCTCCGTATACAAAGTGGGATCGCTCCAGATACAACGTGGGATCGCATCGTATACACCGTGGGATCGCTCCGTATACAACGTGGCACCGTATACAACGTGGGATCGCTCCGTATACAACGTGGGATCGCTCCGTATACAATGTGGGATCGCACCGTATACAATGTGTGATCGCTCCATATACAACGTGGGATCGCTCCGTATACAATGTGGGGTCGCTCCGTATACACCGTGGGATCGCTCCGTATACAATGTGGGATCGCACAGTATACAATGTGGGATCGCTCCGTATACAATGTGGGATCGCTCCGTATACACCGTGGGATCGCACCGTATACAACGTGGGATCGCTCCATATACAATGTGGGATCGCTCCGTATACACCGTGGGATCGCTCCGTATACAATGTGGGATTGCTCCATATACAACGTGGAATCGCTCCGTATACACTGTGGGATCGCTCCATATACAACGTGGGATCACACCGTACACAATGTGGGATCGCTACGTATACACCGTGGGATCGCACCGTATACAATGTGGGATCGCTCCGTATACAACGTGGCATCGCTCCGTATACAATGTGGGATCGCTCCGTATACAACGTGGGATCGCTCCGTATAAAATGTGGGATCGCTCCGTATACACCGTGGGATCGCTCCGTATACACCGTGGGATCGCTCCGTATACAATGTGGGATCGCTCCGTATACAACGTGGGATCGCTCCGTATACACCGTGGGATCGCTCCGTATACACTGTGGGATTGCGCCGTATACAACGTGGGATCGCTCCGTATACAATGTGGGATCGCTCCGTATACACCGTGGGATCGCATCGTATACAACGTGGGATCGCTCCATATACAACGTGGGATCGCTCCGTATACACTATGGGATTGCTCCGTATAATCCGTGGGATCGCTCCGTATATAACGTGGGATCGCTCCGTATACACCGTGGGATCGCTCCGTATACAATGTGGGATTGCTCCATGTACAAAGTGGGATCGCTCCGTATACAACGTGGGATCACTCCGTATACACCGTGGGATCGCTCCGTATACACTGTGGGATCGCTCCGTATACACCGTGGAATCGCTCCGTATACACCGTGGGATCGCTCCATGTACAACGTGGAATCGCTCCGTATAAAATGTGGGATCGCTCCATGTACACCGTGGAATCGCTCCGTATACACCATGGGATCGCACCGTATACAACGTGGGACCGCTCCGTATACACCGTGGGATCGCTCCGTATACAATGTGGAATCGCTCCGTATACACCGTGGGATCGCTCCGTATACAATGTGGGATCGCTCCTTATACAACATGGGATCGCTCGGTATACACTGTGGGATTGCTCCGTATACAACGTGGGATCGCACCGTATACAATTTTGGATCACTCCGTATACAACGTGGGATCGCTCCGTATACACCGTGGGATCGCTCCGTATACAACGTGGGACCGCTCCGTATACAATGTGGGATCACTCCGTATACAATGTGGGATCGCTCCGTATACAACGTGGGATCGCTTCATATACAACGTGGGATCGCACCGTATACAACGTGGGATCGCTCCGTATACAACGTGAGATCGCTTCGTATACAACGTGGGATCGCACCGTATACAACGTGGGATCGCACCGTATACAACGTGGGATCGCTCCGTATACACCGTGGGATCGCTCCGTATACAACGTGGGATCGCTCCGCATACAATGTGGGATCGCTCCGTATACAACGTGGCATCGCTCCGTATACAATGTGGGATCGCTCCGTATACACCGTGGGCTCGCTCCGTATACAACGTGGGATCACACCGTATACAACGTAGGATCGCTCCGTATACAATGTGGGTTCGCTCCGTATACAATGTGGGATCGCTCCGTATACACCGTGGGATCGCATCGTATACAACGTGGGATCGCTCCGTATACAATGTGGGATCGCTCCGTATACACCATGGGATCGCTCCGTATAATCCGTGGGATCGCTCCGTATATAACGTGGGATCGCTCCGTATACTACGTGGGATCACTCCGTATACATCGTGGGATCGCTCCGTATACACCGTGGGATCGCTCCGTATACACCGTGGGATCGCTCCATATACAACGTGGAATCGCTCCGTACACACCATGGGATCGTACCGTATACAACGTGGAATCGCTCCGTATAGAACGTGGGATCGCTCCGTATACACCATGGAATCGCTCCGTATACACCGTGGGATCGCTCTGTATAAATGTGGGATCGCTCCGTATACACCGTGGGATCGCTCTGTATACAATGTGGGATCGCTCCGTATACAACGTGGGATCACTCGGTATACACTGTGGGATTGCTCCATATACAACGTGGGATTGCACCGTATACAATGTTGGATCGCTCCGTATACAACGTGGGATCGCTCCGTATACACCGTGGGATCGCTCCGTATACAACGTGGGATCGCACCGTATACAATGTTGGATCGCTCCGTATACAACATGGGACCGCTCCGTATACAATGTGGGATCACTCCGTATACAATGTGGGATCGCTCCGTATACAACGTGGGATCGCTTCATATACAACGTGGGATCGCACTGTATACAACGTGGGATCGCTCCGTATACAACGTGGGATCGCACCGTATACAATGTGGGATCGCTCTGTATACAACGTGGGATCGCACCATATACAATGTGGGATCGCTTCGTATACAATGTGGGATCGCTCCGTATACACCGTGGGATCGCTCCGTATACAACGTGGGATCGCTCCCTATACACCCTGGGATCGCTCCGTATACAACATGGGATCGCTCCGCATACACCGTGGGATCGCACCGTATACACCGTGGGATCGCTCCGTATACAATGTGGGATCGCTCCGTGTACAACGTGGGATTGCACCGTATACAACGTGGGATCGCTCCGTATACAACTTGGGATCGCACCGTATACAATGTGGGATCGCTCTGTATACAACGTGGGATCGCTCCTTATACAACGTGGGATCGCACCGTATACAATGTGGGATCGCTCTGTATACAACATGGGTTCGCTCCTTATACAACGTGGGTTCGCTCCGTATACAACGTGGGATCGCACCGTATACAATGTGGGATCGCTCCGTATACAACGTGGGACCGCTCCGTATACACCGTGGGATCGTTCCGTATACAATGTGGGATCGCTCCGTATACACCGTGGGATCGCACCGTATACAATGTGGGATCGCTCCGTATACAGCGGGGGATCGCACCGTATACACCGTGGGGTCACACCGTATACACCGTGGGATCGCTCCGTATACAACGTGGCACCGTATACAACGTGGGATCGCTCCGTATCGAACGTGGGATCGCTCCGTATACAATGTGGGATCGCTCCGTATACACCGTGGGATCGCACCGTATACACCGTGTGATCGCTCCGTATACACCGTGGGATCGCACCGTATACAACGTGGGATCGCTCCATATACAACGTGGGATCGCACCGTATACAATATGGGATCGCTCTGTATACAACGTGGGATCGCTCCATATACAACGTGGGTTCGCTCCATATACAACATGGGATCGCACCGCATACAATGTGGGATCGCTCCGTATACAACGTGGGACCGCTCCGTATACACCGTGGGATCGTTCGTATACAATGTGGGATCGCTCCGTATACACAGTGGGATCACACCGTATACAATGTGGGATCGCTCCGTATACACCGTGGGATCGCACCGTATACATCGTGGGATCACGCCGTATACACCATGGGATCGCACCGTATACACCGTGGGATCGCACCGTATACAATGTGGGATCACGCCGTATACACCATGGGATCACACCGTATACACCGTGGGATCGCACCGTATACATCGTGGGATCACGCCGTATACACCATGGGATCGCACCGTATACACCGTGGGATCGCACCGTATACAACGTGGGATCGCACCGTAAACACCGTGGGATCGCACCGTATACAACGTGGGATCGCACCGTATACACCGTGGGATCGCTCCGTATACAATGTACTATCGCTCCATATACAACGTGGGATCGCTCCGTATACAATGTGGGATCGCACCGTATACACCGTGGGATCGCTCCGTATACAATGTGGGATCGCACCGTATACAACATGGGATCGCTCCGTATACTATGTGGGATCGCACCGTTTACAATGTGGGATCGCTCCGTATAACCGTGGGATCGCACCGTATACAATGTGGGATCGCACAGTATACAACGTGGGATCGCACCTTATACAATGTGGGATCGCACCGTATACACCATGGGATCGCACCATATACAACAGGGGATCGCACCGTATACACCGTGGGATCGCTCCCTGTACACCGTGGGATCGCACCGTATACACCGTGGGATCGCACCGTATACAACAGGGGATCGCACCGTATACACCATGGGATCGCACCGTATATTCCGTGGGATCGCACCGTATACAACGTGGGATCGCTCCATATACAACGTAGGATCACTCCATATACAACGTGGGATCGCTCCGTATACAACGTGGGATCGCACCGTATACAATGTGGGATCGCACCGTATACAATGTGGGATCGCTCCGTATACACCGTGGGATCGCTCCGTACACAATGTGGGATCGCTCCATATACAACGTGGGATCGCTCCGTATACAACGTGGGATCGCACCATATACAAAGTGGGATCGCTCCGTATACACCGTGGGATCGCACCGTATACAACGTGGGATCGCTCCGTATACAACATGGGATCGCTCCGTATACACCATGGGATCGCTCCGTATACAATGTGGGAACGCTGCGTATACAACGTGGGATCGCACCGTATACAACGGGGGATCGCACTGTATACAATGTGGGATCGCTCCGTATACAAGGTGGGGTCACACCGTATACAC
This sequence comes from Somniosus microcephalus, assembly GCF_052327205.1. Classification (NCBI taxonomy): domain Eukaryota; kingdom Metazoa; phylum Chordata; class Chondrichthyes; order Squaliformes; family Somniosidae; genus Somniosus; species Somniosus microcephalus. Next base: position 69,121 of record NC_141010.1, read on the forward strand.
CGTGGGATCGCTCCGTATACAACGGGGGATCGCACCGTATACAACGTGGGATCACTCCGTATACAACGTGGGATCGCTCCGTGTACACCATGGGATCGCTCCGTATACAACGTGGGATCGCTCCGTATACAACGTGGAATCGCTCCGTATACAACACGGGATCGCTCCGTATACAATGTGGGATCGCTCCGTATACACCGTGGGATCGCACCGTATACACCGTGGGATCGCACCGTATACAACGTGGGATCGCTCCATATACAACGTGGGATCGCACCGTATACAATGTGGGATCGCACCGTTTACAATGTGGGTTCGCTCCGTATACAACGTGGGATCGCTCCGTATACAACGTGGAATCGCTCCGTATACACCGTGGGATCGCTCCGTATACAATGTGGGATCGCTCCGTATACAACGTGGGATCGCACCGTATACACCGTGGGATCATACCGTATACAACGTGGGATCGCTCCGTATACAACGTGGGATCACTCCGTGTACACCATGGGATCGCTCCGTATACACCGTGGGATCGCTCCGTATACACCGTGGGATCGCTCCGTATACAACGTGGAATCGCTCCGTATACAACACGGGATCGCTCCGTATACAACGTGGGATCGCACCGTATGCACCGTGGGATCGCATCGTATACACCGTGGGATCGCACCGTATACACCGTGGGATCGCTCCGTATACAACGTGGAATCGATCCGTATACAACACGGGATCGCTCCGTATACAACGTGGGATCGCACCGTATACACCGTGGGATCGCACCGTATAAGATGTGTGATCGCTCCATATACAATGTGGGATCGCTCCGTGTACAACGTGGGATCGCTCCGTATACAATGTGGGATCGCTCCGTATAAACCGTGGGATTGCAACATATACAACGTGGGATCGCTCTGTATAAAACATGGGATCGCACCGTATACAATGTGGGATCGCTCCGTATACAATGTGGGATCGCTCCGTATAAAATGTGGGATCGCACCGTATACAACGTGGGATCGCTCTGTATTCAATGTGGGATCGCTCCGTATACACCGTGGAATCGCACTGTATACAACGTGGGATCGCACCGTATGCACCGTGGGATCGCACCGTATACACCGTGGGATCGCTCCCTGTACAATGTGGGATCGCTCCGTATACATCACGGGATCGCACCATATACAACATGGGATCGCACCATATACAACGTGGGATCGCTCCGAATACAACGTGGGATCGCTCCATATACAATGTGGGATTGCTCCGTATACACCGTGGGATCGCACCGTATACAATGTGGGATCGCTCCGAATACAACGTGGGATCGCACCGTATACAATGTGGGATCGCTATGAATACAACGTGGGATCGCACCATATACAACATGGGATCGCACCGTATACAACGGGGGATCGCACCGTATACAACATGGGATTGTTACGTATACAAATTGGGATCGCACCATATACAACATAGGATCGCTCCGTATACAATGTGGGATCGCTCCGTGTACAAAGTGGGATCGCTCCAGATACAACGTGGGATCGCTCCGTATACAATGTGGGATCGCCCCGTATACAACGTGGGATCGCTCCGTATACACCGTGGGATCGCTCCGTATACACCGTGGGATCGCTCCGTATACAATGTGGGATCGCACCGTATACAATGTGTGATCGCTCCATATACAACGTGGGATCGCTCCGTATACAATGTGGGGTCGCTCCGTATACACCGTGGGATCGCTCCGTATACAATGTGGGATCGCACAGTATACAATGTGGGATCGCTCCGTATACAATGTGGGATCGCTCCGTATACACCGTGGGATCGCACCGTATACAGCGTGGGATCGCTCCATATACAATGTGGGATCGCTCCGTATACACCGTGGGATCGCTCCGTATACAATGTGGGATTGCTCCATATACAACGTGGAATCGCTCCGTATACACTGTGGGATCGCTCCATATACAACATGGGATCACACCGTACACAATGTGGGATCGCTACGTATACACCGTGGGATCGCACCGTATACAATGTGGGATCGCTCCGTATACAACGTGGCATCGCTCCGTATACAATGTGGGATCGCTCCGTATACAACGTGGGATCGCTCCGTATAAAATGTGGGATCGCTCCGTATACACCGTGGGATCGCTCCGTATACAACGTGGGATCGCTCCGTATACAACGTGGGATCGCTCCGTATACACCGTGGGATCGCTCCGTGTACACCGTGGGATCGCTCCGTATACACTGTGGGATTGCGCCGTATACAACGTGGGATCGCTCCGTATACAATGTGGAATCGCACCGTATACACCGTGGGATCGCTCTGTATACAACGTGGGATCGCGCCGTATACAACGTGGGATCGCTCCGTATACAACGTGGGATCGCGCCGTATAAAACGTGGGATCGCTCCGTATACACCGTGGGATCACTCCGTATACAACGTGGGATCGCTCCGTATACAAAGTGGGATCGCACCGTATACATCGTGGGATCACGCCGTATACACCATGGGATCGCACCGTATACACCGTGGGATCGCACCGTATACAACGTGGGATCGCACCGTAAACACCGTGGGATCGCACCGTATACAACGTGGGATCGCACCGTATACACCGTGGGATCGCTCCGTATACAATGTACTATCGCTCCATATACAACGTGGGATCGCTCCGTATACAATGTGGGATCGCACCGTATACACCGTGGGATCGCTCCGTATACAATGTGGGATCGCACCGTATACAACATGGGATCGCTCCGTATACTATGTGGGATCGCACCGTTTACAATGTGGGATCGCTCCGTATAACCGTGGGATCGCACCGTATACAATGTGGGATCGCACAGTATACAACGTGGGATCGCACCTTATACAATGTGGGATCGCACCGTATACACCATGGGATCGCACCATATACAACAGGGGATCGCACCGTATACACCGTGGGATCGCTCCCTATACACCGTGGGATCGCACCGTATACACCGTGGGATCGCACCGTATACAACAGGGGATCGCACCGTATACACCATGGGATCGCACCGTATATTCCGTGGGATCGCACCGTATACAACGTGGGATCGCTCCATATACAACGTAGGATCACTCCATATACAACGTGGGATCGCTCCGTATACAACGTGGGATCGCACCGTATACAATGTGGGATCGCACCGTATACAATGTGGGATCGCTCCGTATACACCGTGGGATCGCTCCGTACACAATGTGGGATCGCTCCATATACAACGTGGGATCGCTCCGTATACAACGTGGGATCGCACCATATACAAAGTGGGATCGCTCCGTATACACCGTGGGATCGCACCGTATACAACGTGGGATCGCTCCGTATACAACATGGGATCGCTCCGTATACACCATGGGATCGCTCCGTATACAATGTGGGAACGCTGCGTATACAACGTGGGATCGCACCGTATACAACGGGGGATCGCACTGTATACAATGTGGGATCGCTCCGTATACAAGGTGGGGTCACACCGTATACACCGTGGGATCGCTCCGTATACAACGGGGGATCGCACCGTATACAACGTGGGATCACTCCGTATACAACGTGGGATCGCTCCGTGTACACCATGGGATCGCTCCGTATACAACGTGGGATCGCTCCGTATACAACGTGGAATCGCTCCGTATACAACACGGGATCGCTCCGTATACAATGTGGGATCGCTCCGTATACACCGTGGGATCGCACCGTATACACCGTGGGATCGCACCGTATACAACGTGGGATCGCTCCATATACAACGTGGGATCGCACCGTATACAATGTGGGATCGCACCGTTTACAATGTGGGTTCGCTCCGTATACAACGTGGGATCGCTCCGTATACAACGTGGAATCGCTCCGTATACACCGTGGGATCGCTCCGTATACAATGTGGGATCGCTCCGTATACAACGTGGGATCGCACCGTATACACCGTGGGATCATACCGTATACAACGTGGGATCGCTCCGTATACAACGTGGGATCACTCCGTGTACACCATGGGATCGCTCCGTATACACCGTGGGATCGCTCCGTATACACCGTGGGATCGCTCCGTATACAACGTGGAATCGCTCCGTATACAACACGGGATCGCTCCGTATACAACGTGGGATCGCACCGTATGCACCGTGGGATCGCATCGTATACACCGTGGGATCGCACCGTATACACCGTGGGATCGCTCCGTATACAACGTGGAATCGATCCGTATACAACACGGGATCGCTCCGTATACAACGTGGGATCGCACCGTATACACCGTGGGATCGCACCGTATAAGATGTGTGATCGCTCCATATACAATGTGGGATCGCTCCGTGTACAACGTGGGATCGCTCCGTATACAATGTGGGATCGCTCCGTATAAACCGTGGGATTGCAACATATACAACGTGGGATCGCTCTGTATAAAACATGGGATCGCACCGTATACAATGTGGGATCGCTCCGTATACAATGTGGGATCGCTCCGTATAAAATGTGGGATCGCACCGTATACAACGTGGGATCGCTCTGTATTCAATGTGGGATCGCTCCGTATACACCGTGGAATCGCACTGTATACAACGTGGGATCGCACCGTATGCACCGTGGGATCGCACCGTATACACCGTGGGATCGCTCCCTGTACAATGTGGGATCGCTCCGTATACATCACGGGATCGCACCATATACAACATGGGATCGCACCATATACAACGTGGGATCGCTCCGAATACAACGTGGGATCGCTCCATATACAATGTGGGATTGCTCCGTATACACCGTGGGATCGCACCGTATACAATGTGGGATCGCTCCGAATACAACGTGGGATCGCACCGTATACAATGTGGGATCGCTATGAATACAACGTGGGATCGCACCATATACAACATGGGATCGCACCGTATACAACGGGGGATCGCACCGTATACAACATGGGATTGTTACGTATACAAATTGGGATCGCACCATATACAACATAGGATCGCTCCGTATACAATGTGGGATCGCTCCGTGTACAAAGTGGGATCGCTCCAGATACAACGTGGGATCGCTCCGTATACAATGTGGGATCGCCCCGTATACAACGTGGGATCGCTCCGTATACACCGTGGGATCGCTCCGTATACACCGTGGGATCGCTCCGTATACAATGTGGGATCGCACCGTATACAATGTGTGATCGCTCCATATACAACGTGGGATCGCTCCGTATACAATGTGGGGTCGCTCCGTATACACCGTGGGATCGCTCCGTATACAATGTGGGATCGCACAGTATACAATGTGGGATCGCTCCGTATACAATGTGGGATTGCTCCGTATACACCGTGGGATCGCACCGTATACAGCGTGGGATCGCTCCATATACAATGTGGGATCGCTCCGTATACACCGTGGGATCGCTCCGTATACAATGTGGGATTGCTCCATATACAACGTGGAATCGCTCCGTATACACTGTGGGATCGCTCCATATACAACATGGGATCACACCGTACACAATGTGGGATCGCTACGTATACACCGTGGGATCGCACCGTATACAATGTGGGATCGCTCCGTATACAACGTGGCATCGCTCCGTATACAATGTGGGATCGCTCCGTATACAACGTGGGATCGCTCCGTATAAAATGTGGGATCGCTCCGTATACACCGTGGGATCGCTCCGTATACAACGTGGGATCGCTCCGTATACACCGTGGGATCGCTCCGTATACACCGTGGGATCGCTCCGTATACACTGTGGGATTGCGCCGTATACAACGTGGGATCGCTCCGTATACAATGTGGAATCGCACCGTATACACCGTGGGATCGCTCTGTATACAACGTGGGATCGCGCCGTATACAACGTGGGATCGCTCCGTATACAACGTGGGATCGCGCCGTATAAAACGTGGGATCGCTCCGTATACACCGTGGGATCACTCCGTATACAACGTGGGATCGCTCCGTATACAAAGTGGGATCGCACCGTATACACCGTGCAATCGCACCGTATACACCGTGGGATCGCTCCGTATACACCGTGGGATCGCTCCGTATACACCGTGCGATCGCTCCGTATACAAAGTGGGATCGCTCCGTATACACCGTGGGATCGCTCCGTATACACCGTGGGCTCGCTCCGTATACAACGTAGGATCGCTCCGTATGCAATGTGGATTCGCTCCGTATACAATGTGGGATCGCTCCGTATACACCGTGGGATCGCATCGTATACAACGTGGGATCGCTCCATATACAACGTGGGATCGCTCCGTATACACCATGGGATTGCTCCGTATAATCCGTGGGATCGCTCCGTATATAACGTGGGATCGCTCCGTATACACCGTGGGATCGCTCCGTATACAATGTGGGATTGCTCCATATAAACCGTGGGATTGCAACATATACAACGTGGGATCGCTCCGTATAAAACATGGGATCGCACCGTATACAATGTGGGATCGCTCCGTATACAATGTGGGATCGCTCCGTATAAAATGTGGGATCGCACCGTATACAACGTGGGATCGCTCTGTATTCAATGTGGGATCGCTCCGTATACACCGTGGAATCGCACTGTATACAAAGTGGGATCGCACCGTATGCACCGTGGGATCGCACCGTATACACCGTGGGATCGCTCCCTGTACAATGTGGGATCGCTCCGTATACATCACGGGATCGCACCATATACAACATGGGATCGCACCATATACAACGTGGGATCGCTCCGAATACAACGTGGGATCGCTCCATATACAATGTGGGATTGCTCCGTATACACCGTGGGATCGCACCGTATACAATGTGGGATCGCTCCGAATACAACGTGGGATCGCACCGTATACAATGTGGGATCGCTATGAATACAACGTGGGATCGCACCATATACAACATGGGATCGCACCGTATACAACGGGGGATCGCACCGTATACAACATGGGATTGTTACGTATACAAATTGGGATCGCACCATATACAACGTAGGATCGCTCCGTATACAATGTGGGATCGCTCCGTATACAAAGTGGGATCGCTCCAGATACAACGTGGGATCGCTCCGTATACAATGTGGGATCGCCCCGTATACAACGTGGGATCGCTCCGTATACACCGTGGGATCGCTCCGTATACACCGTGGGATCGCTCCGTATACAATGTGGGATCGCACCGTATACAATGTGTGATCGCTCCATATACAACGTGGGATCGCTCCGTATACAATGTGGGGTCGCTCCGTATACACCGTGGGATCGCTCCGTATACAATGTGGGATCGCACAGTATACAATGTGGGATCGCTCCGTATACAATGTGGGATCGCTCCGTATACACCGTGGGATCGCACCGTATACAGCGTGGGATCGCTCCATATACAATGTGGGATCGCTCCGTATACACCGTGGGATCGCTCCGTATACAATGTGGGATTGCTCCATATACAACGTGGAATCGCTCCGTATACACTGTGGGATCGCTCCATATACAACATGGGATCACACCGTACACAATGTGGGATCGCTACGTATACACCGTGGGATCGCACCGTATACAATGTGGGATCGCTCCGTATACAACGTGGCATCGCTCCGTATACAATGTGGGATCGCTCCGTATACAACGTGGGATCGCTCCGTATAAAATGTGGGATCGCTCCGTATACACCGTGGGATCGCTCCGTATACAACGTGGGATCGCTCCGTATACACCGTGGGATCGCTCCGTATACACCGTGGGATCGCTCCGTATACACTGTGGGATTGCGCCGTATACAACGTGGGATCGCTCCGTATACAATGTGGAATCGCACCGTATACACCGTGGGATCGCTCTGTATACAACGTGGGATCGCGCCGTATACAACGTGGGATCGCTCCGTATAAAACGTGGGATCGCTCCGTATACACCGTGGGATCACTCCGTATACAACGTGGGATCGCTCCGTATACAAAGTGGGATCGCACCGTATACACCGTGCAATCGCACCGTATACACCGTGGGATCGCTCCGTATACACCGTGGGATCGCTCCGTATACACCGTGCGATCGCTCCGTATACAAAGTGGGATCGCTCCGTATACACCGTGGGATCGCTCCGTATACACCGTGGGCTCGCTCCGTATACAACGTAGGATCGCTCCGTATGCAATGTGGATTCGCTCCGTATACAATGTGGGATCGCTCCGTATACACCGTGGGATCGCATCGTATACAACGTGGGATCGCTCCATATACAACGTGGGATCGCTCCGTATACACCATGGGATTGCTCCGTATAATCCGTGGGATCGCTCCGTATATAACGTGGGATCGCTCCGTATACACCGTGGGATCGCTCCGTATACAATGTGGGATTGCTCCATATACAAAGTGGGATCGCTCCGTATACAACGTGGGATCACTCCGTATACACCGTGGGATCGCTCCGTATACACTGTGGGATCGCTCCGTATACACCGTGGAATCGCTCCGTATACACCGTGGGATCGCTCCATGTACAACGTGGAATCGCTCCGTATAAAATGTGGGATCGCTCCATGTACATCGTGGAATCGCTCCGTATACACCATGGGATCGCACCGTATACAACGTGGGATCGCTCCGTATACACCGTGGGATCGCTCCGTATACAATGTGGAATCGCTCCGTATACACCGTGGGATCGCTCCGTATATAATGTGGGATCGCTCCTTATACAACGTGGGATCGCTCGGTATACACTGTGGGATTGCTCCGTATACAACGTGGGATCGCACCGTATACAATTTTGGATCACTCCGTATACAACGTGGGATCGCTCCGTATACACCGTGGGATCGCTCCGTATACAACGTGGGACCGCTCCGTATACAACGTGGGATCGCACCGTATACAATTTTGGATCACTCCGTATACAACGTGGGATCGCTCCGTATACACCGTGGGATCGCTCCGTATACAACGTGGGACCGCTCCGTATACAATGTGGGATACCTCCGTATACAATGTGGGATCGCTCCGTATACAACGTGGGATCGCTTCGTATACAACGTGGGATCGCACCGTATACAACGTGGGATCGCTCCGTATACAACGTGAGATCGCTTCGTATACAACGTGGGATCGCACCGTATACAACGTGGGATCGCACCGTATACAATGTGGGATCGCTCTGTATACAACGTGGGATCGCTCCATATTCAACGTGGGTTCGCTCCGTATACAACATGGGATCGCACCATATACAATGTGGGATCGCTCCGTATACAATGTGGGACCGCTCCGTATACACCGTGGGATCGTTCCGTATACAATGTGGGATCGCTCCGTATACACCGTGGGATCGCATCGTATACACCGTGGGATCGCTCCGTATACAATGTGGCACCGTATACAACGTGGCACCGTATACAACGTGGGATCGCTCCGTATACAACGTGGGATCGCTCCGTATACAATGTGGGATCGCTCCGTACACACCGTGGGATCGCACCGTATACAACGTGGGATCGCACCGTATACACCGTGGGATCGCGCCGTATACAACGTGGAATCGATCCGTGTACAACGTGGGATCGCACCGTATACACCGTGGGATCGCTCCGTATACACCGTGGGATCGCTCCGTATACAACGTGGGATCGCTCCGTATACACCGTGGGATCGCTCCGTATACAATGTGGGATCGCTCCGTATACAACGTGGGATCGCACCGTATAAAACGTGGGATCGTACCGTATACAACGTGGGATCGCTCCGTATACAACGTGGGATCGCACCGTGTACACCATGGGATCGCTCCGTATACACCGTGGGATCGCTCCGTATACACCGTGGGATCGCTCCGTATACGACGTGGAATCGCTCCGTATACAACACGGGATCGCTCCGTATACACCGTGGGATCGCACCGTATACACCGTGGGATCGCTCCGTATACAACGTGGAATCGATCCGTATACAACACGGGATCGCTCCGTATACAACGTGGGATCGCACCGTATACACCGTGGGATCGCACCGTATACGATGTGTGATCGCTCCCTATACGATGTGGGATCACACCGTATACGATGTGGGATCGCACCGTATACATCGTGGGATTGCACCATATACAACGTGGGATCGCACCGTATACACCGTGGGATCGCTCCATATACAATTTGGGATCGCACAATATACAATTTGGGATCGCTCCGTATACACCGTGGGATCGCTCCGTATGCAACGTGGGATCGCTCCGTATACAATGTGGGATCGCTCCATATACAATGTGGGATCGCTCCGTATACAATGTGGGATCGCTCCGTATAAAATGTGGGATCGCACCGTATACAACGTGGGATCGATCTGTATTCAATGTGGGATCGCTCCGTATACACCGTGGAATCGCACCGTATGCACCGTGGGATCGCACCGTATACACCGTGGGATCGCTCCCTATACAATGTGGGATCGCTCCGTATACATCACGGGATCGCACCATATACAACATGGGATCGCACCATATACAACGTGGGATCGCTCCGAATACATCGTGGGATCGCTCCATATACAATGTGGGATTGCTCCGTATACACCGTGGGATCGCACCGTATACAATGTGGGATCGCTCCGAATACAACGTGGGATCGCACCGTATACAATGTGGGATCGCTCCGAATACAACGTGGGATCGCACCATATACAACGTGGGATCGCACCGTATACAACGGGGGATCGCACCGTATACAACATGGGATCGTTACGTATACAAATTGGGATCGCACCGTATACAACGTAGGATCGCTCCGTATACAATGTGGGATTGCTCCGTATACAAAGTGGGATCGCTCCAGATAAACGTGGGATCGCTCCGTATACAATGTGGGATCGCCCCGTATACAACGTGGGATCGCTCCGTATACACCGTGGGATCGCTCCGTATACACCGTGGGATCGCTCCGTATACAATGTGGGATCGCACCGTATACAATGTGTGATCGCTCCATATACAACGTGGGATCGCTCCGTATACAATGTGGGATCGCTCCGTATACACCGTGGGATCGCTCCGTATACAATGTGGGATCGCACAGTATACAATGTGGGATCGCTCCGTATACAATGTGGGATCGCTCCGTATACACCGTGGGATCGCACCGTATACAACGTGGGATCGCTCCATATACAATGTGGGATCGCTCCGTATACACCGTGGGATCGCTCCGTATACAATGTGGGATTGCTCCATATACAACGTGGAATCGCTCCGTATACACTGTGGGATCGCTCCATATACAACGTGGGATCACACCGTACACAATGTGGGATCGCTACGTATACACCGTGGGATCGCACCGTATACAATGTGGGATCGCTCCGTATACAACGTGGCATCGCTCCGTATACAATGTGGGATCGCTCCGTATACAACGTGGGATCGCTCCGTATAAAATGTGGGATCGCTCCGTATACACCGTGGGATCGCTCCGTATACACCGTGGGATCACTCCGTATACACCGTGGGATCGCTCCGTATACAACGTGGGATCGCTCCGTATACACCGTGGGATCGCTCCGTATACAACGTGGGATCGCTCCGCATACAATGTGGGATCGCTCCGTATTCAACGTGGCATCGCTCCGTATACAATGTGGGATCGCTCCGTATACACCGTGGGCTCGCTCCGTATACAACGTGGGATCACACCGTATACAACGTGGGATCGCTCCGTATACAACGTGGCATCGCTCCGTATACAATGTGGGATCGCTCCGTATACAACGTGGGATCGCTCCGTATAAAATGTGGGATCGCTCCGTATACACCGTGGGATCGCTCCGTATACACCGTGGGATCGCTCCGTATACACCGTGGGATCGCTCCGTATACAACGTGGGATCGCTCCGTATACACCGTGGGATCGCTCCGTATACAACGTGGGATCGCTCCGCATACAATGTGGGATCGCTCCGTATACACCATGGGATCGCTCCGTATAATCCGTGGGATCGCTCCGTATATAACGTGGGATCGCTCCGTATACTACGTGGGATCACTCCGTATACACCGTGGGATCGCTCCATATACAACGTGGAATCGCTCCGTATACACCATGGGATCGTACCGTATACAACGTGGAATCGCTCCGTATAGAACGTGGGATCGCTCCGTATACACCATGGAATCGCTCCGTATACACTGTAGGATTGCACCGTATACACCGTGGGATCGCTCCGTATACACCGTGGGATCGCTCTGTATAAATGTGGGATCGCTCCGTATACACCGTGGGATCGCTCCGTATACAATGTGGGATCGCTCCGTATACAACGTGGGATCACTCGGTATACACTGTGGGATTGCTCCATATACAACGTGGGATTGCACCGTATACAATGTTGGATCGCTCCGTATACAACGTGGGATCGCTCCGTATACACCGTGGGATCGCTCCGTATACAACGTGGGATCGCACCGTATACAATGTTGGATCGCTCCGTATACAACGTGGGACCGCTCCGTATACAATGTGGGATCACTCCGTATACAATGTGGGATCGCTCCGTATACAACGTGGGATCGCTTCATATACAACGTGGGATCGCACTGTATACAACGTGGGATCGCTCCGTATACAACGTGGGATCGCACCGTATACAATGTGGGATCGCTCTGTATACAACGTGGGATCGCACCATATACAATGTGGGATTGCTTCGTATACAATGTGGGATCGCTCCGTATACACCGTGGGATCGCTCCGTATACAACGTGGGATCGCTCCCTATACACCCTGGGATCGCTCCGTATACAACATGGGATCGCTCCGCATACACCGTGGGATCGCACCGTATACAATGTGGGATCGCACCGTATACAACGTGGGATCGCTCCGTATACAACATGGGATCGCACCGTATACAATGTGGGATCGCTCTGTATACAACGTGGGATCGCTCCATATACAACGTGGGATCGCACCGTATACAATGTGGGATCGCTCTGTATACAACATGGGTTCGCTCCATATACAACGTGGGTTCGCTCCGTATACAACATGGGATCGCACCGTATACAATGTGGGATCGCTCCGCATAAAACGTGGGACCGCTCCGTATACACCGTGGGATCGTTCCGTATACAATGTGGGATCGCTCCGTATACACCGTGGGATCGCACCGTATACAATGTGGGATCGCTCCGTATACAGCGGGGGATCGCACCGTATACACCGTGGGGTCGCACCGTATACACCGTGGGATCGCTCCGTATACAACGTGGCACCGTATACAACGTGGGATCGCTCCGTATACAACGTGGGATCGCTCCGTATACAATGTGGGATCGCTCCGTATACACCGTGGGATCGCACCGTATACAACGTGGGATCGCACCGTATACAACGTGGGATCGCACCGTATACAACGTGGGATCGCTCCGTATACAACGTGGGATCGCTCCGTATACAATGTGGGATCGCTCTGTATACAACGTGGGATCGCTCCGTATACACCGTGGGATCGCACCGTATACAACGTGGGATCGCTCCGTATACACCGTGGGATCGCTCCGTATACACCGTAGGATCGCTCCGTATACAACGTGGGATCGCTCCGTATACACCGTGGGATCGCTCCGTATACAACGTGGGATCGCTCCGTATACACCGTGGGATCGCTCCGTATACAACATGGGATCGCTCCGCATACACCGTGGGATCGCACCGTATACACCGTGGGATCGCTCCGTATACAACGTGGGATCGCACCGTATACACCGTGGGATCGCACCGTATACAATGTGGGATCGCTTCGTGTACAACGTGGGATTGCACCGTATACAACGTGGGATCGCTCCGTATACAACATGGGATCGCACCGTATACAATGTGGGATCGCTCTGTATACAACGTGGGATCGCTCCATATACAACGTGGGATCGCACCGTATACAATATGGGATCGCTCTGTATACAACGTGGGATCGCTCCATATACAACGTGGGATCGCACCGTATACAACATGGGATCGCACCGCATACAATGTGGGATCGCTCCGTATACAACGTGGGACCGCTCCGTATACACCGTGGGATCGTTCGTATACAATGTGGGATCGCTCCGTATACACAGTGGGATCACACCGTATACAATGTGGGATCGCTCCGTATACAACGGGGGATCACACCGTATACACCGTGGGATCGCACCATATACATCGTGGGATCACGCCGTATACACCATGGGATCGCACCGTATACACCGTGGGATCGCACCGTATACAACGTGGGATCGCACCGTAAACACCGTGGGATCGCACCGTATACAACGTGGGATCGCACCGTATACACCGTGGGATCGCTCCGTATACAATGCACTATCGCTCCATATACAACGTGGGATCGCTCCGTATACAATGTGGGATCGCACCGTAAAATCCGTGGGATCACACCGTATACACCGTGGGATCGCTCCGTATACAATGTGGGATCGCACCGTATACAACATGGGATCGCTCCGTATACGATGTGGGATCGCACCGTTTACAATGTGGGATCGCTCCGTATAACCGTGGGATCGCACCGTATACAATGTGGGATCGCACAGTATACAACGTGGGATCGCACCTTATACAATGTGGGATCGCACCGTATACACCATGGGATCGCACCATATACAACAGGGGATCGCACCGTATACACCGTGGGATCGCTCCCTATACACCGTGGGATCGCACCGTATACACCGTGGGATCGCACCGTATACAACAGGGGATCGCACCGTATACACCATGGGATCGCACCGTATATTCCGTGGGATCGCACCGTATACAACGTGGCATCGCTCCATATACAACGTGGGATCGCTCCGTATACAACGTGGGATCGCACCGTATACAATGTGGGATCGCACCGTATACAATGTGGGATCGCACCATATACACCGTGGGATCGCTCCGTACACAATGTGGGATCGCTCCATATACAACGTGGGATCGCTCCATATACAACGTGGGATCGCACCGTATACAAAGTGGGATCGCTCCGTATACACCGTGGGATCGCACCGTATACAACGTGGGATCGCTCCGTATACAACATGGGATCGCTCCGTATACACCATGGGATCGCTCCGTATACAATGTGGGAACGCTGCGTATACAACGTGGGATCGCACCGTATACAACGGGGGATCGCACTGTATACAATGTGGGATCGCTCCGTATACAAGGTGGGGTCACACCGTATACACCGTGGGATCGCTCCGTATACAACGGGGGATCGCACCGTATACAACGTGGGATCACTCCGTATACAACGTGGGATCGCTCCGTGTACACCATGGGATCGCTCCGTATACAACGTGGGATCGCTCCGTATACAACGTGGAATCGCTCCGTATACAACACGGGATCGCTCCGTATACAATGTGGGATCGCTCCGTATACACCGTGGAATCGCTCCGTATACAACACGGGATCGCTCCGTATACACCGTGGGATCGCACCGTATACACCGTGGGATCGCACCGTAGACAACGTGGGATCGCTCCATATACAACGTGGGATCGCACCGTATACAATGTGGGATCGCACCGTATACAATGTGGGATCGCACCGTTTACAATGTGGGTTCGCTCCGTATACAACGTGGGATCGCTCCGTATACAACGTGGAATCGCTCCGTATACACCGTGGGATCGCTCCGTATACAATGTGGGATCGCTCCGTATACAACGTGGGATCGCACCGTATACACCGTGGGATCATACCGTATACAACGTGGGATCGCTCCGTATACAACGTGGGATCGCTCCGTGTACACCATGGGATCGCTCCGTATACACCGTGGGATCGCTCCGTATACACCGTGGGATCGCTCCGTATACAACGTGGAATCGCTCCGTATACAACACGGGATCGCTCCGTATACAACGTGGGATCGCACCGTATACACCGTGGGATCGCACCGTACACGATGTGTGATCGCTCCGCATACGATGTGGGATCGCACCGTATACGATGTGGGATCGCACCGTATACATCGTGGGATTGCACCGTATACAACGTGGGATCGCACCGTATACACCGTGGGATCGCTCCATATACAATTTGGGATCGCACCATATACAATTTGGGATCGCTCCGTATACAACGTGGGATCGCTCCGAATACAATGTGTGATCGCACCGTATACACCGTGGGATCGCTCCGTATGCAACGTGGGATCGCTCCGTATACAATGTGGGATCGCTCCATATACGATGTGGGATCGCTCCGTATACACCGTGGGATCGCTCCGTTTAGAATGTGGGATCGCTCCGTATACACCATGGGATTCCTCCATATATAACGTGGGATCGCTCCGTATACAACGTGGGATCGCTCCGTATACAATGTGGGTTCGCTCCGTATAAACCGTGGGATCGCACCATATACAACGTGGGATTGCTCCGTATACAACATGGGATCGCACCGTATACAATGTGGGATCGCTCCGTATACAATGTGGGATCGCTCCGTATAAAATGTGGGATCGCACCGTATACAACGTGGGATCGCTCTGTATTCAATGTGGGATCGCTCCGTATACACCGTGGAATCGCACCGTATACAACGTGGGATCGCACCGTATACAACATGGGATCGCACCATATGCAACGTGGGATCGCTCCGAATACAACGTGGGATCGCTCCGAATACAACGTGGGATCGCATCGTATACAACGTGGGATCGCTCCGAATACAACATGGGATCGCACCGTATACAACGTGGGATCGCTCCATATACAACGGGGGATCGCACCGTATACAACATGGGATCGTTACGTATACAAATTGGGATCGCACCGTATACAACGTGGGATCGCTCCGTATATAATGGGGGATCGCAACGTATACAACGTAGGATCGCTCCATATACAATGTGGGATCGCTCCGTATACAAAGTGGGATCGCTCCAGATACAACGTGGGATCGCTCCGTATACAATGTGGGATCGCCCCGTATACAACGTGGGATCGCTCCGTATACAGCATGGGTTCGCTCCGTATACACCGTGGGATCGCTCCGTATACAATGTGGGATCGCACCGTATACAATGTGTGATCGCTCCATATACAACGTGGGATCGCTCCGTATAAAATGTGGGATCGCTCCGTATACACCGTGGGATCGCTCCGTATACAATGTGGGATCGCGCAGTATACAATGTGGGATCGCTCCGTATACAATGTGGGATCGCTCCGTATACACCGTGGGATCGCACCGTATACAACGTGGGATCGCTCCATATACAATGTGGGATCGCTCCGTATACACCGTGGGATCGCTCCGTATACAATGTGGGATTGCTCCGTATACAACGTGGAATCGCTCCGTATACACCGTGGGATCGCTCCATATACAACGTGGGATCACTCCGTACACAATGTGGGATCGCTACGTATACACCGTGGGGTCGCACCGTATACAATGTGGGATCGCTCCGTATACAACGTGGCATCGCTCCGTATACAATGTGGGATCGCTCCGTATACAACGTGGGATCGCTCCGTATAAAATGTGGGATCGCTCCGTATACACCGTGGGATCGCTCCGTATACAACGTGGGATCGCTCCGTATACAACGTGGGATAGCTCCGTATACACCGTGGGATCGCTCCGTATACAACGTGGGATCGCTCCGCATACAATGTGGGATCGCTCCGTATACAATGTGGGATCACTCCGTATACAACGTGGGATCGCACCGTATACAACGTAGGATCGCTCCGTATACAATGTGGGTTCGCTCCGTATACAATGTGGGATCGCTCCGTATACACCGTGGGATCGCATCGTATACAACGTGGGATCGCTCCGTATACAACGTGGGATCGCTCCATATACACCATGGGATCGCTCCGTATAATCCGTGGGATCGCTCCGTATATAACGTGGGATCGCTCCGTATACACCGTGGGATCGCTCCGTTTACAATGTGGGATCGCTCCATATACAAAGTGGGATCGCTCCGTATATAACGTGGGATCGCTCCGTATACACCGTGGGATCGCTCCGTATACAATGTGGGATCGCTCCATATACAAAGTGGGATCGCTCCGTACACTACGTGGGATCACTCTGTATACATCGTGGGATCGCTCCGTAAACACCGTGGGATCGCTCCGTATACACCGTGGAATCGCTCCGTATACACCGTGGGATCGCTCCATATACAACGTGGAATCGCTCCGTATACACCATGGGATCGTACCGTATACAACGTGGAATCGCTCCGTATACAACGTGGGATCGCTCCGTATACAACGTGGGATCGCTCCGTATACACCGTGGGATCGCTCCGTATACACCGTGGGATCGCTCTGTATACAATGTGGGATCGCTCCGTATACACCGTGGGATCGCTCCGTATACAATGTGGGATCGCTCCGTATACAACGTGGGATCGCTCGGTATACACTGTGGGATTGCTCAATATATAACGTGGGATCGCACCGTATACAATGTTGGATCGCTCCGTATACAACGTGGGATCGCTCCGTATACACCGTGGGATCGCTCCGTATACAACGTGGGATCGCACCGTATACAATGTTGGATCGCACCGTATACAATGTGGGATCGCACCGTTTACAATGTGGGATCGCACCGTTTACAATGTGGGTTCGCTCCGTATACAACGTGGGATCGCTCCGTATACAACGTGGAATCGCTCCGTATACACCGTGGGATCGCTCCGTATACAATGTGGGATCGCTCCGTATACAACGTGGGATCGCACCGTATACACCGTGGGATCATACCGTATACAACGTGGGATCGCTCCGTATACAACGTGGGATCGCTCCGTGTACACCATGGGATCGGTCCGTATACACCGTGGGATCGCTCCGTATACACCGTGGGATCGCTCCGTATACAACGTGGAATCGCTCCGTATACAACACGGGATCGCTCCGTATACAACGTGGGATCGCACCGTATACACCGTGGGATCGCACCGTACACGATGTGTGATCGCTCCGCATACGATGTGGGATCGCACCGTATACGATGTGGGATCGCACCGTATACATCGTGGGATTGCACCGTATACAACGTGGGATCGCACCGTATACACCGTGGGATCGCTCCATATACAATTTGGGATCGCACCGTATACAATGTTGGATCGCTCCGTATACAACGTGGGATCGCTCCGTATACACCGTGGGATCGCTCCGTATACAACGTGGGATCGCACCGTATACAATGTTGGATCGCACCGTATACAATGTGGGATCGCACCGTTTACAATGTGGGATCGCACCGTTTACAATGTGGGTTCGCTCCGTATACAACGTGGGATCGCTCCGTATACAACGTGGAATCGCTCCGTATACACCGTGGGATCGCTCCGTATACAATGTGGGATCGCTCCGTATACAACGTGGGATCGCACCGTATACACCGTGGGATCATACCGTATACAACGTGGGATCGCTCCGTATACAACGTGGGATCGCTCCGTGTACACCATGGGATCGCTCCGTATACACCGTGGGATCGCTCCGTATACACCGTGGGATCGCTCCGTATACAACGTGGAATCGCTCCGTATACAACACGGGATCGCTCCGTATACAACGTGGGATCGCACCGTATACACCGTGGGATCGCACCGTACACGATGTGTGATCGCTCCGCATACGATGTGGGATCGCACCGTATACGATGTGGGATCGCACCGTATACATCGTGGGATTGCACCGTATACAACGTGGGATCGCACCGTATACACCGTGGGATCGCTCCATATACAATTTGGGATCGCACCATATACAATTTGGGATCGCTCCGTATACAACGTGGGATCGCTCCGAATACAATGTGTGATCGCACCGTATACACCGTGGGATCGCTCCGTATGCAACGTGGGATCGCTCCGTATACAATGTGGGATCGCTCCATATACGATGTGGGATCGCTCCGTATACACCGTGGGATCGCTCCGTTTAGAATGTGGGATCGCTCCGTATACACCATGGGATTCCTCCATATATAACGTGGGATCGCTCCGTATACAACGTGGGATCGCTCCGTATACAATGTGGGTTCGCTCCGTATAAACCGTGGGATCGCACCATATACAACGTGGGATTGCTCCGTATACAACATGGGATCGCACCGTATACAATGTGGGATCGCTCCGTATACAATGTGGGATCGCTCCGTATAAAATGTGGGATCGCACCGTATACAACGTGGGATCGCTCTGTATTCAATGTGGGATCGCTCCGTATACACCGTGGAATCGCACCGTATACAACGTGGGATCGCACCGTATACAACATGGGATCGCACCATATGCAACGTGGGATCGCTCCGAATACAACGTGGGATCGCTCCGAATACAACGTGGGATCGCATCGTATACAACGTGGGATCGCTCCGAATACAACATGGGATCGCACCGTATACAACGTGGGATCGCTCCATATACAACGGGGGATCGCACCGTATACAACATGGGATCGTTACGTATACAAATTGGGATCGCACCGTATACAACGTGGGATCGCTCCGTATATAATGGGGGATCGCAACGTATACAACGTAGGATCGCTCCATATACAATGTGGGATCGCTCCGTATACAAAGTGGGATCGCTCCAGATACAACGTGGGATCGCTCCGTATACAATGTGGGATCGCCCCGTATACAACGTGGGATCGCTCCGTATACAGCATGGGTTCGCTCCGTATACACCGTGGGATCGCTCCGTATACAATGTGGGATCGCACCGTATACAATGTGTGATCGCTCCATATAAAACGTGGGATCGCTCCGTATAAAATGTGGGATCGCTCCGTATACACCGTGGGATCGCTCCGTATACAATGTGGGATCGCACAGTATACAATGTGGGATCGCTCCGTATACAATGTGGGATCGCTCCGTATACACCGTGGGATCGCACCGTATACAACGTGGGATCGCTCCATATACAATGTGGGATCGCTCCGTATACACCGTGGGATCGCTCCGTATACAATGTGGGATTGCTCCGTATACAACGTGGAATCGCTCCGTATACACCGTGGGATCGCTCCATATACAACGTGGGATCACTCCGTACACAATGTGGGATCGCTACGTATACACCGTGGGGTCGCACCGTATACAATGTGGGATCGCTCCGTATACAACGTGGCATCGCTCCGTATACAATGTGGGATCGCTCCGTATACAACGTGGGATCGCTCCGTATAAAATGTGGGATCGCTCCGTATACACCGTGGGATCGCTCCGTATACAACGTGGGATCGCTCCGTATACAACGTGGGATAGCTCCGTATACACCGTGGGATCGCTCCGGATACAACGTGGGATCGCTCCGCATACAATGTGGGATCGCTCCGTATACAATGTGGGATCGCTCCGTATACAACGTGGGATCGCACCGTATACAACGTAGGATCGCTCCGTATACAATGTGGGTTCGCTCCGTATACAATGTGGGATCGCTCCGTATACACCGTGGGATCGCATCGTATACAACGTGGGATCGCTCCGTATACAACGTGGGATCGCTCCATATACACCATGGGATCGCTCCGTATAATCCGTGGGATCGCTCCGTATATAACGTGGGATCGCTCCGTATACACCGTGGGATCGCTCCGTTTACAATGTGGGATTGCTCCATATACAAAGTGGGATCGCTCCGTATATAACGTGGGATCGCTCCGTATACACCGTGGGATCGCTCCGTATACAATGTGGGATCGCTCCATATACAAAGTGGGATCGCTCCGTACACTACGTGGGATCACTCTGTATACATCGTGGGATCGCTCCGTAAACACCGTGGGATCGCTCCGTATACACCGTGGAATCGCTCCGTATACACCGTGGGATCGCTCCATATACAACGTGGAATCGCTCCGTATACACCATGGGATCGTACCGTATACAACGTGGAATCGCTCCGTATACAACGTGGGATCGCTCCGTATACAACGTGGGATCGCTCCGTATACACCGTGGGATCGCTCCGTATACACCGTGGGATCGCTCTGTATACAATGTGGGATCGCTCCGTATACACCGTGGGATCGCTCCGTATACAATGTGGGATCGCTCCGTATACAACGTGGGATCGCTCGGTATACACTGTGGGATTGCTCAATATATAACGTGGGATCGCACCGTATACAATGTTGGATCGCTCCGTATACAACGTGGGATCGCTCCGTATACACCGTGGGATCGCTCCGTATACAACGTGGGATCGCACCGTATACAATGTTGGATCGCTCCGTATACAACGTGGGACCGCTCCGTATACAATGTGGGATCACTCCGTATACTACGTGGGATTGCACCGTATACAACGTGGGATCGCTCCGTATACAACGTGGGATCGCACCGTATACAATGTGGGATCGCTCTGTATACAACGTGGGATCGCTCCGTATACAATGTGGGATCGCTCCGTATACACCGTGGGATCGCTCCGTATACAACGTGGGATCGCTCCGTATACAACGTGGGATCGCTCCGTATACACCGTGGGATCGCTCCGTATACAACATGGGATCGCTCCGCATACACCGTGGGATCGCACCGTATACACCGTGGGATCGCTCCGTATACAACGTGGGATCGCACCGTATACACCGTGGGATCGCACCGTATACAATGTGGGATCGCTCCGTATACAACATGGGATCGCACCGTATACAATGTGGGATCGCTCCGTATACAACGTGGGATCGCACCGTATACAATGTGGGATCGCTCTGTATACAACGTGGGATCGCTCCATATACAACGTGGGTTCGCTCCGTATACAACATGGGATCGCACCGTATACAATGTGGGATCGCTCCGTATACAACGTGGGACCGCTCCGTATACACCGTGGGATCGTTCCGTATACAACGTGGGATCGCTCCGTATACACCGTGGGATCGCACCGTATACAATGTGGGATCGCACCGTATACAACGGGGGATCGCACCGTATACACCGTGGGATCGCACCGTATACACCGTGGGATCGCACCGTATACAATGTGGGATCGCTCCGTATACAACGGGGGATCGCACCGTATACACCGTGGGATCGCACCGTATACACCGTGGGATCGCTCCGTATACAACGTGGCACCGTATACAACGTGGGATCGCTCCGTATACAACGTGGGATCGCTCCGTATACAATGTGGGATCGCTCCGTATAAACCGTGGGATCGCACCGTATACAACGTGGGATCGCACCGTATACACCGTGGGATCGCACCGTATACAACGTGGGATCGCTCCGTGTACACCATGGGATCGCTCCGTATACAACGTGGGATCGCTCCGTATACAACGTGGAATCGCTCCGTATACAACACGGGATCGCTCCGTATACAACGTGGAATCGCTCCGTATACACCGTGGGATCGCTCCGTATACAATGTGGTATCGCTCCGTATACAACGTGGGATCGCACCGTATACACCGTGGGATCATACCGTATACAACGTGGGATCGCTCCGTATACAACGTGGGATCGCTCCGTGTACACCATGGGATCGCTCCGTATACACCGTGGGATCTCTCCGTATATACCGTGGGATCGCTCCGTATACAACGTGGAATCGCTCCGTATACAACACGGGATCGCTCCGTATACAACGTGGGATCGCACCGTATACACCGTGGGATCGCACCGTATACAACGTGGGATCGCACCGTATACACCGTGGGATCGCACCGTATACAACGTGGAATCGATCCGTTTACAACGTGGGATCGCTCCGTATACACCGTGGGATCGCTCCGTATACACCGTAGGATCACTCCGTATACAACGTGGGATCGCTCCGTATACAACGAGGGATCGCTCCGTGTACACCATGGGATCGCTCCGTATACACCGTGGGATCGCTCCGTATACACCGTGGGATCGCTCCGTATACAACGTGGAATCGCTCCGTATACAACACGGGATCGCTCCGTATACAACGTGGGATCGCTCCGTATACACCGTGGGATCGCTCCGTATACACCGTGGGATCGCTCCGTATACAACGTGGAATCGCTCCGTATACAACACGGGATCGCTCCGTATACAACGTGGGATCGCACCGTATACAACGTGGGATCGCACCGTATACGATGTGGGATCGCACCGTATACATCGTGGGATTGCACCGTATACAACGTGGGATCGCACCGTATACACCGTGGGATCGCTCCATATACAATTTGGGATCGCACCATATACAATTTGGGATCGCTCCGTATACAACGTGGGATCGCTCCGAATACAATGTGTGATCGCACCGTATACACCGTGGGATCGCTCCGTATGCAACGTGGGATCGCTCCGTATACAATGTGGGATCGCTCCATATACAATGTGGGATCGCTCCGTATACACCGTGGGATCGCTCCATTTAGAATGTGGGATCGCTCCGTATACACCATGGGATTCCTCCATATATAACGTGGGATCGCTCCGTATACAACGTGGGATCGCTCCGTATACAATGTGGGTTCGCTCCGTATAAACCGTGGGATCGCACCATATACAACGTGGGATTGCTCCGTATACAACATGGGATCGCACCGTATACAATGTGGGATCGCTCCGTATACAATGTGGGATCGCTCCGTATAAAATGTGGGATCGCACCGTATACAACGTGGGATCGCTCTGTATTCAATGTGGGATCGCTCCGTATACACCGTGGAATCGCACCGTATACAACGTGGGATCGCACCGTATACAACATGGGATCGCACCATATGCAACGTGGGATCGCTCCGAATACAACGTGGGATCGCTCCGAATACAACGTGGGATCGCACCGTATACAACGTGGGATCGCTCCGAATACAACATGGGATCGCACCGTATACAACGTGGGATCGCTCCATATACAACGGGGGATCGCACCGTATACAACATGGGATCGTTACGTATACAAATTGGGATCGCACCGTATACAACGTGGGATCGCTCCGTATATAATGGGGGATCGCACCGTATACAACGTAGGATCGCTCCATATACAATGTGGGATCGCTCCGTATACAAAGTGGGATCGCTCCAGATACAACGTGGGATCGCTCCGTATACAATGTGGGATCGCCCCGTATACAACGTGGGATCGCTCCGTATACACCATGGGTTCGCTCCGTATACACCGTGGGATCGCTCCGTATACAATGTGGGATCGCACCGTATACAATGTGTGATCGCTCCATATACAACGTGGGATCGCTCCGTATAAAATGTGGGATCGCTCCGTATACACCGTGGGATCGCTCCATATACAATGTGGGATCGCACAGTATACAATGTGGGATCGTTCCGTATACAATGTGGGATCGCTCCGTATACACCGTGGGATCGCACCGTATACAACGTGGGATCGCTCCATATACAATGTGGGATCGCTCCGTATACACCGTGGGATCGCTCCGTATACAATGTGGGATTGCTCCGTATACAACGTGGAATCGCTCCGTATACACCATGGGATCGCTCCATATACAACGTGGGATCACTCCGTACACAATGTGGGATCGCTACGTATACACCGTGGGGTCGCACCGTATACAATGTGGGATCGCTCCGTATACAACGTGGCATCGCTCCGTATACAATGTGGGATCGCTCCGTATACAACGTGGGATCGCTCGGTATAAAATGTGGGATCGCTCCGTATACACCGTGGGATCGCTCCGTATACAACGTGGGATCGCTCCGTATACAACATGGGATAGCTCCGTATACACCGTGGGATCGCTCCGTATACAACGTGGGATCGCTCCGCATACAATGTGGGATCGCTCCGTATACAATGTGGGATCGCTCCGTATACAACGTGGGATCGCACCGTATACAACGTAGGATCGCTCCGTATACAATGTGGGTTCGCTCCGTATACAATGTGGGATCGCTCCGTATACACCGTGGGATCGCATCGTATACAACGTGGGATCGCTCCGTATACAACGTGGGATCGCTCCATATACACCATCGGATCGCTCCGTATAATCCGTGGGATCGCTCCGTATATAACGTGGGATCGCTCCGTATACACCGTGGGATCGCTCCGTTTACAATGTGGGATCGCTCCATATACAAAGTGGGATCGCTCCGTATATAACGTGGGATCGCTCCGTATACACCGTAGGATCGCTCCGTATACAATGTGGGATCGCTCCATATACAAAGTGGGATCGCTCCGTACACTACGTGGGATCACTCTGTATACATCGTGGGATCGCTCCGTAAACACCGTGGGATCGCTCCGTATACACCGTGGAATCGCTCCGTATACACCGTGGGATCGCTCCATATACAACGTGGAATCGCTCCGTATACACCATGGGATCGTACCGTATACAACGTGGAATCGCTCCGTATACAACGTGGGATCGCTCCGTATACACCGTGGGATCGCTCCGTATACACTGTGGGATCGCTCCGTATACACCGTGGGATCGCTCTGTATACAATGTGGGATCGCTCCGTATACACCGTGGGATCGCTCCGTATACAATGTGGGATCGCTCCGTATACAACGTGGGATCGCTCGGTATACACTGTGGGATTGCTCAATATATAACGTGGGATCGCACCGTATACAATGTTGGATCGCTCCGTATACAACGTGGGATCGCTCCGTATACACCGTGGGATCGCTCCGTATACAACGTGGGATCGCACCGTATACAATGTTGGATCGCTCCGTATACAACGTGGGACCGCTCCGTATACAATGTGGGATCACTCCGTATACAATGTGGGATCGCTCCGTATACAACGTGGGATCGCTTCGTATACAACGTGGGATCGCACCGTATACAACGTGGGATCGCTCCGTATACAACGTGGGATCGCACCGTATACAATGTGGGATCACTCTGTATACAACGTGGGATCGCACCATATACAATGTGGGATCACTCCGTATACAATGTGGGATCGCTCCGTATACAACGTGGGATCGCTTCGTATACAACGTGGGATCGCACCGTATACAACGTGGGATCGCTCCGTATACAACGTGGGATCGCACCGTATACAATGTGGGATCGCTCTGTATGCAACGTGGGATCGCACCATATACAATGTGGGATCGCTCCGTATACAATGTGGGATCGCTCCGTATACACCGTGGGATCGCTCCGTATACAACGTGGGATCGCTCCGTATACAACGTGGGATCGCTCCGTATACAACATGGGATCGCTCCGCATACACCGTGGGATCGCACCGTATACACCGTGGGATCGCTCCGTATACAATGTGGGATCGCTCCGTATACAACATGGGATCGCACCGTATACAATGTGGGATCGCTCTGTATACAACGTGGGATCGCTCCGTATACAACATGGGATCGCTCCGTATACAACGTGGGATCGCACCGTATACACCGTGGGATCGCACCGTATACAATGTGGGATCGCTCCGTATACAACATGGGATCGCACCGTATACAATGTGGGATCGCTCTGTATACAACGTGGGATCGCTCCATATACAACGTGGGTTCGCTCCGTATACAACATGGGATCGCACCGTATACAATGTGGGATCGCTCCGTATACAACGTGGGACCGCTCCGTATACACCGTGGGATCGTTCCGTATACAACGTGGGTACGCTCCGTATACACCGTGGGATCGCACCGTATACAATGTGGGATCGCACCGTATACAACGGGGGATCGCACCGTATACACCGTGGGATCGCACCGTATACACCGTGGGATCGCACCGTATACAATGTGGGATCGCTCCGTATACAACGGGGGATCGCACCGTATACACCGTGGGATCGCACCGTATACACCGTGGGATCGCTCCGTATAAAAGGTGGCACTGTATACAACGTGGGATCGCTCCGTATACAACGTGAGATCGCTCCGTATACAATGTGGGATCGCTCCGTATAAACCGTGGGATCGCACCGTATACAACGTGGGATCGCACCGTATACACCGTGGGATCGCACCGTATACAACGTGGAATCGATCCGTTTACAACGTGGGATCGCTCCGTATACACCGTGGGATCGCTCCGTATACACCGTAGGATCACTCCGTATACAACGTGGGATCGCTCCGTATACACCGTGGGATCGCACCGTATACAACGTGGGATCGCTCCGTATACAACGTGGGATCGCTCCGTGTACACCATGGGATCGCTCGGTATACACCGTGGGATCGCTCCGTATACACCGTGGGATCGCTCCGTATACAACGTGGAATCGCTCCGTACACAACACGGGATCGCTCCGTATACAACGTGGAATCGCACCGTATACACCGTGGGATCGCACCGTATACGATGTGTGATCGCTCCGTATACGATGTGGGATCGCACCGTATACGATGTGGGATCGCACCGTATACATCGTGGGATTGCACCGTATACAACGTGGGATCGCACCGTATACAACGTGGGATCGCTCCGAATACAATGTGTGATCGCACCGTATACACCGTGGGATCGCTCCGTATGCAACGTGGGATCGCTCCGTATACAATGTGGGATCGCTCCATATACAATGTGGGATCGCTCCGTATACACCGTGGGATCGCTCCGTTTAGAAGGTGGGATCGCTCCGTATACACCATGGGATTCCTCCATATACAACGTGGGATCGCTCCGTATACAACGTGGGATCGCTCCGTATACAATGTGGGATCGCTCCGTATAAACTGTGGGATCGCACCATATACAACGGGGGATCGCTCCGTATACAATGTGGGATCGCTCCGTATACAATGTGGGATCGCACCGTATACAACGTGGGATCGCACCGTATACAACGTGGGATCGCGCCGTATTCAATGTGGGATCGCTCCGTATACACCGTGGAATCGCACCGTATACAACGTGGGATCGCACTGTATGCACCATGGGATCGCACCGTATACACCGTGGGATCGCTCCCTATACAATGTGGGATCGCTCCGTATACATCACGGGATCGCACCATATACAACATGGGATCGCACCATATACAACGTGGGATCGCTCCGAATACTACGTGGGATCGCTCCATATACAATGTGGGATTGCTCCGCATACACCGTGGGATCGCACCGTATACAATGTGGGATCGCTCCGAATACAACGTGGGATCGCACCGTATACAATGTGGGATCGCTCCGAATACAACGTGGGATCGCACCGTATACAACGTGGGATCGCACCGTATACAACATGGGATCGCTCTGTGTACACCATGGGATCGCACCGTATACAATGTGGGATCGCACCGTATACACCGTGGGATCGCTCCGTATACACCGTGGGATCGCACCGTATACAACGTGGGATCGCACCGTATACAACGTGGGATCGCACCGTATACAATGTGGGATCACACCGTATACAACGTGGGATCGCACCGTAAACACCGTGGGATCGCACCGTATACAACGTGGGATCGCTCCGTATACAACGTGGGATCGCACCGTATACAACGTGGGATCGCACCGTATACAACGTGGGATCGCACCGTAAACACCGTGGGATCGCACTGTATACAACGTGGGATCGCTCCGTATACACCGTGGGATCGCTCCGTATACAATGTAGGATCGCTCCATATACAACGTGGGATCGCTCCGTATACAATGTGGGATCGCACCGTAAAATCCGTGGGATCGCACCGTAAACACCGTGGGATCGCTCCGTATACAATGTGGGTTCGCACCGTATACAACATGGGATCGCTCCGTATACAATGTGGGATCGCAGCGTTTACAATGTGGGATCGCTCCGTATAACCGTGGGATCGCACCGTATACAATGTGGGATCGCACAGCATACAACGTGGGATCGCACCTTATACAATGTGGGATGGCACCGTATACATCATGGGATCGCGCCGTATACACCGTGGGATCGCTCCGTATACAATGTGGGATCGCTCCATATACACCTTGGGATCGCTCCCTATACAATGTGGGATCGCACCGTATACACCGTGGGATCGCACCGTATACACCGTGGGATCGCACCGTATACAACAGGGGATCGCACCGTATACAACTTGGGATCGCTCCGTATACAATGTGGGATCACTCCGTATACAATGTGGGATCGCACCGTATACAATGTGGGATTGCACCGTATACAACTTGGGATCGCTCCGTATACAATGTGGGATTGCACCGTATACAACTTGGGATCGCTCCGTATACAATGTGGGATCGCACCGTATACACCATGGGATTGCACCGTATACAACTTGGGATCGCTCCGTATACAATGTGGGATCGCACCGTATACACCATGGGATTGCACCGTATACAATGTGGGATCGCACCGTATACAACGTGGGATCGCACCGTATACACCATGGGATCGCACCATATACACTGTGGGATCACTCCGTATACAACGTGGGATCGCTCCGTATACAATGTGGGATCGCTCCGTATACACCGTGGGACCACACCATATACAACGGGGGATCGCACCGTATACAACGTGGGATCGCACCGTATACAACGTGGGATCTCTCCCTTTACAACATGGGATCGCTCCGTATACAATGTGGGATCGCACCGTATACACCGTGGGATCGCTCCGTATACACTGTGGGATCGCACCGTATACACCGTGGGATCGCACCATATACACTGTGGGATCACTCCGTATACAACGTGGGATCGCTCCGTATACAATGTGGGATCGCTCCGTATACACCGTGGGACCACACCATATACAACGTGGGATCGCACCATATACAACGGGGGATCGCACCGTATACAACGTGGGATCGCTCCGTATACTCCGTGGGATCGCTCCGTATACACTGTGGGATCGCACCATATACTCCGTGGGATCGCACCGTATACAACGTGGGATCGCGCCATATACACCTTGGGATCGCACCATATACAATGTGGGAGCGCACCGTATACATTGTGGGATCACACCGTATACACCTTGGGATCGCACCGTATACAATGTGGGATCGCTCCATATACAACGTGGGATCGCTCCGTATACCCCGTGGGATCGCTTCGTATACCCTGTGGGATCGCACCGTATACACTGGGGGATTGCACTGCCCTGGAGACACTTAATTTAAAACCTGCCCAGTGCTTTCCACAGGGAAAGAATCAAAATAATATAGTCTACTCCCTCCTCCCAATGGCCCTGTAATGTATTGATCATTTCATGCTTTGTACTTGAGTCTTGATGTTGTATATTGATCCATTCAACCCTTTGTATCTGACTGTTGATGTAGCACGTTGAGCCAGTCCCTGCTTTATATCTTACACTTAATTACTGTACTGATCCAGTCTATGTTTGGTATCTGACACTAGAGCAGTCTGATCATCAGATCAGAAATGAAAGAGTGACCAGCATTCTTCAATTAGCACAAGCTGAGCTGTAAAGGCTGTTTGAGCTGTCTTCAATATTCGATTTGAACTGTTCTGTGGTACACCGGTGATGAGGATCGCAGTCTGAACTCCTAGAATTATTTTACGTCAAACTTTGCCGAATGAAAATGAAATGTCTATCGAAGGATCCCATTCACTCCCTGACCTCAATCGTGAGACAACCCCAATTTCAGCTGGGAACTAGGGTTGCCAACTCTGGCTGGACCTATTCCTGGCGGTTTCATCACATGACCTCCAGTCTTCAGCAGCTCCACCCCCGGCGCTCCCGCCATTGGTCGCCCGACACGTCCATCCTCACGCCACTCCGCCTTCCCAGCGCAATTGGATAGCAAACAGGCTCTTAATTACCTGATTGGATGATGCTTGGCTGTCAGTCAAACAGCCTTTTTTTAAAAATCCGGCCTCCAATATTTTTACATCGAATAAATCTACAAAGCAAATGAGACAAAAAAAAAAATCACACCATTTTTCTTAATGTCCTTAAGTCCCACTCCAGAGACTTGAGCACAAAAAGCTAGGCTGACACTCCCAGTGCAGTGTTGAGGGAGTGCCGCACTGCCGGAGGTGCCGTCTTTCGGATGAGACGTTAAACCCGTGGGTGGGCGTAAAAGATCCCGTGGCACTATTTTGAAGAAGCGCTGGGAAGTTCTCCCCGGTGTCCTGGCCAATATTTATCCCTCAATCAACATCACTAAAACAGATTATCTGGCAATTTTCACATTGCTGTTTGTGGTAGCTTGCTGTGCGTAAATTGGCTGCCGCGTTTCCTGCATTACAACAGTGGCTACACTCCAAAAAGTACTTTGTTGGCTGTAAAGTGCTTTGGGACGTCCTGAGGTCGTGAAAGGCGCTACAGAAATGCGAGCCTTTCTTCCTTTATGATTTTTCTCCTGGTGTTGCTCGCAACAGTGTCCTGGGGAATTAGTCTTCAATTCCTGGAAACGCCAGGACAATCCTGGAGGGTTGGCAAGGCAAGCCTAGCTGGTGCCCGATGGCAAAGGTGTCCCCGCCAAGTTTGCAAATGTTCTTAAGTAACAGGCAATACGGGAAAACAGAGTGTGCTGTTGCAATAGACAGGGCGACGGTGTTCATGAAATGTCCGAAACACTGCGGGAAACTGAATAACCTAGTGACTGTGATGGAGCTGTACAGAAGCCAATAAATATTTTATAGGAGTAAAGAAAAACACACTGATGTGATCCAGCAAGCCAAACAAAAAAATCTGCTGAGATGTTTGTTGTGTCCCAGACATGTGAGCTTGGCTCAGTCGGTAACACTGTTGTTGCAGAGTCCGGAATTTGTGGGTTGATGTCACACTAGGGGAGCTGACCCCACAATCTAGGACAGCGTTAGCCACATGTGGCTAATTGGGAATCCAGATGTGGATAATTGCACTTCTGATCAGTAAATAATTAGTAATTGATGCCATCGTTGGGCATGTGATCTCAATACTCATATTTACACAGCGGGTGCACGTGAACTTTAACCTTCTTGTGAGTTTGATGGTAGAATGAAAAGCAGAGTGTGCGAGTGTTTTTTGACCGTTTGTGAGCGCTTTACTTCCTCGGTTATTGAATGGCGGTGAAAGGATAGAAACATTTTTCTGATTCAGAGGCAAGAGTGCTACCACTGGGTCACGGCTGAAACCTAAGGATATGGAACTCCCAAGCAGAAACTGTGAAAAAAGCTGAATCCATGCCAGCTTTTCAAAAAGGTAGATAAATATTCAAAAAAGAAAAACTTAACAGTGCATCAGGAAAGGGCAGGGGCATCGAACAAAGGGTAAGCTTTTTTGGCACAGGTGCAATGGGCGAAATGTGCGGTAAAATTCTACAATCCTTTATAGAGCAGGAGTGTCACATATTCGATCTCCGGTCCTTGTTGGCTTTGCTGGATCTCAGCTGAGTTGAAGTGCTCCAATAGACCTCAGTGGGTTCGGAAGATGAGGGAAAAAATCAGCTGGTGTTCCCGCTCCTAATCACTGTCCCTTCTCGAAAAAGCGTGTAGACATTGAGCAGGACAGGAGCAGGTAAAAAGAAAGACTCGCATTTCTATAGCGCCTTTCACGACCTCAGGATGTCCCAAAGCGCTTTACACCCAATGAAGTACTTTTGAAGTGGAGTCACTGTTGAAACATAGGATACGCGGCAGCCAATTTGTGCACAGCAAGGCCCCAAAATAAGCAATGTGATAATGCCCAGAAAATCCGGGTTTTTTTTTAACGATATTGGCCAGGAAAGCTCCCTGCTCAAAATGGGGCCTCCACCAAGGCCCTCGGGTGAGTCCAATAGGGAACCGCATGTTACAGCCCGAGATGATCAGCCTCCCTGCCCCACCCCCGATACCATTGGAACAAGAAACTAGAATCTTACACCACAGAAGGAAGCAACTCCGTCCATTGTGCCTGTGCCAGCTCTTTGAATTGGATAGCTCTCCTTAGCTTTCCAATTAGTCCCACTCCCCGGCTCTTTCCCCATTTCTTTTCCCTGCATTTTTTTCCCTTTTCAAGTATGTGCCCAGTTGTATTAAGTTGTGTTGAATCTACTTTTACCACCCTTTCAGGCAGTGTATTCCAGATCATAACAACGCGCCGGGTAAAAACAATACCACTCCTCTCCCCGCTGGTTCTTTTGCCAATCATCTTAAAGTAAGAAAAATGCCACTGAAGGAAAGGGGGCACCCGGATTTTGAACCAGGGACCTCTGGATCTGCAATCAAATGCTCTACCACTGAGCTGTACCCACACCACTGCGGAAAAAAAAACTTGACCAGAACCAAAGAAACTGAGCCAGGTCATGTTTTGGTCGCCTTATCTGAGGAAGGATGTTCTTGCCATGGAGGGCGTGCAGCGAAGATTCACCAGGCTGATACCTGGGATGGCAGGAATGATGTATAAAGAGAGATTGGGTCGATTAGGCTTATATTCGTTAGAGTTTAGAAGAATGAGAGGGGATCTCATTGAAACTTATAAAATTCTAACACTGCAACATCCTTGTAATGATTCAGTTTTCCCAAATGAATTTGAAAGGACTAGACAGACTAGATGCAGGAAGGATGTTCCCGATGGCAGGGGAGTCCAGAACCAGGGGTCACAGTCTAAGGATAAGGGGTAAGCCATTTAGGACTGAGATGAGGAGGGGTTTCTTCACCCAGAGAGTGGTGAACCTGTGGAATTCTCTACCACAGAAGGCAGTTAAGGCCAATTCATTAAATATATTCAAGAAGGAGTTAGATATATTTCTTAAGGTTAAAGGGTTCAAGGGGTATGGGGAGAAAGCAGGGACAGGGTACTGAATTTGGATGATCAGCCATGATCTCATTGAATGGCGGAGCAGGCTCGAGGGGCCGAATGGCCTACTCCTGCTCCTATCTTCTGTTTCTATATGTTTCTATGTGTACATATCAACGTTTGTAAGACCCGCCAAAAACAAATAGCCCCCACTCCCAGCTGGAGCAGCATGACTATCATGACATGTGGCATGAACGTAGTGTTTCACCAGACTTGGCTGCTGACATAATTCACAAGTAAATAACAATGCTGCAGCTGTAGGGGAGGCAGACTTACTGTACGACTCCCAACAGGAAGCACTTAAAAAGGATGGGGGGGGGGCACCTGGATTTGAAACACAAGACCTCTTGATCTTGCAGTCAAATGCTCGACCACTGAGCTATGCCCCCAGTGTCCTTGGCAGCCAGGAGCAAATCTGAGAACCAGAAGCTTAAAGCAACTGCTCTCCTGCTGCTTCAGTGCTACATTATAAACAGGAGCTTGGGGCCCATGTTCCAGACTGCTTATTGAAGCAATTCTGTAATATTGAAAAGAACATGAATGAGATGGCTAATTAGTGTCAAATTACAGCCAGTTCCCTGCCCTGACTTACTAGAAATGCTGCCCCTTGAATCATTTCATTTAGGACCATTACACCCAGCAATGATCGGAGTCATTCATCCCATTCGTAAAGGCTGAATTCAAATCCCAGGCCCAGAGGTGATGGCACAGGGTTTTAATCACTGCAACATCCTTGTAATGATTCAGTTTTCCCAAATGAATACGAAAGAAAAAACTTGCATTTACATCACGCCTTTCACAACCTCAGGACATCCCAAAGTGTGTTACAGCCTTTTTGAAGTGTAATCACTGTTATAATGTAGGAAACCTGGGAGCCATATTGCGCACAGCCAGATCCCACAAACAGCGCTGTGATAACGGCCAAATAATCTGTTTTAGTGTTGTTGGTTGAGGGGGTTAATATTGGCCAGGACATTGAGGAGAAATCCCCAGCTCTTCTTCCAAATAGTGCCATGGGATCTTTTATGTCCACCTGAGAGGGTAGACGGGGTCTTGGTTTAACATCTCATCCAAAATATGGCACCTCCGACAGTGCAGCACTCCCTCAGTACTGCATTAGGAGTGTCAGCCTATATCACAGAATCACAGAAACCCCACAGTGCAGATAGAGGCCATTTCGGCCCATCGAGCCTGCACCGACACATATCCCACCCGATCCCCGTAACCCCTTCACCAACACATATCCCACCCTATCCCCACGTATTTAATCCCCCTAACACTAAGGGTCAATTTATCATAGCCAATCAACCTAACCCGCACATCTTTGGACTGTGGGAGGAAACCGGAGCACCCGGAGAAAACCCACGCAAACACGGGGAGAATGTGCAAACTCCACACAGACAGTCACCCGAGGCCGGATTCGAACCCGGGTCCCTGGCGCTGTGAGGCAACAGTGCTAACCACTATGCCACCGTGCTGCCCTGGTGTGGGGCTTGAACCCACGACCTATGTGACTCATAGGTGAGAGTGCTATCCACTGAGGAACAGAGAAAGGCCATTGGGCCAAAAAAGTCCGTCCTTTTTTTGACTGCTCTCAACTCCACCGACCTGGCTTCTAAGTGTATCCCGCAATCCCTTTCTCCCCCCCCCCCCAAAAGTGTATCTAATTGACCCTTGCACCCATGTATCTGGGTCTGCTTCCATGTCTTTGCCTGGTAACATAACAAACACACCCTTTGGCTCCCATTCTTGATGTGCACGAGCAAAAACCAATTCTTGTTTTCACAAATCACTGTTTTGTATTCACGACCAAGCATTTCAAACAATTCGGAATAAAACACTTAACACTGGCTACACTCCAGTAATTAGCATAAAATGTGTGGTGTTAAATTATAAATTTTGAGAAACAATTAGCAAATTAACCTTGCAGAAGAGTCATTAAATTGCCGTGCGTGTAAACCTACACACTTAATAAAATGACTACAGCCCATTCCTAAATGCTCAGCAACATCGGTAAAATACTTTGCTGGGCTCAGCATACCCCTCGTCTTCTGTTTATACTTTTTTTTTAAATGAGAAGTTTCTAAAATCTACATCAGTCCACTTTAATCGGCCGTGCTACAACTCGATTTATAAGATAATACTTTCTTGTTCATAGAATCTAACAGCACAGAAGGAGGCCATTCTCCTCATCTCCCCCTCTGGTTCTCGGTTTTTGCCAATTACCTGAAACCTGCGTCCTCAGGTTACCGACCCACCCTCAAGTGGAAACAGTTTCTCCTTATTCAATCTATCAAAACCCCTCACCATTGGATTGCTCCAGCAGCAATCAGGTGGCATTAGCTCCCAGAAAGGGTCCAAGCCATTCAATTCGAATACAAACATCTTTTATATATTATAACATATACGTTTGGTTGAAAACAGAGATTTATTTTGTTGATTTCCTTTGTATATCTTTAAAGGATTTTGAAAGTATACTGCAGTTGACTTCTTCCAAGTTAGTAGTCATTCTGAAGTCACCAGCGATAGGGACAGGCCAGAGCCTCCATGGAAGGTCAGAAGTAAACTGGCAGGTAAGACTAACCTGAGACCATACTTCAAGGTTCAGTTTTCTAAAAATGAAAGAAAGAATTTGCATTTCTATAGCGCCTTTCACAACCTTGGGATGTCTCAAAGCGCTTTTCAGCCAATGAAGTACTTTTTGAAGTGTAATCACTGTTGTAATGTGGGAAACGCGGCAGCCAATTTGCGCACAGCAAGCTCCCACAAAGAGCAATGTGATAATGACCAGATAATCTTGATGTTGGTTGAGGGATAAATGTTGTTTAGGACACCGGGGAGAACTCTCCTGCTCTTCTTCAAAATAGTGCCATTGGATTTTTTTACATCCGCCTGAGAGGGCAGACGGGGCCTGGGTTTAACACTTCATCTGAAAGAAGGCACCTCCGACAGTGCAGCGCTCCCTTAATGCTGCACTGGGAGTATCAGTGGTACAGGAGGAGTGACTCTGTTGCTTTCCATGTCCCAAAGAAGTAGATGGGAAAAAACGAGGAAGAGCCTTCATTTATCTAGCACTTGTGTTCATGTTAGATTTCCAGCATTCAGTTTTTTTTAATCTCTTTTGCAAAATTGAAGCTCATCTCCCCTCAACCTGTTTGATGAGTTCAGTTCTACTGGCCTTTCCACATAACTTAAAGAGTTAAATCTCAGAATCACGCTTATCACTATTTCCCAAACACTCGCTGATACACCAAGATTGGTTAGAAGGTCGGCTTCACCAAATTGCTCAGAGCTCTCCGCCAATCTACTGTTAACATGCAGCAGTTAGTCAACCTCCTTCCTTCGATGGTCCACAATGACACACTTCGAGTAAGCACCAGACACTTGATGGTGGAGTATACGGATCAGACTTTATTCATATACAGCACAGGTAATCGGCCTAACTCGACACAGTGAGATTATTTTTGGTTTTCAGTTCTATCTTTCGAGCCCCCCGAAGAACTGTTGAAAACCATGCTCCTTTATACACCATACTTTGCCGACATCAAAGGTTAGATAT
Source organism: Somniosus microcephalus (assembly GCF_052327205.1). Classification (NCBI taxonomy): domain Eukaryota; kingdom Metazoa; phylum Chordata; class Chondrichthyes; order Squaliformes; family Somniosidae; genus Somniosus; species Somniosus microcephalus. The sequence continues at coordinate 107,398 of NC_141010.1, forward strand.
ATTTCTTAAGACTAAAGGGATCAAGGGATATGGGGAGAAAGCAGGGACAGGGTACTGAATTTGGATGATCAGCCATGATCTCATTGAATGGCGGAGCAGGCTCGAGGGGCCGAATGGCCGACTCCTGCTCCTATCGTCTATGTTTCTATGTACATGTCACAGATAAGACCTCACAACCTATCTGTTCCTGAATCCTTTGAAAACAGTCTAATTACATAAATAGTTGTATTTATCTCAAAGCTACTTTTCTTGAACAATTCTTCCTGACTTAACTGTTCTAGAATCCTTTGAAGAGTAGGCTTTATTAACTGTTATCTTTCCATACTATAGTTAATGAATCTGTCTGCCTATGTTTATTGAGCTAGCCACTAAAGTTATACCTTAATCACTCATACTTGATGCCTTCCCAGTCACTTATTTCCTTCCACAAGCCTTTCTCGTAGATAATACTCAGACATCAAAAGCAGAAGCCAAGCCATGCGTTCTTCTCGTGGCACCCCGAAGCTATCTTGTCCATCCCACATTGCCCTTGGGAAGGTAGTGGTGAGCCGCCTTCTTGAACCACTGCAGTCCGTGTGGTGAAGGTACTCCCACTTGACGAGTTGCTGCAGTGCATCTTATAGATGGTACACACTGCAGCCATGTTGCGACGGTGGTGGAGGGAGTGAATGGTTAAGATCTTATTTAATATATTGTTTACATTGGAAAGCCTGTTGTTCCAAGATGCCAGGAAGTTCGATTATTAACCCTTAGCTGCCCAGGATGTCCACCATCCAACTCTCCAGGATGTCCAACACTTACATTTACTGATGTCTTTCCATCCTTCCTCGTTATATGTGTTTTATGCTTTAACATTGCTGGCTAGAGGCAGCTTGGGAGCAGATATCATGAAGTTCCGCTCCACTGATAAGAAGTGGAACTCTGAGCAGTTTTGAAACATAAAACACAATAACAAGAAACCACTGAGAGTCACTGGGAAGTGCAACACGTTTCTCCCTGAATAACATTTGGATCATTAGTTTGACTCGGCAGAATTCACTTTCCATTAAGTAATGTCAACCCAAACTTCCAATTCCGTAGATGGTGTTGTAACTTGGAAGTTCTCCTTGCAGTTCAACAGCGCGCGAGGGACTTTCAAAGCTACAGTCTGGAGAAGCATTCAATTCCCACAACAACCATTATAAAGTTACAATGTAGCACATGCTTTATGATGTAGTCTTTCATCTGGCCGTGGCATTTATTGAGAAAGTACCAAGGCTGCATGAGAGGTTATTATCTCACCAGCCTTCTAGTGCGTCAGTGCTCAATCACAGTGACAACAGTGTATTCAATGAGATTATTTGAAATAGAATGAAAAAAAATCCAAGAGGTCCAAATAATGGAGGACTAAAAGGGTTTAGCTTAAGTTAAACTAATATCCACAGAGTGGTACTACATCATTGAGTCCTTCAGCATATTGTGTGAGCAGTTATAGACATTCTCTTCAGCAAGTGTAGTGTTTGGTTCCAAGCCAGTGTGTTGGCAGTGGGCATGTCCCAGAACAACTGTAAGTGGCCCACTTGAAGGAGGCACCATTAGTTTAAAAAACAATGATGGCCTGTTCAAGTTAAAAGTGCGTGTTTAAATCAATGAAACATTCAATGTTCTTGAAAGCCACAGCGGTTTCCCCACGCAGGCCACCGGTCAATATAGCAGTCGGGCCCCTCTGACATCAGCAGAGCCCCATCTGCAAATTTAAAGCAGGCTCCCACTGATGTCCAGCAGGCGTCCCTCTCTCCTGCTCAGAAGAGCAGGTTAAAATCGCAACCTGCCGGAGGAGTGCGGGACCTCGGCGGGTGCGTCCCACGGGCGATTTTAAATACCCGCCCGCCTGCAGGGTTAAAAAGACCCCCTCGTGAGAATTCTTGCCGACAGCACGGAGTGGCAGGAATCACTTCAAAGAGCAGAGGCGCTTGGGTTGGAAGGGGGTCGAGGGGGAGAGGGGCACGGTGCGTGCTGATTTTTTTTGGTCAGCAAACGCGGACACGCGAGCAGAGCCCACAAGACGCTGACGGTCCACGTCTAACGCACTTACGTGCGATCCATCTTCCCCGCTACTGGATTCACTACTCCAGCTTCCAACATTTCCAGTGCAAAGGCAGCACCTTGTGGAGCAGTCAGGAACAGCAAGGACAAAACTATCGGCTCAAGGCAGTAACTCGAGAGCTTGCACCATATATGATAACATGCAGTCACTAACGCAATGCTTTCTTTGGGACTGATTTACTTTACAAGATGCATAGTCTTGGTTGCAAACATTACTTTTCTTTCTCAATACACACGTTCATCGGTTGTGTATTGAAAATTACAAAGAATGCTTTTGGTTTCCACAATTTTCTCCCTCAGAGACTTGAGCCCAAAAGCTAGGCTGACACTCCCAGTGCAGTGCTGAGGGAGTGCTGCACTGTCGGAGGTGCCGTCATTTGGATGAGACGTTAAACCGAGGCCCTGTCTGCCCACTCAGATGGACGTAACAGATCCTACGGCACTATTCAAAGAAGAGCATGGGAGTTCTCCCCGGTGTCCTGGCCAATATTTATCCCTCAACCAACATCACTAAAGCAGATTATTTGGCATAAGGAGATATTAGGACAGGTGACCTAAAGCTTGGCAAGAGAGGTCATTTTCAAGGCGTGTCTTAAAGGAGGAGAGAGAGGCGGAGCGGTTTAGGGAGGAAATTCCAGAGCTTAGGGTCTAGGCAGCTGAAGGCACGGCCACCAATGATGAAACAAAAGAAATCGAGGATGCACAAGGGGCCAGAATTGGAGGAACGCAGCGATCTCGGACTGTTGTAGGACTGGAGCATGTTGTAGAGATAGAGAGGAGCGAGGCCATAGAGGGAATGGAACATGAGGATGAGAATTTTAGAATCGAGACGTTGTTGGACCGGGAGTCAATCAGCGAGCACAGGGCTGATGGGTGAGCGCAACTTGGTGCCAGTCAGGAAATGAGTTCCGTAAAAGAGTTAACACCTTTGGGAGAGAAGGGGAGAAAGTCGAGGTGAGAACAGAGGAAACTTCAAAAATGTAAATGCTGGGTTTTTTTATATTCCTATTTGAAAACCTCACGAAGGTTTCCCCAGACATCTCTTAAGTGATGGTTAATCTTTTTTGATATTAGCCTAGAAGTTGCACCCTGCAATGTTATTGTATGGACGCTAAACACAATCGTATCACATCCCTCTGCCAAATGGGCTATCGCCTCTATTAAAATCAGCAATTTGAGATGAAGGTATCAAGTAATAATATCACGGTCTAATTTCCAGGCCTTGTTTCTGTGATTATCCCGCAGTGTGATACATTCCACAGTCCGATTCCTTTCAGTGTTCATGTTAATCAGCAGTGGTAGGGAATTATATATTTCCAATTCCTTCATTAGGACCTCAAGCAATCAGAGTTAATGAAACCATTTAAATAAACTCCACCATAGGGAACCCAATTAAATGGAATAATTTTGGTGCTCTATGATGTTCCACTTTTCTATATAAAAAAAAACACAAAAATGTGGATTTACTCATAAGAACTTTCAGGTTCCAGAAAAGAGCTTAAGTCCAAATAAGACCCACCTACTAGCTTTCCCACCACATCCCGCAATCCCGCAAGAGAGAGAGAAACTAGTTATCTCCACACCCAACTCGTGCTGTCCATTTCAGTCTCTTTCTCGGATAATCAAATCAAAATCCAATCAAATCAACTTTTATTGTCATTGTTAGTGCACAAGTGCAGTACAACGAAATGTAGGCTTGCGGCTCCCAAGAGTATACATTTGGATTAAGTGACTCTACAGCTCTATTAGCCTCTGGGTGAAAACGTTCCTAATAACTTCCCTTCTTTGACCTAACTTCTTTAATTTTACACGTGTCTCCTGGGATTTGAATTACATTACATAGAATGTACAGCACAGAAACCGGCCATTCAGCCCAACTGGCCTATGCCGGTGTTTATGCTCCACACCAGCCTCCTCCCACCCCTACCTCATCTCACCCTAAAGCATATCCTTCTATTCCTTTCTCCCTCATGTGTTTATCTAGCCTCCCCTTAAATGTATCTCTGCTAATCACCTCAACTACTCCTTGAGTTCCGCATTCAAGCAATTTGCTGTTTTTTGGGACTCCATGGGTTAAATTACAAGGAGAGATTACACAAACTAGGGCTGTATTTCCTGGATTTTAGGAGGTTAAGGCGCAATTTGATTGAAGTTTTCAAGATATTGAGGGGAACAGATAGGGTAGATAGAGATAAACTATTTCTGCTGGTTGGGGAGTCTTGGACTAGGGGGCAGAGTCTAAAAATTAGAGCCAGACCTTTCAGGCGTGAAGTTAGGAAACACTTCTACACACAAAGGGTGGTAGAAGTTTGGAACTCTCTTCCACAAACGGCAATTGATGCTGGGTCAATTGTTAATTTTAAATCTGAGATTGATAGATGTGTGTTAACTAAAGTTATTAAGGGCTATGGGGCAAAGGCGGGTAAATGGAGTTTGGTCACAGATCAGCCATGATCTCACTGAATGACGGAACAGGCTCGAGGGGCTGAATGGCCTCCTCCTGTTCCTCTGTTTGTCAATTCTCTACATAATCTAGAAATTTCATTTAGGTCACCTTGAATTCTCTTCCATTTGCAAAGAAAACAAAACTCAGTTTCCAGAACCTTTCCTCAGATTAAATTCCTGAGTGGCAGAATCATCTTTGTTGCCTCTTTCCTGCCTTCTGCAAAGCAGTAATATCCAGGATCCAGGAATTGCTGAGTTCATTCACTGAAGGTGTGACTTATATTCCAAGCAAGTTTCTCTTTTACCTCATGTTTCAATGGTAACATTTTGGGCTAATTAATTCAGAATCAGCAGATTACATACGCCGCAAAGGACGGAGACTATGGGGAGACTATAAGGAGTGCATGCATTTCATATTATTCTCACTGTTCGAGTGAACTTTCTCGAGGTGTTTTTTAATTTATTTTTTATTGAAATTAATGGAAAATTCTGTAAGAATCATGGAAATTTACAGCACAGAAGGAGGCCATTCGGCCCATCGTGTCTGTGCCGACTTACAAATAAGGGGGGCGTACAAATCTCCCCGCCAGATTATCCTTTCTGGTTTCCACCCTGGCAATGCTTAAATGTTCACAACCAGTGACACGAGGGTACAGCAAAATTAAATAGAGTATTAGGGGGTGAAATTTGGTGGCGCCACCTTTAGGGCGCTAACTTCGCCAGGGCGAGCGCCCAAAAAAGTTAGCACCCCAGCGCCGTAAATTCAGTGGTAGCGCCCCAAGTAGGAGACGGGGTGCTACTGGAAGCGCTACTGGAAGCGCTCCACCTCCTACCTGGGGTGCTACAACTGAATATCGTGGCGCTACGTGCAACAGCGCCACGTGCGGGGGCATGTAGCGCCGCGGTATTGCAGGCCTCCCTCCCCTGATTAAAGGGGAGGGGCCTAGCATTGTGCGCACCGGGGCCCTGCTGGACCACCGGGGAGCGGGGTGCCGGGAAAGCAGCCCGGCAATCAAGAGGCATGCCGGACTGAGCGATCGCGGCCGGCACCCTGAATAAAAAAGGGGAAGGGGGCAGGTGTTGGCAGTCGGCCTAAAAAAAAATATCCACCCAACACCTGCCCTTTAACTTGTGCCGCCGCGGCTGCAAACACGCCACCCGACCCTGTTGGACATATCGTCCGGCAATAGGTCAGGGGGCACTACCGAGGTTTGCGACGTCATCGCCAGCAGCGCAGCACCGTGGGGCGCTACGGGCTACCACCACCGCTAACCTCCCGCTGAATTTCGCGGGTGGCGTTAGCGGCGCCGCGCCCGGGCGCTCAGGGCTTTGCGCTCCATTAGCGCCCACTGGGGGTGCTAACGGGAGGCACAAAGCAACCGAATTTATCCCCCTATCACTGGGACAATTCAGTGTAACACAAAAAGCACAATACTGTCCTTCTATAAGACCTTGGTTAGGGCTCGTCCAGAATACTGTGTTCAGCTCATACGGTGAGTGATATCGAGTTCCTGCAAAAGGTTGAGAGGAGGGTCCTTAGGTACCGAGCTTAAAGGCCCTTAGTTACCACAATAAGCTTAGACAACTGGGCCTTTTCACTCTAGAGAGGCATAATAGACTCCAGAGATTGAGGTCTCTAAAAAATGCTGGGACTAAACTGTGAATAGAATATTTGTACCTATGAGGAGTCATATACATGGGAGGCCTCTTATATACGGGAGCTCTGCATAGGGTTAGCTTCTTATATGCAACTTTCCTTACATTCTGTTGGGGCGATTTTAAACCTGCTGGTCTGGTGGAAGCCAGGCGGGTGGGCGGGCAGTTAAAAGCTCCCATGGCCCCGACCTGCCGAGGTTCCATTCTCTTCCCGCCGGTCCCGATTTTAACCTGCTCTTCTGAACAGGCGGGCAGGACACCCTTCAGAAACCAAACATGCACATCGGTGACATCATCAGGCCCGAGTGCTACTTCAACAGTCGTGGCTGTCCCACCGGGCCAACCGAGCGGGATGAGGAGTCGGGGCCAGAAGAGGCTCAAAAAGGTAACTTGCCTTACTTTCATTTGACTTTCCCTGTGGAGCCAGGAGGAGCACAAGGAGAGTTTAGGCCTCCCCTGCCCCAGGCATCCCCCCCCACCGCCCCTCCAACCCCTCACACCCAATTGGCACAGCAAGCTCCCACAAACAGCAATGTGATAATGACCAGATAATCTGTTTTAGTGATGTTGATTGAGGGATAAATATTGGCCCAGGACACCAGGGAGATCTCTCCTGCTCTTCTTCAAAATAGAGCCATGGGATCTTTTACATCCACCTGAGAGGTTCAGACGAGGCCTCGCTTTAACGTCTCATCCGAAAGACGGCACCTCCGTCAGTGCAGCACTCCCTCAGCACCGCACTGGAGTGTCAGCCTAGATTTTGTGCTCGGGAGCCCCCTCCCGATCTTCCTCCTGGCGAGTTACCTGCGTGACGTGGACCGTTCCTTCGAACTCCTTCCGTCCGACATCCTGCCCCTACCCTGTGACCAGCTGCTGCCTCCCTGCGCTTTCGGGGGAGACCCTGACCGAGCCTATGCAGATGAGGCCTGGGGGAGGCGGATGCGGGCAGAGGGGGTTCAAACTTCCCCGGGCATCACACAGCCGAGATCGGGGGGGAAAGGGTTTGCTGCTCGCCCCATTCCCCCCACCCCCGGGTTAAAAACAGGGCCTGTTCCTTTTCAAATATCTTACTGAATAACTCTTGAGCCGCCATTTAAAAAAGATCGAGTGTGAAAGGAACTGTGTGTCAGTGGCAGCAGCTGGAGTAAAGAGACATAACCGGACACTGCATCAGCAAGAACATTAAGATCATTGGCAAAAACCCCATGGGGAGATCAGGAGAAATCTCTTTACGCAGTCTGGAGTGCGCTGCCTGAAAGGGTGGTGCAAGCAGATTCAAGAGTAACTCTCATAGGGATTTGGAAATATACTTGAAAAGGAGACATTTTCAGGGCTACTCCTGCTCCTAATTCTTATGTTCTTCTATCTCCAGTATGCACGGGAGGTGTGGATGTTCAACGTAACCCTCTATTATAATTATTCTATAATGCATTTTTCTTTATCTGATTTAAACGCTTCTGCGTACAGTATGGGTGCCTCTGTATTCTGGGTGCCGCCATATATTTTGGAGGTGGGAGCCTTGTCATAAACATTGACAACTGGTTGGCTGAAAGTTGGCTTCCAAAGCCGATTTTTCAGTCGCAGACATGGCTAGGTCAACGAGCACATTGTCAACAGCCCGCAGGTCCAATTTTCAGCCATGACATACAGCAACTCAGTGGCACCTCTCCTGTACCTGGCAGCAATTAGAAACCTCAGTAGTATTGAGTGTGTTTAGATGAATTGGAAACCGTAAGATCTCTGGTAGTCTGTGGGCTGGGTGTAAATCATAGAAATTTATAGAAATTTACGACACAGAAGGAAGCCATTCAATCCACCGTGTCTGTGCTGTACAAAAGGGCTTTTACTTTTCTGACCAGTCTGCCATGTGGGTGTTAAAGAAAGAGAGAACTTCTATTTACACAGCGCTTTTCACAATCTCAGGACATCCGAAAGCGCTTTACAGCCTATCAAGTAGTTCTGAAATGTAGTCAGTGTTGTAATGTAGGAAATGCAGTAACCAATTTGTGCACAGCAAGCTCGCATATACCGCAATTAATCTGTTTTAGTAATGTTGGTTGAGGGATAAATATTGGCCAGGACACCGGGGATAACTCCCCAGCTCTTCTTCGCAATTGTGCCATAGAATCTTTTGCATCCATCTGAGAGCAGACGGGTCCTCAGTTTAACGTCTCATCTGAAAGATGGCACCTCCGACAGTGCAGCACTCCCTCAGTACTGCACTGCAAGTGTCAGCCATGATTGTGTGCTCAAGTCCCTGGAGTGGGGTTTGAACCCACAAACCTCTGGCTCAAACACAACAGTGCTACCAACTGAGCCAAGGCTGGCACCCTCATAGCTGTAATATAATAAATATTATATAATTAGGTATGTAACAGAAAAAATATCCATCTAATAATCAAAGTACAGATTTTGGAGTATTGTTTATTAAATTTCAACAAAAAAACGCAGCTATTGAAACAACAACTTAGATAGCAACTTTAACAGTAAAACGTCCAATACAGAAAGTGCTAAATCACCAACCTTACATAATAAAGTTTTGTCATTTAGGTAAAACGTGATATAACTCTAGAACAAAATCATTATAATAATGTCCATTTAGAGGCCATTACAGATTGACTTTAGCAAGGTTGCATTTCTGGCGCAGAACCTCAGTAGGCACGATCATGGGTCACAGACTAGATATTGTGTTGGTCTGTGATTAATTCTCGCAGGCTGGCGTCTCAGTGTTCTCGTGGCAGGTCCCATTGCCATGTGCTTTCCGGCCATACTAACTCATCACCACAGTCCTTTATCCTCCTCCAGTCGATGAAAGCATTCTTCGAACTTTTTCACGGAATAACTAGTTCTTCGCAACACTTTGGTGTTCTTCTTAATGGATTAAGGACATGGATATGTGGTGAACAGGTCTTGCATTATCATTTGGTAATGGCTGCACTCTGATAGCTGCGTCGGAAGATCACTGTGCTTCGGCTGGCTGTAGATTGATTGGCTGGCTGTTAGCTGTGGGCGGGTTCCTTCTTGTGGAAGGCCTCTTGCTGGTTGACTGTGGTTTGACTGACAGCTGGTGGTGGAGTTTTGGCATCTGCTGATTGGATTAAACTGGCTTCTGATGGTTGGTTACTGGGTGTCTGGCTGTTGCTGATGGTATGTCCAGCCTTCCTAGAGCAGCTCAGCTCTTCGATGCTCATAGTTAGCGATTAAGTTAAATTCGAGAACACCGTACCACACCATCAATCTTCATCGTTGTGAACATTCAAGTCCAAAACACACAGAGGTCTTAAATACCAGCAGCTGTTTTAAAATACACACTTTACACCCACCACATTTCAGAAGTGCATTAAAAGACTCTTCGACATCCTGGGGACAGTTTTAACCTAAGCCGCCCATCGGGAAACTTACAAGATCAATAGCAGGGTGTAAAACCAGTGATCTACCCGATTGCGAGGGTTAAAATTAAACTCTAATCATCAGTGAGTTGCACAACAGAGGCTGATTTTCTTCTAAGATCGGCACCTCGAGAGTTAATATAAAGTTCTGAAAGAAACGCCTTGCCCGGTTGATGAAAGCACTGGATCACGATCGGTGATAGATTCCATTTGTTTCAGTCCTTTAACTTTCCAAACTGCGTCTTCAGTATTCTGCGTTTTTTTGTTGATGGCAGAAAACACACACATTTTAATGATTTTATTTGTGACGAGTAATTTACTGTAAGTGGAAGCCATTATTAATCATCCGCATCACAGCTCGCATTGAATCACGATTCAAATTATTAGCCGAGTTATCAATATGTGCATAAAAATCGTTATTATTCGTAACCGAAACGTGGAAATGCTGGTTTCCCAAAAAATTACTATTTGAAATTTTTATATTATTATCAACATCGCCAATGCTGTTGGACTCTTCCAATTTCGGCTTCCCTCTCTTTAAGAATGATGGTAGATGTTTAAATATCCAGTAAATGGCATTTTTAATGTAGCCAAGTGGGAAAATGCAGTGAATATTTAAGTCCACTAGATGGCGCGGTTCATTTTCCCCTTTAGAATTTGAAAAAAGGAGAAAAGGGTTATGGGAAGGGCCATGTGATGCCAAAGGAACCTCCCCTTTCTTCACAGCCTCCATTTTCTAGATCCAGCGTGAGGGGTGTGCTTTGAGGAGAGTTGGGGTGAATATGACTTTTGAAATGAACTTAGTCTGCGTAAAGTACAACTAAAACAGCATTTAGTGCAGCCAGACATAGTTTTAAAGTGATATTGTTTCCCAAATCACTCGATATCACGGGGATGCTTGTAGATTGTCCCACCATGTGCTGGTGTTAACCTTTGTTAAAATTGTTGTTGAGTCCTTGGGGCTACGTTTCGAACGAGTTTAATACTTTCTGTTTGCTTGTAAGAGGTAACAAGTGATAATGGGACATACGAATGTATGGTATGATATGTTTTGTTTTGTATAATGATTTGTGGTTTACCTCATGTTCTGTTTTACAGCAAGCCACTGCCGTATTTTGTCGACTGTGTTTTATGTATTTACAATTTCATCCTAAACCTAGACCCAAGTTATTAATACAGAATAAAAAACCCCAAAAACGAAAGTTCGTGTCCTGTGCTGCTCCATTTCGCCAGGCTACACATTTTGGTACCAGGAGTGGGGTCTGTTAGCTTGGAGTTTCTCAGGTTTGGGAAAGTTACATAAAATACGGCAGTGGGGGAAGAGCGGTGTGGTGCCAAGTGGACCTGGAGATGGACGGAGAGTGCTGCCTGGGGTTGCTAAGGAGGACCAGACCAGACAGACGGGATCCAGAGGGCGCCAGGACCAATCTGGGAGAGGACCCATCAAGGCACCGAGGAGGGACACCATTGGAGAAGAATCGTCACAGCGGCCATCCCATTCAGTGACTGTCAGGGACTTGTGAACTGAGTCAAAATGTTAGACCCTCCTGAGGAGGCGGGTGGAGCTCACAATTCGGATGGTGAGGACAATACCTTGAGTGTGGGTGAGGGCAACCAGATAGATCAACTCAAGGCACAGATTTCAGAGTTGAAAAAAACCCATGACCAAGCAATGGCAATTATTGCCACTCTAGGTAATGGGGCAACCAAGTCATATGTGTATGTACCCAGAGAGCGTCAGATCCAACCATTCAGTGGTGAGGTATCTAAAGATAGTCGTTCAGTTGATGAGTTCATTGAAGAGGTTGAAAGTGTACTACGAGCTAGAGATCAGACTCCTGCAGAGCAGGTAGATTTCATTCGATCTTTGTTGAGGGGGGCAGCCCTACAGGAAATTAGGTTACGGTTGGGTGGAGAGTCTAAGCAGCCCAGTGACCTGTTCAGTTACCTAAGGGGGGCTTTCACCGAAAAACGCAGTGAGTCCCAGCTGTTAGAAACTTTCTATGGACGCAAGCAAGAAGAGGGTGAAGGTTTCCAAGAATACTCACATGCACTCTCTCAGATTATTAGAACTTTGGTAAAGCAATCACCTGATGCTGTGCCGGACACAAAACGGGTTGTCAGAAACAGATTTGTTGATGGTGTTAGAGATCCCTCACTCCGGAGAGAGTTGCGCAAGTTTGTACGAGACAACCCCCAGTCTACCCTGTTCGATGTACGTGAGGAAGCTGTCTTATGGTCCTTAGAAGACCAGCCCTGTAGCACTAAAGTTGCAAAGAGCAAGAATGTAGTGTGTGACAGTACGGGGAGGGATCTTCAGTGTTCTGCCATTGGGGTACCAGGCAGCCAGGCTGTCACTTTACAGGATGTTCTTAAAGTGGTGGCGGAACAGGGTAAAGCTATCGGGGAACTAACAGAGGCAGTACGGGGTCTTGCTCTACAGAAGGAAAACACGGGTAATGACAAGGTTGGGAAACCTAGAGCCAAGCCAAAGTTCACTGATGAAGGTCAGCCTATTTGCTTTAAGTGCAACGGGGCGGGGCACATTGCCAAACAGTGTCCTCAGAAGCACGAGGTAGCAAACACATCCACCAATGCTGGCTGGGATGCAGGAAAACTAACTCCCTCGATTGCCATGAGCCGGGCAATGCGAGGAAAACCTGCAGGCTCTCAGAACAGTACTGGTATTCGTGACAGATTTCTTGACCGTGCAGTAGGTAAATGTCCAGTAGTAGATCTCAAGATTGGGGGGGTTACTGCTAACTGTTTACTGGATACCGGGAGCCAAGTCAGCACTATTACTGAAGTTTTTTTCAGAGAGCACTTACTTGGGAGGGATGAGGATATGCTGCCTACAACCGGGTGGCTTAAGATCACTGCCGCCAACGGGTTGGACATTCCCTACTTGGGCTACCTTGAGTTAGACGTTGAAACTATGGGCATAACCTTACCCGAATGTGGTTTCCTGGTAGTCAAAGAGCATCAGCAGTCACAGCCTGCAGCACCAGGTCTTATTGGTATGAACATCATCAGCCGATGCAGACAACTAGTTCATGCTGAGTTTGACACTACTCTAGGGGGAAAGTTGGATTCAGATTGGAGGGAAGCATTTCAGCAAGTACAACAGTGTAACATCACTCCAAAGTCATCTTCTGTCCGTGTAGCTGGTAGGGGTGCTGTACATGTGCCTGCGTCTTCCATAGCTACAGTCTATGTAAAGGGACTTAAAACTCAGTCAGGTGGCAGCACTAAAATGCTGTTGGAGCCAGGTAACACACCATTGCCAGGTGGCCTGGTAGTTGTCCCCACTCTAGTTGAATCAAAGGGACATTTATTTCCAGTGCAGGTGGTAAATTTCTCTGAGGAGGATGTGTGGTTAAACCCCAGGACCAGGCTTGGTATTCCGACTCAGGCAGAGTGTGTAGACAAGGACTCCTGTGAGGTGCGATTTCAACGCATCTCCGCTGACACAGAGGAAGTAACTGTTGGCAGACAAGAAGGACAGATGACAGACCAAGACATTCAGTTGCTTTTGGACAAACTACACATAGGTGGCACACAGGGCCAACAAGCAGAGTTAGGTGCACTTTTAGCCAGGTATTCGGAAGTATTTGCTTTTAAGGATGAGGACCTAGGCTACACTGATAAAGTTGAGCATGAGATTAACTTGGTAGATGACGCACCAGTTACAGAGCCATACCGTCGTATCCCACCTACACTGTACAAAGAGGTGAGGGACCACATCACTAAGCTTTTAAGAAAGCGTGTCATCCAGGAGAGCAATAGTTCATACGCTTCACCCATAGTGGTAGTTCGTAAGACTGATGGAGACATACGACTATGTGTTGACTTTAGGAAACTAAACTCAAAAACCAGACGTAACGCATTTCCTTTGCCCCGCATTGACGAGAGTTTTGATGCCCTTCATGGTGCAAAGTTCTTCTCGACCATTGATCTTGCAAGTGGGTACCACCAGGTTGCTGTTCGTGAAAGTGACAGGCCTAAGACTGCTTTTACAACTCCTTTTGGCCTTTTTGAGTACCTCAGAATGCCTTTTGGTGTCTGTAATGGACCTGCGACTTTTCAACGGCTTATGCAAGCGACTATGAGCGACTTAGTGTTCCACATCCTATTAGTGTATTTAGATGACATCCTTGTGTTCTCTCAGACCTTCCCGGGCCATTTAGAGAGGCTTGAGACAGCTCTAAGACGACTGAAAGAGACAGGTTTGAAAGTAAAGCTTGAAAAGTGTCACTTCCTGCAGCAGGAAGTCAGGTTCCTTGGGCATCAAATTTCAGGGGAGGGTATAGGGACAGATCCAGAGAAAATTGCCGCCGTAAAGAAGTGGCCGGTCCCCAGTACAGTCAAAGATCTGAGGTCATTTCTTGGTTTCTGTAGTTATTACAGGAGGTTCATTGAGGATTTTTCTAAACGAGCTGGCCCTCTCCATGACGTAGTCAATGCATGCCTTAGGGAAGACAGCCCAGCAAAAGCAAAACGGTTGTTTGAAGGTTCATGGACAGCGGCGTGCCAAGCTGCTTTCGAACAGCTGAAAGAAAAGCTGATCAGTGCTCCAGTGTTAGGTTACGCAGATTTCACTCAGCCTTTTATTGTAGAGACGGATGCCAGTAACCTAGGATTAGGTGCCATCCTCCACCAGCAGCAGGGAGATAGGAAGAGAGTGATAGCATATGCCAGTAGGAGGCTCCGTAATGCTGAAAGAAATGACAGAAACTACAGCAGTATGAAACTAGAGCTCCTCGCCCTCAAATGGGCTGTTTCAGAGAAATTTCGAGGTTACCTTCTAGGTTCCAAGTTCACTGTCATAACAGATAACAACCCCCTGTGTCACCTTTCTACAGCTAAGTTAGGTGCTGTTGAGCAAAGATGGGTGGCTCAGTTAGCTGTTTTTGACTTTGACGTCAAGTACCGCCCAGGCCGCTGTAATGCAGCAGCAGATGCCCTCTCTAGGCAGCCGTTAGCAGGGGAGCCCGAGTCAGGCAGTGGGGATGCAGACTATGATGGTTGTGTGGCCATATGTAATGTCACTCACAAGGGAACAGCTCTAGGACCAGACTTAGGGACAGCAGGAGTCAAGTGCTGTAAAGTCAGACAGATCCGTGTTTCGGACGCAGAAGAAAGTACTGAGCGTAGTGAGTTGCAGGGTAACACACCAACACTTCCCGGTTACTCTAAAGAGGAACTACGTAAGTTTCAGGACACAGACCCCACCCTCAGCGTGTTTAGGAAGTTTTGGGGTGAGCAGCGAAGGCCAACTTACAAGGAGAGGTCGCAGTTATCCAAGCTAGTATTATCCACGTTAAAGCAGTGGCCCCGTATTTGTGAGCAAGATGGTTTGTTGTACCGTGTAATCGAGGATGTCCATGTTGGTGAGTGTCACCAGCTACTACTGCCCTCTTGTTTGAAAGAAGTCGTGCTTGAAGGTGTGCATGATCGTATGGGCCATCAGGGAATAGAGCGCACACAGAACCTTTTGAGACAGAGATGTTTTTGGTTTGGGATGTATGGGGATGTGGAACAGTGGGTCAAGAAATGCGAGAGGTGTGTTTTGACAAAAATGCCCCACCCCAAGATACATGCCCCTATGAAATCATTTCTAGCCTCCCGGCCCCTTGAAGTAGTTGCTGTAGATTTCACCATGCTGGAACCGGCCTCCGATGGTCGTGAGAATGTGTTAGTGGTGACCGATGTTTTCACTAAATTCACACAAGCCTTCCCTACTCGGGACCAAAAGGCTGATACCACGGCAAAAGTCCTTCTCAAAGAGTGGTTCATGAAGTATGGGGTCCCAGAAAGATTGCATTCAGACAGAGGTCGAAATTTTGAGAGTGAAATCATTGCCGAGCTGTGTAAGCTTTATGGTGTAAAGAAAACCCGCACTACCCCACACCACCCAGAAGGAAATGCTCAATGTGAGAGATTCAACAGATCTTTACACGATCTTTTGCGTACACTGCCTCCAGAAAAGAAGCGCCGCTGGCCTGAGCACTTATCTGAGTTGGTGTATGCCTACAATGTAACACCCCATGCTACGACTGGCTACTCACCGTACTATCTGCTTTTCGGGGTTCATCCACACCTTCCTGTAGATGCTTTATTAGGTCAGGAGCAAGTGTTAGACAAGAAACATGAGTGGTTGGTTGTCCACCAAGAGCGTTTGAAGGAGGCACATGCAAGGGCAAGAGAGTACACTGAAAAGAAATCAGCTCAAATAATTGAACTTAACAAAGACAAAGTGTACTGTCCAACCATTGAGGTGGGTCAGTTGGTATACTTACGACACAGGCCTTTGGGTAGGAACAAAATTCAGGATGCTTGGGGTCCTACTGTGTACAGAGTGGTGGAGGTACAGGGTACTACACATGCAGTTGAGCCTGTAGAGGGCGGTCCTTTAAAAAGGGTCCATAGAGTTAATCTTAGGCCATGTGTTACCCCTGTCCCTGAGCCTAGGCGGACGAGAACCAAGTCCCCTGTCACCGTACCCCCGTCACTCTTTTGACAGAATCGTTGCCAGAGCCCTCTGATACTGAGTTTGTTGTGGTAGAGGAAGTCACCTATCCAGAGTTAACTCAGGAGGAAAAAGTAAACAATGATCCTGTTGGTAACGCCCAAGATGTACAGGAATCAGAGGCTGTTTCTGAGCCAGAGCATTCAGATCCTTCTGAGTGCGGGACTGAGGTTGAGGTACCCATTCCGGCTCCTCGCAGAACTAAAAGAGCCAATGCTGGGGTAAACCCTAACCCATACCATTTGCCTCAGTCAGCCTGTAATGCAGTCTCACTCAGTCCTGAGGTGTTCTCTCATGTTTTATCGAGTCTGGGTACTGCATTTTTTCGAGAAGCTGTAAAAGAAGTGAAAAACGGGTGCTAAGTCACCGAGGACGTTGACTTTAAAGCAGGGGAGAATGTAGCCAAGTGGGAAAATGCAGTGAATATTTAAGTCCACTAGATGGCGCGGTTCATTTTCCCCTTTAGAATTTGAAAAAAGGAGAAAAGGGTTATGGGAAGGGCCATGTGATGCCAAAGGAACCTCCCCTTTCTTCACAGCCTCCATTTTCTAGATCCAGCGTGAGGGGTGTGCTCTGAGGAGAGTTGGGGTGAATATGACTTTTGAAATGAACTTAGTCTGCGTAAAGTACAACTAAAACAGCATTTAGTGCAGCCAGACATAGTTTTAAAGTGATATTGTTTCCCAAATCACTCGATATCACGGGGATGCTTGTAGATTGTCCCACCATGTGCTGGTGTTAACCTTTGTTAAAATTGTTGTTGAGTCCTTGGGGCTACGTTTCGAACGAGTTTAATACTTTCTGTTGTTTCGCCAGGCTACATTAAAATAATTCACCATTTTTAAGGTGTATTCAGCGCGAGATCCTCCCCTTTGCTGCTGCTCAACGCTTTGTCTGGGGTGGTGATCAGACACGTGACCACGGGCTACATATATAGCCTCATATGTCTCACGTGGGCAGGAACCTTCTGGAAATGTGACTCATTAAAAGTGTCATCGCGAGAAATAAGATACCTGTCTGTAGTTTTTTTATCTGGTATTTTAAATATTGTTTTTCTGGAACTGTTGGGACGTGAAAGTCGACATTAAGAGTTTGCAATACTGCTGATCAAAAAATTACTTGTAAAAACTTCCAATTATATTAGCCACGTATGTCTCACGTGGGCAGGAACCTTCTCGAAATGTGGCGCAATTATATTAGTCACTTTCAGGTAAGAAACGCCCCAAGGAATTTTACAAGGAGATCAGATTTAGACTTTAATGTAGGGGGCATGATTTTGTATCATCTGCAAACTTCTTAATCATGCCCCCTACATTAAAGTCTAAATCATTGATGTATACCACAAAAAGCAAGAGACCTTGTACTGAGCCCTGCGGAACCCCACTGGAAACAGCTTTCCAGTCACATAAACATTCATCAACCATTACCTTTTGCTTCCTGCCACTGAGCCAATTTTGGATCCAACTTGCCACTCTCCCTTGGATCCCATGGGCTTTTACTTTTCTGACCAGTCTGCCATGTGGGTGTTAAAGAAAGAAAGAAAGAACTTCTATTTAAACGGCGATTTTCACAATCTCAGGACATCTAAAAGCGCTTTACAGCCTATCAAGTAGTTCTGAAATGTAGTTGTAATGTAGGAAACGCAGTAACCAATTTTGGGCTCGGGAGCCCCCTCCCGATCTTCCTCCTGGCAAATTACCTGCGTGCCGTGGACCGTTCCTTTGAACTCCTTCCGTCCGACATCCCGCCCCTACCCTGCGACCAGCTGCTGCCTCCCTGCGCTTTCGGGGGAGACCCTGACCGAGCCTATGCAGATGAGGCCCGGGGGGGGTGGGGTGGTGCGTGCGTGGGCGGAGGGGGTTCAAACTTCCCCGGGCATCACACAGCCGAGATCAGGGGGGGAAGGGTTTGCTGCTCGCCCCATCCCCCCACCCCCGGGTTAAAAACAGGGCCTGTTCCTTTTCAAATATCTTACTGAATAACTCTTGTGCCGCCAAACATTTAAAAAAGATCGAGTGTGAAAGGAACCGTGTGTCAGTGGCAGCAGCTGGAGTAAAGAGACATAACCGGACACTGCATCAGCAAGAACATTAAGATCATTGGCAAAAAACCCATGGGGAGATAAGGAGAAATCTCTTTACGCAGTCTGGAGTGCGCTGCCTGAAAGGGTGGTGCAAGCAGATTCAAGAGTAACTCTCATAAGGGATTTGGAAATATACTTGAAAAGGAGACATTTTCAGGGCTACTCCTGCTCCTAATTCTTATGTTCTTCTATCTCCAGTATGCACGGGAGGTGTGGATGTTCAACGTAACCCTCTATTATAATTATTCTATAATACATTTTTCTTTATCTGATTTAAACGCTTCTGTGTACAGTATGGGTGTCCCTGTATTCTGGGTGCCGCCATACATTTTGGAGGTGGGACCCTTGTCATAAACATTGACAACTGGTTGGCTGAAAGTTGGCTTCCAAGGCCGATTTTTCATTCGCAGACATGGCTAGGTCAACGAGCACATTGTCAACAGCCCGCAGGTCCAATTTTCAGCCATGACATACAGCAACTCAGTGGCACCTCTCCTGTACCTGACAGCAATTACAAACCTCAGTAAGTATTGAGTGTGTTTAGACGAATTGGAAACCGTAAGATCTCTGGTAGTCTGTGGGCTGGGTGTAAATCATAGAAATTTATAGAAATTTATGACACAGAAGGAAGCCATTCAATCCACCGTGTCTGTGCTGTACAAAAGGGCTTTTACTTTTCTGACCAGTCTGCCATGTGGGTGTTAAAGAAAGAGAGAACTTCTATTTACACAGCGCTTTTCACAATCTCAGGACATCCGAAAGCGCTTTACAGCCTATCAAGTATATCTGAAATGTAGTCAGTGTTGTAATGTAGGAAACGCAGTAACCAATTTGCGCACAGCAAGCTCGCATATACCGCAATTAATCTGTTTTAGTGATATTGGTTGAGGGATAAATATTGACCAGGACACCAAGGAGAATTCCCCTGCTCTTCTTCGCAATTGTGCCATAGAATCTTTTGCGTCCATCTGAGAGGGCAGACGGGTCCTCAGTTTAACGTCTCATCTGAAAGACGGCACCTCCGACAGTGCAGCACTCCCTCATTACTGCACTGCAAGTGTCAGCCATGATTGTGTGCTCAAGTCCCTGGAGTGGGGTTTGAACCCACAAACCTCTGGCTCAAACACAACAGTGCTACCAACTGAGCCAAGGCTGGCACCCTCATAGCTGTAATATAATATAAATATTATATAATTAGGTATGTAACAGAAAAAATATCCAGCTAATAATCACTACAGATTTTGGAGAATTGTTTATTAAT
The DNA here is from genome assembly GCF_052327205.1 of Somniosus microcephalus. NCBI lineage: Eukaryota > Metazoa > Chordata > Chondrichthyes > Squaliformes > Somniosidae > Somniosus > Somniosus microcephalus. Next base: position 126,846 of record NC_141010.1, read on the forward strand.
TTTCAACAAAAAAATGCAGATATTGAAACAACAACAACTTATATAGCAACTTTAGCATAGTAAATCGTCCCAAGGCACATCAGATGTGTTATCAAAATCCTCGGGGCAGTTTTAACCTAAGCTGCCCATCGGGAAACTTACAAGATCAATAGCGGGGTGTAAAACCAGCGATCTACCCGATTGCGAGGGTTAAAATTAAACTTCAATCACCAGCAAGTTGCACAACAGAGACTGATTTTCTTCTGAGATCGGCACCTCGAGAGTTAATATAAAGTTCTGAAAGAAACGCCTTGCCCGGTTGATGAAAGCTCTGGATCACGATCGGTGATAGATTCCATTTGTTTCAGTCCTTTAACTTTCCAAACTGCGTCTTCAGTATTCTGCGTTTTTTTGTTGATTTCAGCAAACACACACATTTTGATGATTTTATTTTGTGACGAGTAATTTATTGTAAGTGGAAGCCATTATTAATCACATCTGCCGCGTCACAGCTCGCATTGAATCATGATTCAAATTATTAGCCGAGTTATCAATATTTACATAAAAATAATTATTGTTAGTAACTGGGCCATAGAAATGCTGATGGCCCAAATTATTACAATTTGAAATTTTTATATTACCGCCAACATTACCAGCGTTGCTGCACTCTTCCAATTTCAGCTGCCATTTCTTCAAGAATGAAAGTAGATGCTTAAATATCCAGTAAATGGCATTTTTTAAATAATTCAGCATTTTTAAGGTGTGTTCAGCGCGAGATCCTCTCCTTTGCTGCTGCTCAACGCTTTGTGATCAGACACGTGACACGAGTTACATATATAGCCTCATATGTCTCACGTGGGCAGGAACCTTCTGGAAATGTGACGCATTAAAAGTGTCATCGCGAGATATAAGATACCTGTCTGTAGTTTTTTTATCTGGTATTTTAAATATTGTTTTCCTGGAACTGTTGGGACGTGAAAGTTGACATTAAGAGTTTGCAATACTGCCGATCAACAAAATTACTTGTAAAAACTTCCAATTATATTAGCCACGTATGTCTCACGTGGGCAGGAACCTTCTCGAAATGTGGCGCAATTATATTAGTCACTTTCAGGTAAGAAAACGCCCCAAGGAATTTTACAAGGAGATCAGAAGATATCGAGCCAGAAGTAGGAGAGAAGCTCGGAGGGTTTGCAGACTTGTTGGCCCAGAATTTGCGGTCAGCGGCGAAGCAAAGGCGTTCGCACGTAGTAAGCTTGGCACAAAGATCTCGCGATCTCTGTGTCGAGACTTTGGGGTTTTCCGTGCTATATAAATACAAGTTGTTGTTGTTGCTGCCTAAGCAGCCAATCAAAACGCAGAATTCTCACAGACAGCGAACCAGGAAGTGGGTAAGCTCCTAAAATTCTAACTATTAAAAATGTTAGAGAGAGCAAAACAGAGGTTGGGGCTCTCACACGGGGAAAAGGCAAACCCGAAATAAAGATGGACAAACTTTTTTTAGAAAATTTAAAAAAAATTAAAGTTTCTTAAAATTTTTAATTTTTATTAAAATGGATAAATTTGACACTCAACAAAATTAAAATTAGTTTTTCAGGGCCATAACCTTTGTTTAGCAGTCAATACGCTGTTAAAACCCAAGTTACACCTAATGCAAAAGGGTCCAACTGTTAGTGGGGTCATTAACAGCGTAATTACTGCGGAAGAACCGAAGATTTCGTTGGTTTCCCTGATTTGAGAGATTTCTCTGATTGTCGGCTCTGTGTGGGGGTGGGGGGGCAGAGCACAGCCTGTGGAGGAGCCGTGAACGACAGAGCGCAACTTCAGGATTTCCCTGCTGGGCTGCGCACGCGCTAAATCCTGAAGTTACGGTCAGTTTCAGGGGAGAAATGTCGGCCATCACAGGACCGCAAATTCCGGGCCATTACTGTAATCAACAACAAAAACTCCAGCGCTAATTTAATGTGCGCTTTCTGACACCGCAGCCATACTGCTTCCAGGTCAGAGGGAACAATCAGGTGATATAGAACGTAGGGAAACACAGCAGCCAATTTACATACAGCAAGGCCTCACAGGCAGCAATGAGATAAGTGACCAGTTTTTTTTAAAGGCTGTTGGTTAATGGATAAATATTGGCCAAGGCACCAGGAAAACTCCCCTTCTATTCTTCGAATAGTGCCATTCTTACGTCCACCTGAGAGAGCAGGTTTAACGTCTCATCCGAAAGACGATGCCTCGGACAGAGCAGCACTCCCTCAGCACTGCACCAAATTGTCAGTCTAGATTATGTACTCAAGTCGCTGTAGTGGGTCTTGAACTCATGGCCTTCTCGTCTCAAAGGTGAGGGTGCTAGCACTGAGTCAAAGTATTTATTTTTATCGAAAGTCATTGACCGATGGGACAGATGATAAATCCCATGTGGTATGTATATGGTCCTTCGAGAGTGAACTGATCGAGTTCCTGAGACTGGAGGATGTCTCGAGTTATAGAACGATTAGTGATACTTTCGGATGAGATGTTAAACTGAGGCTCCGTCTACTCTCTCAGATGGTCATAAAAGATCCCGCAGCAGTATTTCGAAGAGCAGGGGAGTTCTCCCTGGTGTCCTGGCCAATATTTATCCCTCAACCAACATCACTAAAACAGATGATCTGGACATGATCACATTGTTGTTTGTGGGAGCTTGCTGTGCGCAAATTTGGCTGCCGCATTGCCCTCATTACAACAGTGACTACACTTCAAAAGTCCTTCATTGGCTGTTCAGCGCTTTGGGACGTCCTGAGGTTGTGAAAGGTACAATATAAATCTTCTTTCTTCCTTTCTTTTGCTCATGAGCGACTGTGGTCTCCTGCAGCTTTGCTCGATTACCTTGGGGGTGGGGGCTTGGTGTGCGGAGAGGAATTTTGCAGTTATTCCTAAATTGGCCTCAGATTTTTTCCCCTCTATTTTACTGCATCTCCCAGGAGCTCGTGTAACTGGGGGCTGGGTTGATGATGTACGTGGGCTGCGCTATGTCTGGTTGGAGTGTGCTTGATGGATCAGAAGGTCTATTCCTGTTCTGTTTATGTGTATGTTCATGCATTCGAGCTGCACCACTATAGAAATGAACATCCATCCATTCTGCCCTACAACCACTTGCATTTATATAGCACCTGTATCGCAATAAAACTTCACAGGAGCGTTAGCAGACAAAATTTGACACTGAGCCACGTAAAGAGATATTCGGATAGGTGAACAAAAGCTTAGTACGGGGGTGATTTTGCCAATGTGGGCGCGTTGGAGGCGGGATTGCTGCTTGTCGGGTTTTCACAGAAATCACAGAAACCCCACAGTGCAGATAGAGGCCATTTCAGCCCATCGAGCCTGCACCGACACATATCCCACCCGATCCCCGTAACCCCTACACCAACACATATCCCACCCTATCCCCGTAACCCCACGTATTTAATCCCCCTAACACTAAGGGTCAATTTATCATAGCCAATCAACCTAACCCGCACATCTTTGGACTGTGGGAGGAAACCGGAGCACCCGGAGGAAACCCACGCAAACACGGGGAGAATGTGCAAACTCCACACAGACAGTCACCCGAGGCCGGATTCGAACCCGGGTCCCTGGCGCTGTGAGGCAACAGTGCTAACCACTATGCCACCTCCATCGACGTCCGGCCAACCCACACTATTTTCCCTTGATTGACCTTGTTAAGCCCACCCAGTGGGTTCAGCAGGCCAATTAAGGGAAAGCCGGTGACAGAGAACGTCAGCGTATGACGTTTCATCTTTGACAGATGAATTGTCATCGTTTGACAGCTTTGTGAAGCTGTCAAACACTGACATTCTCTGTTGCTCAGTGAGTTCTTGTACTCAAGGCTCACCAAACCTATTTCCTGAGCAGAAATCAGATGGCAGTTACATCGGAGAATGCAGCAGCCATCTGTCATCTCTGCCGTGGAGATGCCGGAGCCTCCGCATCGCCAACGGTTGAAGCCTGCAGGAAGAAACAAAGGTAAGGAAACTTTTTCTAAGACTTTTCACTCACCTCACATACTTACCTCTCCACACTTGCACCCATCACTCACCTCCACAGCGCACTTTTCGACCCCTCTCACCCCTGTAGACCCACTGCTCATCTCGCTGACCCTGGCGGGGTTTCCTGACATTAGGAAGCCCACACTTGTGTTGGAAAAATGGGGATAATCCTCTTAAGTGGCTGTAATCCCCTTACCGCCTCCAGGAGACGGGTCCCAGCGCGAGTCGGGTACCCGCCTCCTGGGAAGATGGCATGGAGGCGGGTTGGGAGTGGGTTCGGTACCCGCTCCCAGTTTCTGCCATTTTCCTGGCAGTCCCACCTCCATACCTGCCTCCCCAGGGCTGGCAAAATCGCCCCCCTAGTCTTTATTGAACAACTTAAAGGAGGAGAGAGAGGTAGAGAGGTGGAGAGGTTTAGGGAGGGAATTCCAGAGCTTGGGGCCTAGGCAGCTGAAGGCACGGCCGCCAATGGCGGAGCGAAGGAAAGCGGAGATGTGCAAGAGGCCAGAATTGGAGGAGCGCAAAGATCTCGGACTGTTGTAGGGCTGGAGGAGATTACAGAGATAGGGAGGGGCGAGGCCACGGAGGGATTTGAACACAAGAATGAGAATTTTTAAATCGAGGCGTTGCCGATCCAGGAACCAATGTAGTTCAGTGAGCACAGGTGTAATGGGCGAGCGGGACTTGGTGCGAGGTAGGATACGGGCAGCAGAATTTTGGATGAGCTGAAGCTTACAGAGGGTGGAAGGTGCGAGGCTGGAATAGTCAAGTCTGGAGGTAACAAAGGGATGGATGAGGGTTTCAGCTAGTCAGGGAAAGGCGGAAGTGTGTCCGTGTTTACAGTATCTCAGCATTAGAGTATGACAGACTGAAGAGCCATACAGTGGAATAAGGGTCCGCATTATTTTTGGTGTTCTCGTTTCTCGCAGAACCCAGAATTGTTAGTACAAAATATGGCAATTTCTGCCAATAGATTCACCCGAGACCAGTAATTGCATTGAAGGACTCTGTACCTGGCTCCCACTGCAGGATTCTCCGAAAAATAAACACGAGAGGACATTTACCTAAATTTGTTGTGAAAACAGGAAATGCTGGAAACAATCAGCGGGTCAGGCAGCATCTGTGGCGAGAGAAAACACTGATCATAGGTCATCGACCTGAATCGTTAACTCTGTTTCTCCCTCCACAGATGCCGCCCGACCTGTTGAGTGTGTCCAGCATTTTCTGCATTTATTTCCGATTTCCAGCATCCGCAGCATTTTGTTTTATCTAAATTCGTTCCTTTGACTCGGCAGTCAACAACAACAACTTGCACTAACACAGCACCTGTGCAACGTCCCAAGCAGCTGCGCAGGAGCGATTATCAAACTAAATTTTAACACCGAGATGTTAGGACAGGTGACCTAAAGCTTGGTCAAAGAGGTAGGTTTGAAGGAGCGTCTTAAAAGGGGGAGAGAGAGGCGGAGAGGAAGAATGGCGGAGAGGTTTAGGGAGCGAATTTCAGACCTTAGGACCTAGGCAGCTGAAGGTGGAGCGATGAAAATCTAAGGGGCTTGCTGCACAGACTCCTTGTACTTCTAACGAGAAAGACTAATTTACTTGTACTGAGCTTTTGTTACTGATCTAGAACAGGTGCAGACGCTTGCATTATTGCGATGATTTTTTTTTACACAATTATCCAAATGATAAAAAGAATGCTTACACGATTTCACGGAGATTCGTTGCTATTCAGCCAGGCGTAAATGGTGCAACATCAGATTGTGTTAACCAACAAAATGGATTGGGGGGAGGGGGAGGAGGGGGCAGCTCAAGCGAGTGACAGAATTACAAGATGATTTTCCCAACCTGCTTTCGCCTCGCTGGGACGCCACAGACCTTCTTGCGCTCTCTGTCTTGTGCGCTCCCTCCCCCCCAAAAAAATGTGACTGACCGTGGCAGCATTAAAACATTAAAAGAACAGAGGGCTGTGAATGCTGAGTCGCTGAGTATATTCAAGGCAGAGAAAGATAGATTTTTGGACTCTAGGGGAATCAAGGGATATGGAGATCGACCAGGAAAGTGGAGTTGAGGCCGAATATCAGCCATGATCTTTATTGAATTAGGAGCAGGCTCGAGGGGCCGTGTGGCCTGCTCCTGCTCCTAATTCTTATGTTCTTATGTACTTATTCATTCAAATTTCCTTCAACAACCGGTATAGGACTAGGTGATGTTAGCCAAAGCATGCCCCATGATTGACAACCTAGACTGCAACAGTGGCTAGACTTCAAACGTACCTAACTGGCTGTAAAGCGCTTTGGGACATCCTGAGGTTGTGAAAGGCGCTACATAAATTCAAGTTCTTTCCTTCTTTTCTTTACTAGGCTCTGCTGAGGAACACAGGAACAGGAGGAGGCCATTCAGCCCCTCGAACCTGTTCTGCCATTCAGTTAGATCATGGCTGATCTGTACCTCAATTCCATTTACCTGTCTTAGCTCCACATTGTAGTGTATGTACTTTGAAGAAGGAACTATATTCTGCAGCCCCTGTATACTGCAGTACCAGTAGTGACCACCCCTGTATATAAGCCTGTGTAGTAACTTTTGCATAGTAGTTCCAGGTTGTCTCCACTCAGTAAACACCTGTTATAACCAACTCCTGCAGTCCGTGTCTCAATTACACACGGACGTAACACTGGCGAGGGACAGATCCGAACTTACCTACAGTTCTGCACCACCTCATGGGGATCCATCCCTGAAGCGAAGTTGTCAGAGGTCGAGGCCAGAAGGAAGAAAAAAAAACAAACAGAAGAAACGGGCGTCGACCATGGGCAACCGTCTCTGATTCATCGAATTCGAAGATCTGCAGGAGAGGCTGTCGAGAGCGGGGCTTGGTTATCCTGTCTATGGTGTTCCAGCTAATCGGGCTGGTGGCAGGTAGTACACTGATCCTTCCTGGGCTGCGGCGGGCTAGAGCTCGATCGGGTGGCTTTTCAACGGGGCCGAGCAGCGTTGTCGGGAAGAGGAGAGAGAGAGAGAGAGGGTGGAGCACACAGGGCGCGGCCGGTGCTACGAAGCCGGGCAGTGTACAGACCCGAGAAGAGGGAGGAAAGTGTCCCGTAGGGTTTGCTCTGACGACGGGAACAGTAATTAAAATAAAAGAAATTAGAAGCGCAGAAAGCCGCGAGGAGCTGCAGTTTGCCACGGGGACCGCGGAGAGCGGCGTTAGCAGCAGCGCGGGGGGGAAGTGCGCGAAGACCATAGGGCGTCGCCATCAAGGCATAAAAACGCCAGCAACAGCGCTAGCAGCAGCGGAGAAGACAGAAAGCGCGGGAGGCGCCATCTTAATCCAGCGGGGAAGAAGGCAAAGCGCGGGAGGTGCCATTTTGTTCAATCGGGGAAGAAGGCAAAGCACGGGAGGCGCCATCTTAGATCTCCAAGATGCCGAAGACTGGCAATATCACTGCCTTCGATAATGCAATAGAAGACTGGACCACGTATGTGGAAAGAGTCGAAGTATATTGCAAGGCAAATGAAGTAGCCGATGAGAAAAAGGCATCGGTACTACTAAACTTAATGGGCGCAAGAACGTACGGCCTATTGCGGAACCTGATCACTCCAGCCAAACCGATGGCGAAGAGTTTTAACGAAATTGTTGATATCCTACAGGAACACCTAAATCCTACACCGCTGCTGATAGCAGAAAGATTTAAATTCCACAAGAGAAATCAGCATAAAGATGAGAGCAATGCTGATTACCTTACGGAACTACGCAAGCTATCAAAGCACTGCCAGTTCGGAGCAGGACTGGCAGATACCCTACGGGACAAATTTGTCTGTGGACTCCTGAGTGAAGGAACCCAGAAGAGGTTACTCTCAGAGAAAGAGCTGACGCTAGATAAGGCTTTCAGCATGGCAGTATCGTACGAAGCAGCAGCAAGGGGAGCTGCAGAAATACAGCAAAAGCCACAGGAATACGGCACCCATGAAATGACACGGGGATTTGAAAAATGTTATCGCTGCGGCAGAACAACCCATGACCAGAAGGACTGCTGGTCCAAGGACAAAATATGCAGGCAATGCGGAAAGATGGGACACATTGCACGAGTTTGCAGGTCCGGGAAGAAGACTAACGACAACAAAAAGGCTACTAAGGAACAGTACAGGAAAGTACAAAAGATGACGGACAGTAGTTCCGAAGACCAGAAGAGCGATAGTGAATCCGGGAACAAGAGACTAAGCTGTCTCAAACTTCACAACGTAATCGCAAAAGAGGATCACCGAACCATTTGGGTCACCCTCACGATAGCAGGGTCCCAAGTCAAAATGGAATTGGATACAGGATCAGTCCTGACCGTCATGAATCGACGAGACTATGAGCGGCTATTCTCACACATACGCTTGAAAGACACATCCATTGTCTTGAAGATGCATACGGGGCAGAAAGTATACCCCAGAGGGAAAATAAGGGTGCCTGTCGAATACAACGGCAAGGAAATACAGAAATTGTATCTGTACATACTGCAAGATGGTGGACCACCGTTATTGGGGCGTGAATGGATCAGAAATATAAGTTTAGACTGGCACTCCATTCAGGCACTGACTGTGGCTGGTAAAAAGGATGACGACGTCACACCTGGCCGATTGTCAAAAATCTTAGCTAACGCTAAAGAGGTATTTCAACAAGAACTGGGAACTCTTAAAGGCGTAACCGCCTCGATAAAAATAGAAGAGAATGCAATTCCCAAGCTTTTCAAAGCAAGACCGGTACCGTATGCAATTCGCCCAGCCGTCAAGGCAGAGCTGGAGAATCTGGAGAATGCAGGCGTGTTATCTAAGGTAGACTGGAGTGAGTGGGCGACACCCACCGTTCCTGTCATGAAGAAAACGTTAAACAATAAGTCTGAGGAGCCAAGGAAGGTTCGCATCTGTGGGGACTTCAAGGTGACGGTGAACCCAGTCCTTCACACAGTACAGTATCCTCTCCCGAGGATAGAAGATATTTTCACCTTACTATCTGGAGGGAAGCGTTTTACAAAAATTGACCAAGCACAAGCATATTTGCAGATGGAGGTTGAAGAATCCTCTAGGAAGTATCTCACGATAAACACCCACAAAGGTCTTTACCAGTATAATCGACTGGTATTTGGAGTAGCATCAGCTCCAGCGATATGGCAAAGAGCGATGGAACAAGTCCTGCAAGGGATTCCGGGGACTCAGTGTTACTTGGACGACAGGTGAAAATGACAGTGAACACCTTGCCAACCTAGAGCAGGTGCTCACTAGACTAAGAGAACATGGGCTACGAGCCAATCGCCCCAAGTGCAAGTTTTTTAAGAAACAGATATCGTATTGTGGCCACGTGATTGATGAAGAGGGGTTACGTAAGTCCCCTGACAAAATTGAAGCGGTAGTTAAGGCTCCAGCGCCTGAAAATGTGTCGCAACTGAGGTCATTCCTCGGATTGGTGAATTACTACCATAAGTTTTTGCCGAATTTGTCCACAATTCTGCACCCACTGAACGCCCTACTACAAACTGGAGTAGCATGGAAATGGAGTAATGAATGTAAGCGGGCCTTTCAGAAGAGTAAAGACCTAATCACTTCAAGAGAAGTATTGGCTCACTACACCCCATCACTACCGATAAGACTGGCGTGTGATGCGTCTCCCTACGGCATTGGAGCGGTACTGTCACATAAATTCCTTGATGGTTCAGAGAGGCCGATAGCTTTTGCGTCACGCTCGTTAATTTCAGCCGAGCGTAACTACGCCCAGATTGACAGAGAGGCCCTCAGCCTGGTGTGGGGGGGTGAAGAAGTTCAATCACTACCTGCACGGTCAGAAATTTACTCTACTAACTGATCATCATCAACCTCTTGTCTCCATTTTCAACCCTCAGGAGGGCGTCCCAATAATGACAGCACAACGGCTACAGAGGTGGTCCCTTTTCCTAGGGGCACACCAATATGACATCGAGTACAAAGGAACTAAACAGCATGGGAATGCTGATGGATTGTCGCGCCTACCGTTGCCGACGGTGGAAGAAGCACCTGCAGTGGATCCTGTGGAGATATTCCACTCGGCCATAGTCGAATGTCTACCTGTGACGAATGCAAACATAGAAAAGGAAACACGAAATGACCCGACACTCTCCAGGGTCTATGATTTAACGGTAAAGGGATGGCCAGCACATGGCGAACCACTGTTGCCAGCATTCTCGCCGAGAAGAGAACAGCTGTCAGTGTGCCGAAGAACCTTGATGTGTGGATCCAGAGTAGTAATTCCACCCAAATTGAAGGATAGAGTGCTCAATGAGCTTCATGAGGGTCATCTGGGAGGGGTAAAAATGAAGAACTTAGCCAGAGTGTTTGTGTGGTGGCCGGGAATCGATAGAGAAATCGAAGAGATGACCAAGAGCTGTACAGGATGCCAGAAGGTCCAAAACGCCCCACCACAAGCCCCTCTACATCCATGGGAGTGGCCCTCATCTCCATGGCAAAGGGTGCACATTGATTTTGCTGGTCCATTTATGGACTCGATGTTTTTAATTGCGGTGGATGCACATTCAAAGTGGCCAGAGGTAATAAAAATGTCCTCAACCACCACAGAAAAAACTATCACAGTCTTACGAACCATATTCGCCAGAAATGGGCTGCCTGAACAGATTTGCTCCGACAATGGACCACAGTTTGTGTCTGAAGAGTTCCGGCGGTTCTTAAAGAACAATGGTGTTAAGCATTACACATCCGCCCCATATCATCCAGCCACCAATGGATTGGCTGAGAGGTTCGTTCAAACATTCAAGAAGGCTATCAAGGCAATGTGTAATGAAGACATACCCCTACAACACAAGGTGGATAACTTCTTGTTTGCCTACCAGAATGCGACACATGCGGTTACCAACCAAACTCCAGCCATGATGTTCTTCAATCGAAGACTAAGATGCCGCTTGGATTTGGTTAAGCCAAACATCAGAAGAGATGTGGAGAACAGGCAGTTTCAGGATATGAATGAAAGGCCGACCAGGAGTTTTAAGATAGGTCAACCAGTTTTGGCCCGGGACTACCGCACAGAGAAATGGCAGTCAGGAACGATCTGCACATGGCAAGGACCTCTAATGTATACCGTGGACGTTGGAGAGAGCATTGTAAGACGCCATGCTGACCAGATTCTAGAGTCACTGGAAAACGTCAAATCCACACCACGATCCGATACACCTGGTGATGAAACCGAAGTACCAATTGCATCTACCTCAGAATCAGTGATATTGGAAGCAGACGAACCAAACAACGACGTTGATCCCGAATCAACTTTGCCAGAAGAACCTGATACCCCAAAGAGGCGTTATCCAGACAGAATCAGGAAGCCTCCTCAAAGACTGAATTTATAATTGCTTAACTTCAGCTAATGTATATAGCAACTGTAATTGTAAATATGTTATTTAATTATTAATCGAATGTTATGTACTGTTTAGCTAAAAGGGGAGGAATTGTAGTGTATGTACTTTGAAGAAGGAACTATATTCTGCAGCCCCTGTATACTGCAGTACCAGTAGTGACCACCCCTGTATATAAGCCTGTGTAGTAACTTTGTATAGTAGTTCCAGTTTTGTCTCCACTCAGTAAACACCTGTTATAACCAACTCCTGCAGTCCGTGTCTCAATTACACACGGACGTAGCACACATGCCTTGATACCCCTCACCTAACAAAAATCTATCGATCTCAGTCTTGAAAATTTCAATTGACCTCTGGCATCCACAGCCCTTTTGAGGGAGAGAGTTCCAGATTTCCACCACCCTTTGTGTGAAGAACTGTTTCCTGATTTCACTCCTTATTGGCTTTGCTGTAATTTTAGGATTGTGCTGATTTTAAGTTGGCTGATCTCACAGGGCGACCGTTGGTCTCAGCACCCACTGAACGAGGGCAGGGTAAGAAAGGTGCCAGCAACCCCTACCAATCATCATCCCATGACCCCCCCCCCCCCCCCCCCCCGTCACTGAAAGATGTTTGGGGATAGAGTTTCCGCTTTGGAAGCAATCGGCAATCTGGGCACAAACCACACTCAAAGTTGCGCTAGTTTTCCAAAATGAAGTTATGGTTCGTGTTTCCGCTCAAACTCATTCGCAGAATCACAAACGTAAAATCGACCATGAACCGATGCAATCGGGCAGCGTTTTACAACATAATTGTTTTTTTTCTTGCATTAAAAAATATTCCTTGATATATTTAAGAGTGCTATTGTTAGTAGAGCTGAAAATGGGTTTTTCACACAAAATAAGCATGTCTCTGAGCGTGTAGCCCGTTCCTCCACAGAGTCAGAACAATAGGTACACTGATGCTATCCAACTCCTCGCATTGCAAGGTTTTCTGGAACAGTCTGGACGACATTACGTTACTTGTCAGAAGATGTTAAGAAACCAAATTGATTTTCAGACAAAGAATCTTTGGAGAGTCATTATCCTTAATTATCCTTAATTAGACTCGTGTAAAAACCCAGGCCCCGAGGACGGCTTCTAGTTCACGATTAGCCTTTCTGTTGAACTTTGTCATTCTTATTAATGCGTGTAAAATTAGAACGAGAAAATAGATTTAGAGGCAAAAACAAATGACAGTAATCCTTTACCATAGTGATTGTTTTAGGAATCTGTCATAAAGCAGTGCGGTATAGGAAGCACATCTATCTTAAACACTTGCGACTCATTTTTAAAAATTCATTCTCGGGATATGGCCGTCACTATCAAGGCCGGCATTTATTGCCCATCCCTAGTTGCCCCTTGAGGCGGTGGTGGTGGGCCTTCTTCTTGAACCGCTGCAGTCCGTGTGGTGAACATAAGAACATAAGACGTAGGAGCAGGAGTCGGCCATTCGGCCCCTCGAGCTTGACTCCCCTATATTTCAAAAATCTGTCTATCTCCACCTTGAATATATTCAATGACCCAGCCTCCACAGCTCTGGGGTAGAGAATTCCAAAGATTCACGACCCCCTGAGAGAAGAAATTCCTCCTCATCTCCGTTTTAAATGGGCGACCCCTTTATTCTGAAACTATGCCCCCTAGTTCTAGATTCCCCCATGAGGGAAAACATCCTCTCTGCATGTACCCTGTCAAGCCCCCTCAGAATCTTATACATTTCAATAAGATCCCCTCTCATTCTTCTAAACTCCAGTGAGTATAGGCCCAACCTGCTCAACCTTTCTTCATAAGACAACCCCTTCATCTCCGGAATCAACCTCGTGAACCTTCTCTGAACTGCCTCCAATGCAAGTATATCCCTCCTTAAATAAGGAGACCAAAACTGTATTGCAGTTGTACAATTGTACAGTTGTAACAAGACTTCCCTACTTTTATACTCCATTCCCCTTGCAATAAAGGCCAACATTCTATTTGCCTTCCTAATTACTTGCTGTAGCTGCATGCTGACTTTTTGTGTTTCATGTACGAGGACCCCCAGATCCCTCTGTACCGCAGCATTCTGTAGTCTCTCTCCATTTAAATAATAATTTGCTTTTTTATTCATCCTACCAAAGTGGATAACCTCACATTTTCCCACATTATACTCCATTTGCCAAATTTTTGCCCACTCACTTAACCTATCTCTATCCCTTTGGAGATTCTTTGTAGCCTCCTCACAATTTGCTTTCCCATCAATCTTTGAATCATCAGCAAATTTAGCTACAGTACACTCGGTCCCTTCATCCAAGTCATTAATGTAGATTGTAAATAGTTGAGGCCCCAGCACTGATCCCTGTGGCACCCCACTAGTTACAGTTTGCCAACCTGAAAATGACCCATTTATCCCGACTCTCTGCTTTCTGTTAGTTAGCCAATCCTCTATCCATGCTAATATATTACCCCCAACCCCGTGAGCTCTTATCTTGTGCAGTAACCTTTTATGTGGCACCTTATCAATGCCTTCTGGAAATGCAAATACACTACATCTACTGGTTCCCCTTTATCCACCCTGCTCGTTACATCCTCAAAGAACTCCAGCAAATTTGTCAAACACGATTTCCCTTTCATAAAACCATGCTGATTCTGCTTGATTGTATTATGATTTTCTAAATGTCCTGCTACTACTTCCTTAATAATGGATTCCAGCATTTTCCCAATGACAGATGTTAGGCTAACTGGCCTATAGTTTCCTGCTTTCTGTCTCCCTCTTTCTTGAATAGGGGCGTTACATTTGCAGTTTTCCAATCCGCTGGGACCTCTCCAGAATCCAGGGAATTTTGGTAGATTACAACCAATGCATCCACTATCTCTGTAGCCACTTCTTTTAAGACCCTAGGCTGCAGGCCATCAGGTCCAGGGGACTTGTCCACCTTTAGTCCCATTAGTTTGCCTAGTACTTTTTCTCTAGTGATAGTGATTGTTTTAAGTTCCTCCCTCCCTATAGCCCCTTGATTATCTATTATTATTGGATGCTTTTAGTGTCTTCCACAGTGCTGTTAGGTAGGAAGTCCCAGGATTTTGCCCAGCGACCAAGAAGAAACGGGCGATATATTTCCAAGTTGGGATTGTGTGACTTGGAGGGGAACTTGGAGGTGGCGATGTTCCCATGCACCTGCAGCCCTTGTCCTTCTAGGTGGTAGAGATCGCGGATTTGGGAGATGCTGCCGAAGAAACCTTGGTGACTTGCTGGCATGCATGCTGTGGATAAGACACATTGAGAATCATGGATATTGGTGGGCATTTTACACAGCTGTGGTATTCTAGTTGTGTCAATGAAATGTACTGAGAGTATTTCACGATGCTATGGACCTGAGAGTGAAGGTTAGGTTGTTAATGAACCTCTTGAGTGTGTTCTGACCCAGTCACCTAATCTTATGAGGGAAAGCCCTGCACAAATATTCACAGGGCCCTGAGGGTAATCAGGTGAAACTCCAGAATATTCTACCATCCTCACATCTCCACTAGACCACCCTGACCTGCTGGCCCCATGGCCAACACCTTCTCCTGCAGCACAGAAGACGTTGTGCCAAGTGAAGTATTTGATCATCTCCCTCTGTACCTATCCTTATAATCACCATCCCATTCCCAATCAGATATTTATCCAGCTCCTTTTTGAAGGGGTTAATGATTCATAGTCTAAACAGCTGGTTCCTGATTACATAGAATTTACAGCATGGAAAGAGGTCATTAGGCCCAACTAGTCCATGCTGGTTTTTATGTTCCACCCCAGCTTCTTCCCACCTTTCCTCATCTCATCCTATCAACATATCCCTCTATTCCTTTCTCCCTCATGTGCTTATCTAGCTTCCTGTTAAAGGCCACTATGTTATTGGCCTCAACCACTCCCTGTGGTAGCGAGTTCCACATTCTAACCATTCACTGTTTAAGGATGTTTCTCCTGAATTCCCTATTGGATTTATTAGTCACTATCTTATATTTATGGCCCTTAGTTTTGGTCTCCTCCACAAGTGGAAACATCTTCTCTACATCTACCCTATCAAATTCTTTCATAATCTTAAAGACCTCTATTAGGTAAGATACTTTTGTTAACATTGTTTTTACACCACCGGGCCCAAGAAAAATAAGTCAAATCTGACTAAATATGGAAAATCTGGTACACGAGTTCATGACTTTTGAACACAGGATCTATTGTTTATGTACATTTTTCTTCTCAGGATGTGCCAATGCTGCATTTATTGCCCAAGCTGGGATGAGAGGGTTGTCCTATGAGGAGAGATTGAGTAGATTGGGCCTGTACTCTCTGGAGTTTAGAAGAATGAGAGGTGATCTCATTGAAACATATAAGATTCTGAAGGGGATTGACAGGGTAGATGCTGAGAGGTTGTTTCCCCTGGTTGGAGAGTCTAGAACTAGGGGGCATAGTCTCAGGATAAGGGGTTGGCCATTTAAGACTGAGATGAGGAGGAATTTCTTCACTCAGAGGGTTGTGAATCTTTGACATTCTCTACCCCAGAGGGCTGTGGATGCTCAGTCGTTGAGTATATTCAAGGCTGAGATCGATAGATTTTTGGACTCCAGGGGAATCAAGGGATATGGGGATCAGGCGGGAAAGTGGAGTTGAGGTTGAAGATCAGCCAATATCTTATTGAATGGCGGAGCAGGCTCGAAGGGCCATGTGGCCGACTCCTGCTCCTAATTCTTATGTTCTTATAACCCTAGTTGCAAGTGATTGTTTATATAACTGAGTGGCTTGCTAGGCCACTTCAGAGGGCATTAAGAGTCAAGCACATAATGTGAACTGGAGTCACATGTAGGCCAGACTGGAGAAGAGTTGCAGGTCTTCAGCAGCTTTTGTCATCATTTTTTTGTTGATGCCAGCCTACAAATTACTACAGGATTCAATAAATTGTCATGGTTGGATTTAAACTCACAACAATCAGGGGACCACCCCACTACCATTAACAACCCCACTACCATAATGTGATATCCGAGTGGTAAGGTCAGAAACTGAGAGAAGCGAGATATTAGGAACAAAACCCAACTGTTTATTTACACGGTGTAGCAGAGAGACATAGCTCTTACAAGCTGGAAGCAAGCACACAATTCTTACTGCACGAGCCAAGATGGAGGATGAACCTCTGAGTCATACCCATAATGCAATGCCACATTACCGTATAAACTGGTGTACAAGGACATTGAATACATGACCCATTACCTTAAATACTGGTGAATGTGAGCCCTTAATATTTGGCTCCATCTGGTGGATAACTTAAACATTACATCCCAGATTACTATACATAATAACCTCACTACCATAGCAACCCCACTACCATAACAACCCACTACCATAGCAACCCCACTACCATGGCAACCCCATTACCATAGCAACACCACTACCATATCAACGCCACTACCATAGCAACCCCACTACCATAGCAACCCCATTACCATAAAACCCCACTACCATAAAACCCCACTATCAGCAACCCCACTACCGTCACAATCCCTGCGACATACCCTACCTATGCACTGGTGTAAGTGAGACAGGCACCCCTTTCTTCACTGTAGAATGCACCACCCGAACTTCCAAAGTATTTATGTGCATGTTATAACTTCTGGAGTGACACAAAATAACACTTCCAGTTGTTAGAAAGGTTGGGTGTGTTCTTACTTATAATTTACTCCTCAAACCAATAGGGTTCGTACACATTGAATGTAAGAGGTCACAGATTTAATAAGTATAGAGTAATTAAACATACAGTTAAAGAGCAGTACTTATGACAAAACCTTGCTGGTGTAGTCGGAGGACTCAAACGTGTTGCATTTCCAGCTCAGTATCTCAGGCCTTTCAGAATCCTAAGTATCTGTTTCAATGCCCGCTTTTTATATCTTTTTCTTATGCCTTCTATGTGACAATCCAGGCGTATCTGCATTACTTGGTGCAACTCCACATTTTAATGAGCTTGTCGCTTATCAATAACTTTAGTTTTCAACAAGTTCTTTTTTCTGTAGACCTCCCCAACTTTGTTATCCTGTCACTCTTGTTCTAGTCTACCAAGTGGAACTTCTAATTATAAGGCTACGCCATTCCATACCAATCTCCTGCTTCTAGAAAGGATGATGTATTCACAGATCTTTCTTTCTGCAGAACTTATCGGCTAATTACAGTTCTCTGAAATATATGGATCAGTGTGCATTGAAATGTCTTTTAATTAGGTACTAAACTGACCATTGCTTCAAGGTCAGTCTTAATTCAGCAGTTCAGTAGCCACAGCATCTAAACTGACATATACTTCTTCACTTAACATGCAAAAGCTAAAGGTTACTATTACTACAAGATAAATCAATAGAGGTGTTTAAAATCATGAAGGGTTTAGATAGAGTAAATAAAGAGAAACTGTTTCCAATGGCTGCAGGGTCGATAACCAGAGGGCACAGATTTAAGGTGATTGGCAAAAGAACCAGCGGCGACATGAGGGAAAACCTTTTTTACGCAGCGAGTGGTTAGGGTCTGGAATACACTACCTGATAGGGTGGAGGAAACAGATTCAATAGTAGCCTTCAAAAGGGAATTGGATAAATACTTGAAGGAGAAAAAATTGCAGGGAAATGGGGAAAGAGCGGGGGAGTGGGACTGACTGGATTGCTCTTCGAAAGAGCCGGTGCAGACTCGATGGGCCGAATGGCCTCCTTCTGTGCTGTACTATTCTATGATTCTATGAATAGCACTATAACATTAGCAGACTCCAGGACAGTTTGATTAACCCTTCCCTTACACAGTCAGAGGCTCAAAGAAATCAAAATCATTTACATTTGTACATAGCAACAAAGGAAACTAGAGCGGTTGGGCAGGTAGTGGGTTAACGCACTTCCATTTCGACCCTTAGTACCCGGGTTTGACTTGGGATGTCAAACCATCTGGTTTTGTACTGGACAGTCCTGGTCTTAAACACGGTTCCTACTCGTGATTAAGCCTGGTGGAAAATGCTAGTATGTGTTCGGATATTGGGTGAGGACAAGATCTGGCACTGATTAGAGGTCCCTCCCTACCCCCACCCCCACCCCCATCTCATACAATGAACATCCTCTCTAGGCTTACAGATGATGAAGAATAGTCAATTGAGCCAAGAAGTGGAGGGCAGACTACACCCACGGAACTGTAGCCCCGGTGAGAATGACCATCTTCAGGAGAGGAAAAAATTGTGGGAGGAATAATGAGGTGTCAGCCTTGGCTCAGAGGCAGCACTCTTGCCTCTGAGTCAGACGGGCGGGGGTTCCAGCCCCACGTGTAGGACTTAGCACATAATCTCAGCTGATGCTCCAGTGCGTGACTCAACTTTCGGATGAGATGTTAAACCGAGACCATGTCTGCCCTCCTCAGGTGGATATAAAAGATCCAATGGCCCTATTTTGAAGAAGAGCATGGGAGTTGTCTGCCTCGTTTCACTATATTTCAAAAGTAATTAATTGATTGTGAATTGCTTTGGGATGCTGTGAAAGGCATTCTATAAAGGCCAGCCCTTTCTTCTATTATACTTTGATAAATGTTAAGGACTATTCAGCCAATATTGTATTTAAGGAAAATAATTTTTTATGTTACACAACACAGCTGTTAAAGCTTCCATTCCTGTGGGACATTCAGCATTCAGAATCCCAAAGGATGAACTCCAAAGTGCTTCAAAGTCAATATTTATCCTGTTCTTAATAAAATTCTGGCAAATGAGTCACTGTACTGCCAACAAATAACATTTTGAAATGATTTATAACACCCTCCCCAGCAAAGAACAGTACGTTCGTGAATCCTTCAAACATTAATATCTTGCAGGAATCAGATCAGCTGTTCTGTCGCCAGAAGTCACTGCACTGTACATTGACTCAATAGGTAGGTCTACCTTTTTCTTTATTCATTCACGGCAAGGCCAGCATTTATTGCCCATCCCTAGTTGCCCTTGAGAAGGTGGTGGTGAGCCGCCTTCTTGAACCGCTGCAGTCCGTGTGGTAGAGGTAATCCCACAGTGCTGTTAGGGAGGGAGTTCCAGGATTTTGACCCAGCGACAATGAAGGATCGGTGATATATTTCCAAGTCAGGATGGTATGTGACTTGGAGGGGAACTTGTAGGTGGTGGTGTCCCCATGTGCCTGCTGCCCTTGTCCTTCTAGGTGGAAGAGGTCGCGGGTTTGGGAGATGCTGCCGAAGAAGCCTTGGCGAGTTGCTGCAGTGCATCTTGTAGATGGTACACACTGCAGCCACGGTACGCCGGTGGTGGAGGGAGTGAATGTTTAAGGTGGTGGTTGGGGTGCCAATCAAGCGGGCTGCTTTGTCCTGGATGGTGTCGAGCTTCTTGAGTGCTGTTGGAGCTGCACTGATCCAGGCAAGTGGAGAGTATTCCATCACACTCCTGACTTGTGCCTTGTAGATGGTGGAAAGGCTTTGGGGAGTCAGGGGGTGAGTCATGCCGAGTGTGGAACTGAGCCTTGAAGACCAGGAAGCTCCCAGGCTGGGTCCTTGGTTTGTGCTGAGTTAGCGGATCTCAACTGAGTTGCTAGCAGTGGGGGCGCTGCAATTGACCTCAGTGCCCTTGAGTTGCAGAAGGGGTCGGGGGCTGCAGAGTGGGGAGGGTGGTTGAAGTAGTAAATGCCAAATGGGGCTCCCCATCTAATCCCTATTCAGGGACCACTGCTGGGAGATGAGTGAGTGTGGATGTCAAATGAGGACAGAGGTGAAACCACCCCTCACTGACTGAACTCACACGTGAAGAATCGCCACTTTGGTGAAGTACTGGGGGGGTCGTCAGTAGCCCCTCGACTAATCCCCAGCAACGAGTCAACGTCGATGGGAAACCAAGTTTGTGCAACCTGGCCTCGTAATTTAAACCTTTAAGGACCGCTCGACCATCCAGGTATTGTTAAAATAGTGAAGTTAGGAGCTCGAAATGAGAGAGGGATTGCCCAACAGGTGACAAGCATGCTGTTGTATCCAGTCCAGGACTGTGCATGTGGGTATATGCCCATTAGTTGTGTGGGTATCGCTCAGTGGTAGGGCATTTGACCACAGATCAAGAGGTCTCTGGTTCAAATTCAGGTGCCCCCTATCCCTTTTATGTTCTTATTAGATTTTTGGACTCTACGGGAATCAAGGGATATGGGGATCGGGCGGGAAAGTGGAATTGAGGTCGAAGATCAGCCATGATCTTATTGAATGGAGGAGAAGGCTCGAGGGGCCGTATGGCCTACTCCCGCTCCCATTTCTTATGTTTCTTATGTTCTTATGAGGTATTGGAAGATCTTGTCCAGCTATGAGATCAATATTAGCATAGATGCATTTAACGGGAAGCTAGATAAGTACATGAGGGAGAAAGGAATAGAAGGATATGCTGATAGGGCGAGATGGAGTAAGGTGGGAGGTGGCTCATGTGGAGCATAAACACCATTGGGCCGAATGGCCTGTATCTGAGCTGTAAATACTATGTATGTAATTTGCACAGTCTCACAACTTGCTACTTGTTTTAAACAAGACGACAAAAACACACAAGGGGAATTTCACTGTGGAGTCTTTTTCCACATTTCCACTTTGAATGCTGACCACAGCACATTATGTTTTCCCTCAGAGATCCCGGGTTTCAGTGTGAGGTCTGTTGTCCCTTGGCCGACTGTCAACTCAATCATATCTGAGCGCAATCAACTTTTTTTTAGAGGTCAAGTTAACTTGCGCTTGGTGCCAGCTTGGAGGAGGCCTGGGTGAGATTAACAAAAAGGGGGAAAAAAATATTGGAAACTTGAAATTAAAACAGAAACTGCTGGAAATACACAGCAGGTTGTTCAGTACCTGTAAAGAGGGAAAGACGGGTGACATGAATCAGTCATTCATGAAAGAAAGACCTATGAAATAATGCTGAGTGGCCTACGGGTGGCACTGTCCAGGGAGAGTATAAATACGCGGGCACAGGCCCAGCTTGCACAGGACATTCTTAACAGGAACTAGTGAAGGACACAACCAGAGCTCCATGTTGTAAAACAGTTGATTAAAGCTTTGTTTAACGCTTAGACCAAGTGCCTAGTAGTTTTCTTACATCAACGGGTTAACGTTTCAGGTTTAGACTCCTTATTGGGCTAAAAGCGGGAAGATGGGGCCAATAATAGCAAAGAGGGGGAAATAAGAGGTAAGAGTCAGGAGTCAGCCACGCTAGTCCCAGTCACAGGGGGGCAGTTAATCAGCGAAAGCCCCTAGAAGCTGCGTAGTCGACCTCTGTCTGCTGCTCTGATCATATTATAGAGTCATAAGAACACAAGACGTAGGAGCAGGAGTCGGTCATTCGGCCCCTCGAGCCTGCTCCACCATTCAATAAGATCATAGCTGTAAGACCATAGTCCTATTACTATCTCGTCTCACCTTGAATATCTCTTAATGTCTCTTCTTTCATCCCCTCCCCCATTTCCCAGCCCCCTAACTGCCTTTTGTTTCATTTCCTGTGTTTTCTCAGTCCTGGCGAAGGGTTTCGACCTGAAACATTAATTCTGTTTCTCTCTCCACGGATGTTGCCTGGCCTGCTGAGTTTTTCCAGCGTTTTCTGTTGTTATTTCAGATTTCCAGCATCCGCAGTATTTTACTATCAGATCATAGCTGATCTGATCTTGGCCTCAACTCCTTTTCCCTGCCCGCTCCCCATAACCCTCGACTCCCTTATCGTTCAAAAATCTGTCTATCCCCACCTTAAATATATTCAGTGACTCCGCCTCCACAGCTCTCTGGGGTAGAGAATTCCAAAGATTCACGACCCTCTGAGAGAAGAAATTCCTCCTCATTTCCGTTTTAAATGGGTGCCCCCTTATTCTGAAACTATGCCCCCTAGTTCTAGATTCCCCCACGAGGGGAAACATCCTCTCTGCATCTACCCTGTCAAGCCCCTTCATGAATCATAGAATCATAGAACAGGACAGCACAGCAGGAGGCCATTTGGCCCATCGAGTTTGCGCCGGCTCTTTCGAAGAGCAATCCAGTCAATCCCACTCCCCCGCTCTTTCCCCATATCCAACGTTCCCGCTAAGCTGCGTGGCCATGTGTCCGTGCGACAGTCTGGCGGTCCCGCGCAGGCCGCTCACCGGCTTCAATATGGGAGAAACCACGTATGCGTGAAAATTTGAATGGGCCGCGCAGCCAGTTAAAGGGACCGCGCACTTAAAAAAAATCAAGAGGGAACATTGCCCATAACTCTGCAACTTTTTCTCCTTCAGGTATTTATCCAAATCCCTTTTGAAAGCTACTGCTGAATCTGTTCCCACCACCCGATCAGGCAGTGCATTTGAAATCCTAACCACTCGTTGCGTAAAAAACTTTTCCCTCGTGTCGTCTCTGATGCTTTTGCCAATCACCTTAAATCTAATTCTGAAGCTGTACCCAGCTGCGCACAGTGTAGTTCATTGTAAAACCTTAGCATACCTTCGATGGACCGTCACTCAACTCTGCCAACCATGTTTCTCAACACTGTATTCGTGTTTTTCTAATTGCTTTGCTCGCGTTGTGTACATAGAATCATAGAAGTTTACAGCACGGAAGGAGGCCATTCGGCCCATCGTGTCTGTGCCGGCCGAAAAAGAGTCAATCCACCCCAATCCCACTTTCCAGCTCTTGGTCCGTAGCCCTGTACACTTCAAGTGCATATCCAAGTGCGTTTTAAATGTGATGAGGGTTTCTGCCTCTACCACCCTTTCAGGCAGTGAGTTCCAGACCCCCACCACCCTCTGGGTGAAAAAAAGTTGCCCTCAACTCCCCTCTAATCCTCCTACCAATTACTTTAAATCAATGCCCCCGGGTTATTGACTCCTCTGCTAAGGGAAATAGGTCCTTCCTATCCACTCTATCTAGGCCCCTCATAATTCCACACACCTCAATCAAGTCTCCCCTCAGCCTCCGCCGTTCCAAATCTTGAAAGTAATTTGCCTGCACTCACTCTGGGTCCTTTGCTAGGCCTCCCCCTGTGTTCGTTCAGTTCCATCTACTGCATATTTCATCATTTGATGTTTGTGCGGTTCATCGGGGCGCAATTTAATTAGCTGTCTGCCTAATTACGAAACTGACTAAACAGGTTTTGCAAATGTTAAGCAGCATTCTTTGTCTCTCCTGCTCGCCGTGTATGATAAATATTGCAGTTAGTTTTAGTGCGCAGATGTTTTATTGTCGATTACAAGCTACAGGGATGCAAACTCTGATCACTGCGGGGCTTCACTCAACACATCTGCCCCAGTCTGACGTTATAGCAATCATGAGTTATTCCTAGTTCCTATTTTTTAACTAGCTTCTTATTCAGTCCCATCTTCTACCCTGGATTCCTGTCGCATTGAGTCTGATTACAACAGCAACTTAGATTTATTTAGCGCCCTTAAAGTAGTGAAATATCCCAAGGCGCTTCATAAGAACATAAGAAAGATAAGAAATAGGAGCAGGAATGGGCCACTGGGCCCCTTGAGCCTGCTCCACCATTCAATAAGATGATGGCTGATCTTGGGCTCAAAGCCACTTCCCTGTCCGCTCCCCATAACCTTTCACTCTCTTATCTTGCAAAAATCTGTTTATTTAATGACCCAGCCTCCACGGCTCTCTGGGACAGAGAATTCCACAGATTTACGACCCTCTGAGAGAAGAAATTCCTCCTCATCTCAGTTCTAAAAGGGCGACCCTTTATTCTGAAACTATGCCCCCAAGTTCTAGATTTCCCCACGAGGGGAAACATCCTCTCTGCATCTACCTTGTCAAGGCCCCCTCAGTATCTTATACGTTTCAATAGGAGTGTTGACACCGAGCCAAAGAAGGCAACATTAAGACAGGTGACCAAAAGCTTGGTCAAAGAGGTCGGTCTTAAGGAGGGTCTTAAAGGAGGGGAGAGAGGGTTAGGAGAGGTTTAGGGAGGGAGTTCCAGAGCTTGGGGACCTAAGACGGCTGCAGGCACGGTCCGCCAGTGGCGGGGCAAAGGAAACGGGGGATGCACAAGAGGTCAGAGTTGGGGGAACGCAGAGTTCTCAGAGGGTTGTGGGGCTGGAGGAGGTTACAGAGATAAGGGTGGGGCGAGGCCGTGGAGGGATTTGAACACAAGGAATGGAAGTTTAAATTCGAGGCGTTTGTGTACTGGGAGCCAAATGAGGTCAGCGAGCACAGGGGTGATGGGTGAACGGGACTTGGTGTGAGTTAGGACACGGGCAAATGTTAGGTGAGGAAAGCATGTAGTCCCATCAATGCTCGTCCATTCAGGAAAGCCTTACAGTCCCCCTCTCACAACATCCAAACATTTTTCAATGATTCTTGGTCTTTGCCTCTTATGATAATTTAAGCCATTTCCTGATACTTTCTACTCCTACTGTCTACAAAAATTCGCCAAGCACGAGCTTCTTATGAACCAAAGTTTGACCTTATATAGGATGCAGCAAACCCAGGATAAACAATGAAGCCATTTTACCATCAGTAGGCACACTGGGCCCAGTATGGGTTACCCTGTTGGTCTTGATCACACTAAAATCAGCAGAAAATAACATGTGCTTCGGGCTGGAGAAACTACTTATTAATTTTCAATGTTTAAAAGTAACAAAGAAGCGGAATTAATCAGTCAGCTGGACTACAGTCAATAGAATGCTTGATTTCTTATTGGTACTTTAAAATAATTTCAGAACACTAAAGGTCCCGAGATTTAACCTGTTCCCTGCAGTAACTTCTGTCCCTCGGGCCACCTATCCTTGAGGAAAAAGCTCTTAAAACGTTTCCTTGCGCCTAAAAAAAAAAGCTGCTTAATTTTAAGAGCCTCCCCGAAGGCTCGCACACGAGCACGAATTAGCGGAAACTCGCCACGGCGATTAATTCAAGCTGGCGGGGGGGGGGTGGGCGCGCAGCCAGTTTTGTGGGCGGGGCCAGCTTCTAGCGGGAGCGAAAAAGATGGCGGAGACTCGATTTGCGCTGGATGTAATTTGCGTTTGAAGTTCCTCGATCTTTTTTGCGCTGGTTTGCCCATTTTCAGGCGAATTGCACTGAAGAAACCAGCACAACCCAGCGGAAACTCCTGCCTATAACATATAGACCCTATAGCCTCCAGCACTACAGCAAGAAGATAACTGAACATAAACAGCCAGTCCCAGTTATATCCCACTCTTCCTCTTGATCCAAGCTGGTACAATGTTCTAATGTGCATAGGTCTCTGAAGGTGGCGGGACATATTGAGAGAGTGGTTAGCAAAGCATATGGGATCTTGGGCTTCATAAATAGAGGTATTGAGTACAAAAGTAGCGAAGTTATGCTGAACCTTTATAAAGCGCTGGTTAGGCCACAACTGGAGTATTGTGTCCAGTCCTGGTCACCACACTTTAGGCAGGATGTGAAGGCCCTTGAGAGGGTGCAGAGGAGATTTGCCAGAATGGTTCTGGGGATGGGGGATCTTAGCTACAAGGACAGGTTGGAGAAGCTGGATTTGTTTTCATTAGAGCAAAGGAGGTTGAGGGATGATTTGATCGAGGTGTACAAGATTATGACGGGTTTGGATAGGCTGGACGGGGAAAGGCTGTTCCCACTAGTTGATGATCCAAGGACTAGGGGTTTAAGGTTTTGGGCAAGAGATACAGGGGGGACGTGAGGGAAAACTTTTTTACGCAGCGAGTGGTGAGGACCTGGAACTCGCTGCCGACGGAAGTGGTGGAAGCGGAGACACTCAATGTTTTCAAGGGGAGACTGGATAGGCACTTGAGGGAAATAAACTTACAGGGCTACGGGGATAGAGCGGGGGAATGGGACTGACTGGATTGCTCTACAGAGAGCCGGCACAGACTCGATGGGCCGAATGGCCTCCTTCTGTGCCGTAATGACTCTATGGGCTCGATTTTGTCAATGGGAAGCTTTTGGAGGCGGGGCTCCCACTTTTTGGGTTGTAGTCCCGCCTCCATTGACTTGTGGCCAACCCACGCTATTTTCCCTTGATTGACCTTGTTAAGCCCACCCAGGAGTGTCATAAAACAAAATTTGACACCAAGTCACATAAGGAGAAATTAAGGCAGGTGACCAAAAGCTTGGTCAAAGAGGTAGGTTTTAAGGAGCGTCTTAAAGGAGGAGAGAGAGGTAGAGAGGCGGAGAGGTTTAGGGAGGGAATGCCAGAGCTTAGGGCCCAGGCAACAGAAGGCACGGCCACCAAAGGTTGAGCGATTAAAATCAGAGATGCTCAAGAGGGCAGAATTAGAGGAGCGTAGATATCTCGGGGGGTTGTCTTGGGGTGATCTCGGAGATTATAGAGATAGAGAGGGGGCAAGGCCATGGAGGGCTGAAAAGCAGGGGAGGTCTCCCCGGTGTCTGGGTCAATATTCATCCCTCAACCAACATCACTAAAACAGATTATTTGGTATAAGGAAACGGATTGATAGTTGGTCAAAGCTATCAATCAAAATAGATTTCAATGCCTGGATGATATATACTGTAAGAATAGACCATTAACAGGCCAAAATCAGCATTCTGGACAGGAAGAGCTTGAACAGCTCGCTCTATTCCTTATCTTATTTATTACCAGAACAAACAGCCTGGTCTGTTTGATGTCTGTGCCACCTTCTTGCAAACAATAGGTTGGAAAATCGGTTCCGTTTCCCATCGCGGGTCCACTTTCCCTTTCCTTAAATGTAATCCGGAGGAGAAGCCCACAGTTACACAATTGAAACAGTGATGCACAAAGGCAGGCAAACATGATGTTATTCTTTCAATCCTCAGTACCGCAGGGATCCTAGGTAGAACACAGGGCTGCATAAGAAGCTGGTTGAAAAATAGGAGACAGAAATTACTCATAAGCGGTGTAATGTCAAAGTGATAGAAATGTTGATTCTGCATGCACACACGCAAACACGCACACATAGAAACACAGAAGATAGGAGCAGGAGTCGGCCATTCGGCCCCTCGAGCCTGCTCCGCCATTCAATGAGATCATGGCTGATCATCCAAATTCAGTACCCACGCACACAAGCGCACACACACACATGCACACGCAAAAATAAACATGCAAACGCACACACTTGCACACACACACACGCGCGTGCGCACACACAAGTGCACGTACTTACACGCGCAGAGACACACATGCACGCACAGACACAGGGACACATATATACAGGCACAGACACGTGCATTTACATGCACGCACAACACACAACACAGCTTGCAGTAATGAATTTAACTTCACGAAAGCAGCTGTTTTAACGAGCGGCTCTGAGACTGTACAATGTGGTGGGGCAGCTTTAGTCTGTTATCTGCTGTAAGTGTGTCCTATATATTCACTATAAACTCAGGCTGCAGGAAGTCTTCCTCCCGTCTTCTTGTTGGTTTAACAGAAGCTCTCACTCAATCAGAAAACTAATTCCTCTCCATACTTGACTTCTGATGAAGCATCTCAAAAGCTGTTTCTATCTTGGCACCATTTTAACTCAGATTCCAGTAAACTGCTGTTCGTGACTGGCATCCCACAGTTATGCGGCTAAATCCAGCTCAAAATATTAAACTAAATCCCATTTGTCTATTAAGGTGGACATGAAAGGTCCCATGGCACCATTTTGAAGAACAACAACAATGTCCTGGCCAAAGTTTATCCCTCAACCAACACAACCAAAAAACAGATTAATTGGTCCTTTATGTTACTGCTGTTTGTGGGACCTTGCTGTGCGCAGATTGCTGGCCGCCTCTCCCTACATTACAACATTGTTTCAAAAGTAATTCATAGTTACATCGAGCCTACAGCACAGAAACAGGCCATTCGGCCCAACTGGGCTATGCCAGTGTTTATGCTCCACACCCCTCTTCATCTCCACATACCAACATAACCTTCTACTCCTTTCTCCCTCATGTGCTTATCTAGCTTCCCCTTAAATGCATCTATGATATTCGCCTCAACTACTCCTTGTGGTAGCGCATTCCACATTCTTACCACATTTTGGGTAAAGAATTTTGTTCTGAATTCCCTATTGGATTTATTCGTGACTAGCTTATTTTTATGGCCCCTAGTTTTGCTCTCCCCCACAAGTGGAAACATCTTCTCTACATCTACCCTATCGAATCCTTTCATAATCTTAAAGACCTCTATCAGGTCATCCCTCAGTCTTCTCTCGCCCCAGCCTGTTCAACCTTTCCTGATGGGTGTGACCTCTCGGTTCTGGAATCGTCCTTGTGAATCTTTTTCTGCACCTTCTCCAGTGCCTCTGTATCTTGTGCCTCAGTTTTTAGTGCTATTATTTTTACTAATACTTTTCTCTTGCTTACTTTAACTCCATTAGCTGTGAAATATCGTGAGGACGATGGAAGCTGCATTGGAGGCAGTTTAGCGACGATTCACTCGGTTGATTCCTGAGATGAGGGGGTCGACTTAAGAGGAACGGTTGAGCAGGTTGGGCCTATACTCATTGGAGTTTAGAAGAATGAGAGGTGATCTTATTGAAACATATAAGATTCTGAGAGGGCTCGACAAGGTAGATGCAGAGAGGATGTTTCCCCTTGTGGGGGAATCTAGAACTCGGGGGCATAGTTTCAGAATAAAGGGTCGCCCTTTTAGAACTGAGATGAGGAGGAATTTCTTCTCTCAGAGGGTCGTAAATCTGTGGAATTCTCTGCCCCAGAGAGCCGTGGAGGCTGGGTCATTAAATATATTTAAGGTGGAGATAGACAGATTTTTGCAAGGTAAAGGAGTGAAGGGTTATGGGGAGCGGGCAGGGAAGTGGCTTTGAGCCCAAGATCAGCCTCCTCCTGTAAGGACTAGGACGGTTATTTTGGTGAAAGGGTGAAAACAGGCACTAAGTGGGTGCTGTACTAATAAGACACGCCTGTTTGAATGTCTGGTTTTAGCAGGCAATTTTGGGGCAAATTGCTGATTACCATCATTTGGACTTGCCTGGAGGCCCTAAAACAGACACCTACGGGCTTAACACTCAAGTGCTGATTAGACACAATTTTCGGGGAGCAGTACGTGTGGGCCCCTCGCACCCACGTCCACCGAAGGTGCGGAGTGCGCTGGCTGACAGACAATGACATGTTTCAGGCTGGCTCAGGGACCGAGGGCGGGGGCGCACAGGGTTGTCGGACGTGGCGCTGGAGGTCCAGGTGGAGGAGGTCCAGTGGAGGAGGTCCAGCGGAGGAGGGATGTCCCGTACCCCCAGGGGGTGGGGGAAGGAGCCACCTCGCCCTCCTGTCCCTCTCTCCTGCAGCAGCTGGTGCTGCTCTGCCCGGCCTCATGTCCTCCTCCCGTTCCTGCTGCAGATCAAGAGGGTCCCCTGGCAAGATGCCCATGGCCAGGCATTCCCTTTCTCCTGGTGACTCCTATGAGGTGTCCAATAAAGTGGAGTAGCACAGCACTCGCTCTTTTTAGGTGAAGTCCTCAGAGGATTTTCGGCATAAAGGTTGGTGAAGTCTCGACAAACCATCCCAGAAAGTTCCCCTCAGAAAGTTCCCCGATGTGTTTCAAAACTTCTCTTCAAACCTCCAGCAGCAAGTGAACAGTGGAAGCTGAGTATGCCTTTAAGTTGTGCTCAAAATCCTCACCACCTGCCGCAGGCCCAGTTTGGCAGCTATGTCCTTCAGGACTCAGCCAGCTCGGTCAGTAGTGGTGCTACCGAGCCCATCTTGGTGATGGACATTGAAATCCCCCACCCAGAGGACATTCTGTGCCCTTGCTACCCTCAGTGCTTCTTCCACCTGGTGTTCGACATGGAGGAGCACCGATTCATCAGCTGATGGGAGGGCGGTAGGTGGTAATCGGCAGGAGGTTTCTTTGCCCATGCTTGACCTGAAGCCATGAGACTTCATGGGGTCCGGAGTCAATGTTGAGGACTCCCGGGGCCACTCCCTCCCAATCAGCTGGTCGCTGTTAGGAGAAGGCGTTAGTTCAAGTGCTGGCCACCAAAATGGCGTGCAGCCTCTTTAATGAGCACGAGCAGGCAATTTAATTGGCCATCAACCCCTTAACGATCCTCCGGGCGGCTGATCCGAGCGCAAGCTTCAATTCCTTTACCAAGATGGCGCCGTGCACTAAACGCGGGCTAAACCAGCATTGCAACTCAAGACCCCTTCTTAGCGCCTAAAGTATCTGGAGAAAATCGCCCTCTTGACCTATCCTCGTAGGGAGAGAGAATCGGATGGAGAGTCAAGCTGGGACAAGCAACCACGCACCACCCAGCAGCAACATAAAGAGTGGTATATGCAGAGGTTTAGGAGTTTACTGCCTGCCCTGTTTCCATGGGGATGGTGGGTGACATGAAGCGACCTCAGAAAAAGAGAAGTGGGGAAAACATTTCAGATAAACTTTAAAAAGTGCGGCAGAGAGGAGAAACATGGGATGTGGTGCCCTCATGTGGTCAAACAAGGCAAAGCACCAATTTGACCTGAAGGTTAAGAAAAAATCTGAAAACCAGCCGTAGACTTTTCCAAGTATTCATAAACACCTGGAAGATTCAGCTACGGTTTTCCTGGGACAGAAGTACATTTACCATCTATATTAATGACATGGATGAAGCGACCGAGTGTACTGTAGCCAAATTTGCTGATGATACAAAGATAGGTGGGAAAGCAAGGAGTCTGCAAAGGGATATAGAGAGGTTCAGTGAGTGGGCAAAAGTTTGGAAGATGGAGTATAATGTGGGAAAATGTGAGGTTATCCACTGGTAGGAAGAATAAAAAAGCAAATTATTATTTAAATGGAGAGAGGCTACAGAATGCTGCGGTACAGAGGGATCTGGGGGTCCTTGTACATGAAACACAAAAAGTTAGCATGCAGGTATAGCAATAATTAGGAAGGCAAATGGAATGTTGGCCTTTATTGCAAGGGGGATGGAGTATAAAAGTAGGGAAGTCTTGTTACAACTGTACAGGGCGTTGGTGAGACCACACCTGGAGTACTGCGTAGTTTTGGTCTCCTTATTTAAGGAAGGATATATTTGCATTGGAGGCAGTTCAGCGAAGGTTCACGAGGTTGATTCCTGAGTTGAAGGGGTTGTCTTATGAGGAAAGGTTGAGCAGGTTGGACCTATACTCATTGGAGTTTAGAAGAACGAGAGATGATCTTATTGAAACATATAAGATTCTGAGGGGGCTCGACAGGGTAGATGCTGAGAGGATGTTTCCCCTCGTGGGGGAATCTAGAACGAGGGGGCATAGTCTCAGAATAAGGGGGCACCCATTTAAGACGGAGATGAGGAGCAATTTCTTCTCTCGGAGGGTCGTGAATCTTTGGAATTCTCTTCCCCAGAGAGCTGTGGAGGCGGAGTCATTGAATATATTGAAGACTGAGATAGACACGGACGTAATAAAACTCACTACGCACTTGGTTTGAGTATAAAGCAAGGCTTTAATCAACTTGTTTCAGAACATGGAGGTCTAGTTGTACTTCACTAGTTCCTGTCTTACAAAATGTCCCTGGCAAGCTGGGCCCACGCCCGAGTATTTATACTCCTTGGTCGGCGCCACCAGCTGGCCGTTCAGCGTTATTTCATGAAGAGTTTCTTGATGATGATGAGATTTATAACAGGCAGATATTTGAGCTACAGGGGAGTCCAGGGTTATGGAGAACAGGCAGGAAAGTGGAGTTGTGGCCAAGATCAGATCAGCCACGATCTCATTAAATGGCGGAGCAGGCTCGAGGGGCCGAATGGCCTGCTCCTGCTCCTATTTCTTATGTTCCAAATTGTCTTTGAAGCCTGCTCACCGGACTACAATCTCTTATCCTTGCATCAGGCCCCTGGTAACTGTCATTGGGCAAATCACTTTGTCACACATGTTGGCCCCCAAATAAAACCCTTGAAATTCCTGGGCCTGGAGAGGGCAGAGGGAGCCCGAGTATCAATGGGGTTGGAGGAGCTGGGGCAGAGCCTGGCTATGTTACTGGACCAGTAATCCAATGAGTTCTAATCCCACCACGGCAGCTGGGAAATTTAAATTCAGTTAATTAAATAAATCTTGAATTAAAAAGCTATTATCAGTGATGGTGACCATGAAACTATCAGATTGTCGTAAAAACCCATCTGGTTCACTAATGTCCTTCAGGGAAGGAAATCTGTCGTCCTTACCCGGTCTGGCCTATATGTGACTCCAGACCCACAGCAATGTGGTTGACTCTTAACTGCCCTCTGAAATGGCCCAGCAAGACACTCAGTTGTAACAAACTGCTGCAGAAAACAATAATAACAATAAAAGCGGATGGACCACCCAGCACCGGCTTCGGACACGACAACGGCCCACCCAGCCCAGTCGATCCTGCAAAGTCCTTCTCACCAACATCTGGGGACTTGTGCCAAAATTGGGACGGCTGTCCCACAGACTCGTCAAGCAACAGCCTGACATAGTCATACTCACAGAATCATACCTTTCAGCCAATGTCCCAAACTCCTCCATCACCATCCCTGGGTATGTCCTGTCCCACTGGCAGGACAGACCCACCAGGGGTGGCGGCACAGTGGTATACAGTCGGGAAGGAGTGGCCCTGGGAATCCTCAACATTGACTCTGGACCCCATGATGTCTCATGGTTTCAGGTCAACCATGGGCAAGGAAACCTCCTGCTGATTAACACCGACCGCCCTCACTCAGCTGTTGAATCAGTACTCCTTCATGTTGACCACCACTTGGAAGAAGCACTGAGGGTAGCAAAGGCACAGAATGTACTCTGGGTGGGGGACTTCAATGTCCATCACCAAGAGTGGCTCGGTAGCACCACTACTGACCGATCTGGCCGAATCCTGAAAGACATAACTGCCAGATTGGGCCTGCGGCAGGTGGTGATAAAACCCACTTGACCTCGTCCTCACCAATCTACCTGTCGCAGATGCATCTATCCATGACAGTATTGGTAGCAGTGACCACCGCACAGTCATTGTGGAAAAGAAGTCCCGTCCTCACACTGAGGACACCCTCCATCATGTTGTGTGGCACTACCACCGTGCTAAATGGGATAGATTCAGAACAGATCTAGCAGCTCAAAACTGGGCATCCATGAGGCGCTGTGGGCCATCAGCAGCAGCAGAATTGTATTCCACCACAATCTGTAACCTCATGGCCCGGCATATTCCTCACTCTACCATTACCATCAAGCCAGGGGACCAATGCGGAGTGCAGAAGAGCATGCCAGGAGCAGCACCAGGTGTACCTAAAAATGAGGTGCCAACCTGAGGAAGCTGCAACACTACATGCATGCTTAACAGCGGAAGCAGCATGCTATAGACAGGGCTAAGCGATCCCACAATCAACTGATCAGATCAAAGCTCTGCAGCCCTGCCACATCCAGTCGTGGTGGTGGACCATTAAACAACTAACCGGAGGAGGAGGCTCCATGAATATCCCCATCCTCAATGATGGCAGAGCCCAGCACATGAGTGTAAAAGACAAGGCTGAAGCATTTGCAACCATCTTCAGCCAGAAGCGCCGAGTGGATCCATATCAGCCTCCGCCTGAGGTCCCCGCCATCACAGAAGCCAGTCTTCGGCCAATTCGATTCACTCTACAAGTGCACTGGATACAGCAAAGGCTATGGGCCCCGACAACATCCCGGCTGTCGTGCTGAAAACTTGTGCTCCAGAACTACCTGCGCCTCTAGCCAAGCTGTTCCAGTATGGCTACAACACTGGCATCTGCCCAACAATGTGGAAAACAGCCCAGGTATGTCCTGTCCACAAAAAGCAGGACAAATCCAATCCAGCCAATTACCGCCCCATCAGTCTACTCTCAATCATCAGCAAAGTGATGGAAGGTGTCATCGACTATGCTATCAAGCGGCAATTACTCACCAATAACCTGTTCACTGATGCCCAGTTTGGGTTCCTCCAGGACCACTCGGCTCCCGACCTCATTACAGCCTTGGTCCAGACATGGACAAAGGAGCTGAATTCCAGAGGTGAGGTGAGAGTGACTGCCCTTGACATCAATGCAGCATTTGACCGAGTGTAGCATCAAGGAGCCCTAGTATAACTGAAGTCAATGGGAATCAGGGGGAAAACTCTCCACTGGCTGGAGTCATACCGAGCACAAAGGAAGATGGTTGTGGTTGTTGGAGGTCAATCATCACAGCCCCAGGACATCACTGCAGGAGTTCCTCAGGGCAGTGTCCTAGGCCCAACCATCTTCAGCTGCTTCATCAATGACCTTCCCTCCAGCAGAAGGTCAGAAGTGGGGATGTTCGCTGATGATTGCACAGTGTTCAGTTCCATTCGTAACTCCCCAGATAATGAAGCAGTCCATGCCCGCATGCAGCAAGACCTGGATGACATTCAGGCTTGGGCTGATAAGTGGCAATTAATATTCGCACCACACAAGTGCCAGGCAATGACTATCTCCAACATGCGAGAGTCTAACCACCGTCCTTTGACGTTCAATGGCATTACCATTGCCAAATCCCCCACCATCAACATCCTGGGGGGTCACCATTGACCAGAAACTAAACTGGACCAGCCACATAAATACTGTGGCAACAAGAGCAGGTCAGAGGCTGGGTATTCTGCGGCGAGTGTCTCACCTCCTGACTCCCCAAAGCCTTTCCACCATCTACAAGGCACAAGTCAGGAGTGTGATGGAATACTCTCCACTTGCCTGGATGAGTGCAGCTCCAACAACACTCAAGAAGCTCGACACCATCCAGGATAAAGCAGCCCGCTTGATTGGCACCCCATCCACCACCTTAAACATTCACTCCCTCCACCACCGGCGCACCGTGGCTGCAGTGTGTACCATCTACAAGATGCACTGCAGCAACTCGCCAAGGCTTCTTCGACAGCACCTCCCAAACACACGACCTCTACCACCTAAATGGGCAAGGGCAGCAGGCACATGGGAACACCACCACCTCCAAGTTCCCCTCCAAGTCACACACCATCCTGACTTGGAAATATATCACTGTTCCTTCATCGTCACTGGGTCAAAATCCTGGAACTCCCTCCCTAACAGCACTGTGGGAGTACCTTCACCACACGGACTGCAGCGGTTCAAGAAGGCGGCTCACCACCACCTTCTCGAGGGCAACTAGGGATGGGCAATAAATGCTGGCCTTGCCAGTGACGCCCACATCCCAGGAATGAATATTTTTAAAAATTGAGTTGCAGCTATGAAGGGCGAGAAAGTCAATATATCAATAAATTGTTGTCAGTAGGGTTCAAATAGGTAACACTGACAGGCAACGCACAGCGAGGCCTGGGCATAATGATACCAGGGCTTAAAGGGTTAAATTATCAGGACAGTTTGCATTCCCTTGAGTTGAGGGGTGGTCTGTTCGAGGTGCTCACTATGTTAAAGGGCTTCGATAGGGTAGATACGGAGAAGTTATTTCTTCTGGTGGGGAAATCAAGAACAAGATCACCGGACGTCCCAAAGCGCTTTACAGCCAGTGAAGCCAGTTTTATGAAGTGCAGCCACTGTTGTAATGTAGGGAGCACAGCAGCCAAGTTGAGCACAGCAAGCTCCCACAAACAGCAATGTGACAATGAGCAGATAATCAGCTTTCGTGATGTTGGTTGAGGAACAAAAATATTGGCCCCAGGACACCTCCCTTGCTCTTCTTCAAAGAACAGCATAGGATCTTTTACATCCACCTGAGAGCAGACAGGGCCTGAGATTAACACCTCATCCGAAAGACAGCACCTCCGACAGTGCAGCACTCCCTCAGCACCGCACTGAAGCATCAGTCTGGATTTGTTGGGCTCAAGTCCCTGGAGTGGAATTTTGAACCCACAACCTTCGGACTCAGAGGCGAGGGTGCTACCCACTGAGCCACAGCGGACAAGGACAGGTTATATAAACTTGGTTTCTATTCTCTTGAGTTTAAGAGATTGAGGGGTGATTTGATCGAGGTATTTCAAATGTTAAAGGGATTTGATAGGATAGATACAGAGAAACTATTTTCTCTGTTAAGGGAATCAAGTACGAAGGGGCACAATCTTAAAATCAGAGCTCGGGCATTTAGGAGCAAATTCTGGAAGCATTTCTTCACACAAAGGGTGGTCGAAATCTGGATCTCTCTCCCCCAAGTCAATTGGAGATTTCAAAACTCAGATTGATAGATTTATGTTAGGTATCAAGGGATATGAAGCAAAGGTGGGTAAATGGAGTTGAGGTGTAGATCAGCCCTGATCTAATTGACAGGTGGAGCAGCCTCGAGGGGCTGAATGGCCTCCTGCTGTTCCTATGTAAAGCCTAGACCTTGACTCATAGGGAGAATCGGATGGAGAGTCAAGCTGGGACAAGTCTCCACGCACCGCCCAGCAGCAGCTTAAAGAGTGGTACATGCAGAGGTTTAGGAGTTTACTGCCTGCCCTGTTTCTATGGGGAAGGTGGGTGACATGAAGCGACCTTAGAAAAAGAGAAGTGGGGAAAAACATTTCAGATAAACTTTAAAAAGTGCGGCAGAGAGGAGAAACGTGGGATGTGGTGCCCTCATGTGGTCAAACAAGGCAAAGCACCAGTTTGTACCGAAGGTTAAAAAAAATCCCCAAACCATCTCAGGTCTAGAAATTGGGGTGGTTTGCGCTTCCTGTTAGCGCCAGGAAATGGCGAAAAAATGGCGCCCGGCGCTCTTCCGCCAGCTGGTGACGGGCACCGTGGCGGCCGCCATTTTCGGCAGGTCGACAGCCCGTTAACCGCTAGCGGCGGGAGTATTTTAACGAGGTGGGGCATGGCGTCAAACGCCCGAGTTGACACCATTTTTGGAGTTCTCCGCTCGCCTTGCTGCCCGCGCTAATTCACGCCAGTATTTGCTAACAAGTTCTTCAGCGGCGTTAACGGCCACGAGGAGCCTGCCAGCACTTGTGAGGGCGGACGCCGGAACTTCAAACCCCTCCTTTGCCACGGTTCTTCTTTTAAACTTTCATTTCTTGCCCATCGGTGGCCGGGGGTGGGGGGTTGCTACAGTGTTTGTGGGTCGGTAAATCAACGGGTGAACTCCATTGCAACGACTGAAGATGATCTCTGATTTTTTAAATCTCTTTTATCTGCATTCCTGTTAGAAACAAACGATCGATAGACATCGGGTGGCAGCTAATACCTTTGGGGCAGGTACGGCAACTGTTGAGGTCGCTCCTTTCCTCGCCGCTCCCCTACACTGCGAGCGGGAGACCGAGGCAACGATTGGCCTCCTTCTGACACTCGTGCTGCCAAGAGCGTGTTGCGCTAGCAAATCACCGCCACGCTGATGACAATGAGCAGGCAACACCAAAATGCTGGCACTGCCCGCGTTCTCTCGGCCGCCGGCCGTTATCCTTGGCCGCCAATCTTACCGGCAGGTTTCCGCCGTTCCCCAATTTTTTTTATTTTTTTTATTCATTGATGGGATGTGGGCGTCGCTGGCTAGGCCTGCATTTAGTGCCCATCCCTAATTGCCCTTGAGAAGATGGTGGTGAGCTGCCTTCTTGAACCGCTGCAGTCCATATGGTGTAGGTACACCCACAATGCTGTTAGGAAGGGAATTCCAGGATTTTGGCCCAGTGACAGTGAAGGAACGGCGATACAGGCATTCTCAAGGGGGAGGGTGAACAGGCAGAGGTCGTGGTTCACATTGGGACCAACGACATAG
Organism: Somniosus microcephalus; assembly: GCF_052327205.1. NCBI lineage: Eukaryota > Metazoa > Chordata > Chondrichthyes > Squaliformes > Somniosidae > Somniosus > Somniosus microcephalus. Next base: position 164,776 of record NC_141010.1, read on the forward strand.
GTAGGAAGAGGGGTGAGGTCCTGCAACAAGAATTTAGGGAGCTAGGTAGCAGATTAAAGAGCAGGACCTCAAAGGTTGTAATCTCTGGATTACTCCCGGTGCCACGTGCTAGTGAGTATAGGAATAGGAGGATAGAGCAGATGAATGCGTGGCTAAAGAGTTGGTGCAGGAGGGAGGGCTTTAGTTTCCTGGATCACTGGGCCTGCTTCTGGGAAAGGTGGGACTTGTACAAGTCGGACGGGTTGCACCTGAACCAGAGCGGGGCAAATATCCTTGCGGGGAGGTTTGCTAGCACTGTTCGGGGGGGTTTAAACTAAAATGGCAGGGGGTTGGGAACCTGAGCAGGGAGACAGAGGAAAGGAAAACAGGGATAAAAGCAAAAGATAGGAAGGAGAAAAACAAATGTGGCAGTCAGAGAAATCAACGATTTAAATCAAACGTGGCCACAGTAAATAATAATTCTAATAAGTTTAAGAGCATTAAAAAAACAAGCCTGAAGGCTTTGTGTCTTAATGCGAGGAGCATTTGTAATAAGGTGGATGAATTGGCTGCGCAAATAGAGGTAAACGAATACGATTTGGTTGGGATTACAGAAACATGGCTCAAAGATGGCCAAGACTGGGAACTCAACATCCAGGGGTATTCGATATTCAGGAAAGATAGGCAAAAAGGAAAGGGAGGTGGGGTAGCATTACTGGTTAAAGAAGGGATTAATACAATTGTAATGAAGGATATTAGCTCTGATGATGTGGAATCTGTATGGGTAGAATTGAGAAATACTAAGGGGAAAAAACATTAGTGGGAGTGGTATATAGACCTCCCAACAGTAAGGCGGAGGTTGGGGATGGCATTAAAAGGGAAATTAAAGAAGCGTGCAATAAGGGCACAGCAGTCATCATGGGTGACTTTAATCTACATATAGATTGGGCCAACCAAATTAGTAACAATACTGTGGAGGAGGAATTCCTGGAGTGTTTACGGGATGGTTTCCTGGACCAATATGTCGAGGAACCAACCAGAGATCAGGCCATCTTAGACTGGGTATTATGCAACGAGAAAGGATTAATTAGCAATCTTGTTGTACGAGGCCCCTTGGGTCTGAGCGATCATAATATGATCGAATTCTTCATTAAGATGGAGAATGAAGTAGTTGACTCAGAGACAAGGGTCCTCAATTTAAATAAAGGAAACTACGATGGTCTGAGGAGCGAGTTGGGTAGGATTGAGTGGGGAATGGCGCTCAAAGGGTTGACGGTGGATAGGCAATGGCAAACATTCAAAGACCAAATGGATGAGCTACAGAATTTGTTCATCCCAGTTTGGCGTAAAAATAAAACAAAAAAGGTGACTCAACCGTGGCTAACAAGGGAAATTAGGGATAGCATAAGATCCAAGGAGACGACATATAAATTGGCTAGAAAAAGCAATAATCCTGAGGATTGGGAGCAGTTTAGGAGTCAACAAAGGAGGACAAAGGGATTAATTAAGAAAGGGAAAATAGAATATGAGAGTAAGCTTTCAGGGAACATAAAAACTGACTGTAAAAGCTTTTATAAATATGTGAAGAGAAAAAGATTGGTGAAGTCAAGCGTAGGTCCCTTACAGTCAGAATCAGGGGAATTTATAATGGGAAACAAGGAAATGTCTGACCAACTAAATGCATACTTTGGTTCTGTCTTCACAAAGGAGGACACAAATAACCTCCCAGAGATGCCGGGGAACATAGGGTCGGATGAAAGCGAGGAACTGAAAGAAATCAGTATTTGTAGGAAAATGGTGTTAGGAAAATTGATGGGACTAAAGGCCGATAAATCCCCAGGGCCTGATGGTCTACATCCCAGGGTACTTAAGGAAGTGGCCCTAGAGATAGTAGATGCATTACTGATCATCTTCCAGAACTCGATAGACTCTGGAACGGTACCCATGGATTGGAGGGTAGCTAATGTTACCCCACTATTCAAAAAAGGTGGTAGAGAAAAAGCAGGGAATTATAGACCGGTAAGCCTGACATCGGTAGTGGGGAAAATGCTAGAGTCTATTATAAAAGATGTAATAGCAGAGCACTTGGAAAGCAGTGACAGGATCGGACAAATTCAACGTGGATTTACAAAAGGTAAATCATGCTTGACTAATCTACTGGAATTTTTTGAGGATGTAACTGGTAAAATAGATAAGGGAGAACCAGTGGATGTGGTGTATTTGGACTTTCAGAAGGCTTTCGATAAGGTCCCACACAAGAGATTAGCGTGCAAAATTAAGGCACATGGGATTGGGGGCAAGGTATTGACTTGGATAGAGAACTGGTTGGCGGACAGAAAGCAAAGAGTTGGAATAAACGCGTCGTTTTCCGAGTGGCAGGCAGTGACTAGTGGGGTACCGCAAGGATCGGTCCTAGGACCCCAGCTGTTCACAATATATATTAATGATCTGGACGAGGGAATTGGATGTAATATCTCCAAATTTGCAGACGACACAAAGCTGAGCGGGAGGGTAAGCTGCGAGGAGGATGTCGGGAAACTCCAGTACGATTTGGACAGGTTGGGTGATTGGGCAGAAACATGGCAAATGCACTATAATGTGGATAAATGTGAGGTTATCCACTTTGGTGGCAAAAACAGGAAGGCAGATTATTATTTGAATGGCAATAGATTGGGAGAAGGGGAAGTGCAAAGAGACCTGGGGGTCCTTGTGCACCAGTCGCTGAAGGTAAGCATGCAGGTGCAGCAGGCGGTTAAGAAGGCAAATGGTATGTTGGCCTTCGTAGCAAGAGGGTTCGAGTACAGGAACAAGGATGCCTTGCTACAGTTGTACAGGGCCTTGGTGAGACCGCACCTTGAGTATTGTGTGCAGTTTTGGTCACCTTACCTGAGGAAGGACGTTTTGCCATGAAGGGAGTGCAGCGAAGATTCACCAGGCTGATACCTGGGATGGCAGGAATGACGTATGAGGAGAGATTGTGTCGATTGGGCTTATACCCACTGGAGTTTAGAAGATTGAGAGGGGATCTCATCGAAACCTATAAAATTCTGTCAGGTCTGGACAGACTAGATGCAGGAAGGATGTTTCTGATGGCCGGGGAGTCCAGAACCAGGGGTCATAGTCTAAGGATAAGGAGTAAGCCATTTAGGACTGAAATGAGGAGGAATTTCTTCACCCAGAGAGTGGTGAACCTGTGGAATTCTCTGCCACAGAGGGCGGTGGAGGCCAGTTCATTAAATATACTCAAGAAAGAGTTGGATATATTTCTTGAGGCTAAAGAGATCAAGGGATATGGGGAAAAGGCAGGGACAGGGTACTGAATTGGATGATCAGCCATGATCATATTGAATGGCGGAGCAGGCTCGAAGGGCCGAATGGCCTACTCCTGCTCCTATTGTCTATGTTTCTATGTTTCTAAGTCAGGATGGTGTGTGGCTTGGAGGGGAGCTTGTAGGTGGTGATGTTCCCATGCGTCTGCTGCCCTTGTCCTTCTAAGTGGTAGAGGTCGCGGGTTTGGAAGGTGCTGTTGAAGGAGCTTTGGCGAGTTGCTGCAGTGCATCTTGTAGATGGTACACACTGCAGCCACAGTGCGCCGGTGGTGGAGGGAGTGAATGTTGAAGGTGGTGGATGGAGTGCCAATTAAGCGGGCTGCTTTATCCTGAATGCTGTCGAGCTTCTTGAGTGTTGTTGGAGCTGCACTCATCCAGGCAAGTGGAGAGTATTCCATCACACTCCTTACTTGTGCCTTGTAGATGGTGGAAAGGCTTTGGGGAATCAGGAGGTGAGACACTCGCCGCAGAATTCCCAGCCTCTGGCCTGCTCTTGTAGCCACAGTATTTATATGGCTGGTCCAGTTCAGTTTCTGATCAATGGTAACCCCCAGGATGTTGATAGTGGGGGAGTCAGCAATGGTAATGCCATTGAATGTCAAGGGGAGATGGTTAGAGTCTCGCTTGTTGGAGATGGTCATTGCCTGGCACTTGTATGGTGCGAATGTTACTTGCCACTTGTCAGCCCAAGTCTGAATGTTGTCCAGGTCTTGCTGCATATGGACACGGACTGCTTCAGTATCGCCAAACAACAACAGCACCACCCTTATCAGCAGGTTTAATGATAATGTTAGGGTTGGATCTGAGAGAATGGAGTGCTGCAAGTTCAGAGGGAGTTAGGTTGGAGTGAGTGAGGGGGGCAGAGAAATGGAGATGGCCGATGTCACGTCGGCAGTTAGCAATGAAAAGATCTAGAGAGGTTAGAAGGCCAGAGGGAGGGGTCCAAGTAGAATGCGAATTTAGAAAGCGGGAGAAAGGGTCAGTCATGCGGGGGGAAGATTCCTGGCCAAAAAAGTGGGCACGGAGACGAAGGCGATGGAAGAAGAGCTCAACATCGTGCCGAGCTCGAAATTCATTCAGATGGGGGCGTAAGGGGATGAAGCTCAGGCCTTTGTTGAGGACTGAACGTTCGGGGTCAGAGAGGGGAAGGTCAGAGGGGATAGTGAAAACACGGCAGGGGGTGAGATTGGAAGAAGGGATCGGATCGGAGGAAAGTAATGGGGAAGAAGGTTCTGGGGGGGCGTTGGTGTCCACGAGTTGACACCTTGCGATCCTTGACATCAGAAAGGAAGAAAAAAAGTTTTTTGTTGAAGCGTCGGATGAGTCGAAGGATGAAATGGAACTGTGGACCCGGACACCGATGCGGTCTCCTCTACATTGGGGAGACCAAACGCAGATTGGGCGACCGCTTTGCGGAACACCTCCGTTCAGTCCGTATGGGTGACCCTGAGCTTCCGGTTGCCTGTCACTTTAATTCTCCGCTTCACTCCCACTCTGATCTCTCTGTCCTCGGCCTATTGCACTGTTCCAATGAAGCTCAACGTAAGCTCGAGGAACAGCACCTCATCTTTCGATTGGGCACTTTACAGCCTGCCGGACTCAACATTGAGTTCAACAATTTCAGATAATTATCCCTGCCCCCATTTTTCATGCAGTATGATTTTTGCCACTCCCATTTGCAACATTTTATCTTTCCTGCCTCTTACAAAAGTACAGGATGTTCTTTCTACTCCTTCCTCCCCTCCTAACCCCGCCGCCCCCCCTCCCCGTCTCTGCACCTGCTTAATATCTGTTACATCTCCAGCTTTTTCCAGTTCTGATGAAGGGTCCCAGACCTGAAACGTTAACTCTGTTTCTCTCTCCACGGATGCTGCCTGGCCTGCTGAGTATTTCCAGCATTTTCTGTTGTTATCCCTGGTAACTCATTGGGCGAATCACTTTTTTTACACATGTTGGCCCTCCAAATAAAACCCCTGAAATTTCCGTGCCTGGAGAATGCAGAGAGAGCCCAAGTTTCAACAGGTTTGGAGGAGCTGGGCCAGAACCTGGTTGTTCCAGGATTCCACCTCTAAGTCAGGGTATCCCGGGAGTTCCACCCTTTAAGCCCTCTGCAGGCCTCAGTAGAACTCACTCCACCTGCCCCAAGAGGCGGCATGAGTCCTACAGAAGCCTGTAAAAAGGCCCCAAGGCGTTACTGCAATTATACCTGGATGAGTGCAGCTCCAACAACACTCAAGCTCGACATCATCCAGGACAAAGCAGCCCGCTTGATTGGCACCCCATCCACCACCTTAAACATTCACTCCCTCCACCACCGGCGCACCGTGGCTGCAGTGTGTACCATCTACAAGGTGCACTGCAGCAACTCACCAAGGCTTCTTCGGCAGCACCTCCCAAACCCGCGACCTCTACCACCTAGAAGGACAAGGGCAGCAGGCGCATGGGAACACCACCACCTCCAAGTTCCCCTCCAAGTCACACACTATCCTGACTTAGAAGGGTATCGCCGATCCTTCATCGTCGCTGGGTCAAAATCCTGGAACTCCCTCCCTAACAGCACTGTGGGAGTACCTTCACCACACGGACGGCAGCGGTTCAAGAAGGCGGCTCACCACCGCCTTCTCAAGGGCAATTAGGGATGGACAATAAATGCTGGCCTTGCCAGCGACGCCCACATCCCATAAACAAATTTGTTTTAATTATAGGGCCCTGGTGAGACCACACCTGAAGCATTGTGTACAGTTTTAGTCTCCTTACCTAAGGAAGGATATACTTGCCATAGAGGGAGTGCAACGAAGGTTCACCAGACTGGTTCCTGGGATGGGAGGATTGTCCTATGAGGACAGATTGAGTAGACTAGGCCTATATTCTCTAAAGTTTAGAAAAATGAGAGGTGATCTCATTGAAACATACAAAATTCTTCCAGGGCTTGACAGGGTAGATGCAGGGAGGATGTTTCCCCTGGCTGGGGAGTCTAGGACCAGGGGTCAGTCTCAGAATAAGGGGTCGGCCATTCAGGACTGAGATGAGGAGAAATTTCTTCACTCGGGGGGTGGTGAATCTTTGGAATTCTCTACCCCACAGGGCTGTGGAGGCTCAGTCATTGAGTATATTCAAGGCAGAAATCTATAGATTTTTGAATATTAAGGGAATCAAGGGATATGGGGATAGTGCAGGAAGGTGGAGATGAGGTAGAAGATCAGCCATGATCTTATTGAATGGCGGAGCAGGCTCGAGGAGCCGAATGGCCGACTCCAGCTCCTATTTCTTATGTTCACATGTTCTTACCAGGGAGAGGTAATCAATCCCCTCGTTTGGGAGCAGGGGATCCCAGAAGAACAATTTTGTTCGGGCCTTTGCTGAGACTGGGGTTGGGTGACTCGGGCGTATTCTGGAGGTTTCATCACATGACCGCCCGCCGCGAACTGCCCCACCCCCACACACTCCTGCCGTTGGACCTCCAGACACGCACAGCCTTCCCTCCGCCAATTGGAAAGAGAACAGACTCTTCGTTACCAGATTGGATTGATCCCCAATATTTTTATAGCTAATAAATGAAAAAGAAAGTCTTGCATTTCATATAGCGCTTTTCACGACCACCGGACGTCGCAAAACACTTTACAGTCAATGAAGTATAGTCACCGTTGTAATGTGGGAAACGCAGCAGCCAATTTGCACACAGCAAGCTCCCACAAACAGCAATGTGATAATGACCAGATAATCTGGGGTTTTTTGTTATGTTGGTTGAGGGATAACTCTTCTTCGAAATAGTGCCTTGGGATCTTTTACATCCACCTGAGAGAACAGACAGGGCCTTGGTCTTAATGTCTCATCCAAAAGATGGCACCTCCGACAGTGCAGCACTCCCACAGCGCTGCACTGGGAGTGTCAGCCTAGATTTATGTGCTCAAGTTCCATGGAGCAGGACTTGAACCTACAACCTTCAATGAACTACAGAGGCAAGTGTGCTACCCACTGAGCCACTGGCTAACACTTCCTAAAGTGCTCAAAGAAAATGAACAAACACACACAGGATCTTTTACATGAGAGGGCAGATGGGCCACAGTTGAAGGTCTCATCTGATAATCGCTCCTGTGCAGCGCCTTGGGGCGTTAAAGGCGCTATATAAATACAAGTTGTTGTTGTTGTGGTGGTTTGCCTGCACAGCAACACTGGGTGCACTTCAGAAGTAATTCATTGGATGTGAAGGGCTATGGAATGTCCTGAGAGATGTGATAATGGGCAGTTTATTAATGCCGGGGCGGCAGCTGTGGAACCACAAGTGGTCTCGGTAGATCAGCAGGGTTAAAAAAAAATAAAAACCCAGTCAGGTTCTTCCCGCTGATCGCTACTTAGTGACCCCTGCGGAAAGTGTACCCGGGCGAGTGCCAGGTAAGAGCAGGATGGAGCTTGTCCGCGATGCCTTCCGTGGTCGAACAGCCAGCTGCCGTCCTCTGTCTAGGCTTGCATGTGAAGAGTGGTCACAGGGTCAGAGGAACAGGAGGAGGCCATTCGGCCCTTTGAGCCTGCTCCGCCATTCAATGAGATCAATCAAGATCATGGCTGATCAGTATCTCGACTCCATTTACAATTATGAAGGGGTTTGATAGGGTAGACGTAGAGGAAATGTTTTCGCTTGTAAGGAGGAGACCAGAACTAGGGGTCTTCAATATAAGATAGTCACCAATAACTTCTTTACCCAGAGAGTGGTGGGAATGTGGAACTCGCTGCCACAGGGAGTAGTTGAGGCGAATAGTATAGATGTATTTAAGGGGAAGCTGGATAAACACATGAGGGAGAAAGGAACAGAAGATATGCTGATGGGATGAGATGGAGGAGGCTCGTGTGGAGCATAAACACCAGCACGGACCAGTCGGGCCGAATGGCCTGTTTCTGTGTGTAATTTACTTGTCTTAGCTCCATATCCCTCAATGCCCTTACCCAACAGGGTGGGTAAGGTACCAGAGGACTCTCCTGGCGCTGTACCCCAGGAAGGAGTCAATACCTTCAGGGGGAAATTGAGGGAAAAAAATGTTTCATGATTATCACGTCGTGTTTTTTAATAAGATCTAAAGAGAGGTGTGCCGCAAGCTCATCTCCTTATCGAGTTGTGTCTCCAATTTGCCAATCCTTTTTATATTAAATGTTACATTTATAAAGACATTTATCTCATTGCTGTTTGTGGGAGCTTGCTGTGCGCAAATTGGCTGCCACATTTTCTACATTACAACAGTGACTACACTTGAAAAATACTTCATTGGCTGTAACGTGCTCTGGGACATCCTGAGGTTGTGAAAGGTGCTGTTTAACAACAACAACTTTTATTTATATAACGCCTTTAACGTAGTAAAATGCCCCAAGGCGCTACACAGGAGTATTTTAAGACAAAGAAATTGACACCGATCCACATAAGCTAAATTAGGGCAGGTGACCAAAAGCTTGGTCAAAGAGGTAGGTTTTAAGGAGCGTCTTAAAGGAGGAAAGAAAGGTAGAGAGGTGGAGAGGTTTAGGCAGGGAATTCCGGAGCTTAGGGCCCGGGCAACAGAAGGCACGGCCACCAAAGGTTGAGTGATTATAATCAGGGATGCTCAAGAGGGCGGAATTAGAGGAGCGCAGATATCTCGGGGGGGTTTGTGGGGCTCGAGGAGGTTACAGAGATAGGGAGCGGCGAGGCCATGGAGGGATTTGAAAACAAGGATGAGAATTTTGAAATCGAGTCACTGCTTAACCGGGAGCAAATGGAGGTCAGCGAGCCCAGGGGTGATGGGTGAGCGGGACTTGGTGCAAGTTAGGACACGGGCAGCCGAGTTTTGGATGACCTCAAATTTACGTTGGGTAGAACAAGGGAGGCCGGCCAGGAGTGTGTTGGAATAGTCAAGTCTAGAGGTAACAAAAGCATGGATGAGGGCTTCAGCAGCGGATGAGCTGAGGCAAGGGGCGGAGACGGGCATATAAATGCAAGTCTTTCTTTTCTTTTTTATTAGGAACTTTGTAGCAACATCTCGCCTCTCCACCTAGGAGGGGAGCGATCCCGATTGAAGACTAAGGATTTGGTTGCATTTTACTCTTGCCATTAGGTAACCGGCACTGTGGGCCCAACATCCACCGGGATATTATCCGGGCAATGCCAGCACCTTGCAGGGCTTCTGGCAGATGATGTCATTCCACCAGTCGCACCTCCTCTTGTGATGTCAGCAAGGGTGGGGGGGGGGGGCGGATATTCATGATTCCGCTCCAGATTCCGCCCACCCGACCTGGCTAACACAGCTGCAGTTCCCACTCAGCACCAGGAATTTTGGGATCCAAGTGCATGAAGTCTGGGATGTGGGCATCGCTGGCAAGGCCAGCATTTATTGCCCATCCCTAATTGCCCTTGAGAAGGTGGTGGTGAGCCACCTTCTTGAACCGCTGCAGTCCGTGTGGTGAAGGTGCTCCCACAGTGCTGTTAGGGAGGGAGTTTCAGGATTTTGACCCAGTGATGATGAAGGAACGGCGATATACTTCCAAATCAAGATGGTGTGTGACTTGGAGGGGAACTTGGAGGTGGAGGTGTTCCCACGCGTCTGCTGCCCTTGTCCTTCTAGGTGGTAGAGGTCGCGGGTTTGGGAGGTGCTGCCGAAGAAGCCTTGGCGAGTTGCTGCAGTGCATCTTGTAGATGGTACAATCTGCAGCCACGGTGCGCCGGTGGTGGAGGGAGTGAATGTTTAAGGTGGTGGATGGGGTGCCGATCAAGCGGGCTGCTTTGTCCTGGATGGTGTCGAGCTTCTTGAGTGTTGTTGGAGCTGCACTCATCCAGGCAAGTGGAGAGTATTCCATCACATTCCTGACTTGTGCCTTGTAGATGGTGGAAAGGCTTTGGGGAGTTAGGAGGTGAGTCACTCGCCACAGAATACCCAGCTCCAAAGATCCTTGTGGCGAGTGGGGCTACTGCTCACGATTCCCCGCAGAGTATCTGCTCTGTCTTCAGGCCGGGCTGGGGTTGCTTATTTTTTTCCCAAACCCAGCCTGTTAATTTGTTCCTGAGCTTGTTGAGCAATTTCCTTGCCTCCTCTCCTCTCCTGAAGGCTCTGATTCATGGCAGAGGTTGATCCCACACCACCCAAACCCTGGAAACTGCCTATGGGATTCTACGTCTCAATCTCCCCTGGCCACCACTTGACTTACCACATCTCACTTTGAACCTTGATGGTGTCCTGCACCATGAGCCATGAACCTTCACCTGGGTCAATGGTTTTCGGTATTAGATGTCCCCTTCCAATACTGACACTCCCAGGGACTCTGCAAATTCTGACACACTCTGGAGACCACTGCAAATACACACCTCGGAACCGCCCACCGTCCCCTCCCCCCACAATCCTACCTTCTGAAAGACCCTAACTACCAAAATGAAAACAGTGCAATCACCAGTGTACAGCACAGGAGGCCATTTGGCCCATCGTGCCTGTGCCGGCTCTTTGAATTAGTCCCACACCCCTGTTCTTTTCCCACAGCCCTGCAAATTTCTCCTTTTCAAGTATATATCAATTCTCTTTTGAAAGTTACTATTGAATCTGCTTCCACCGCCCTTTCAGGCAGCGCATTCCAGATCACAACAACTCGCTGCGTAAAAAAATGTCTCCTCATCTCCCCTCTGGCTCTTTTGCCAATCAACTTCAATCTGTGTCCTCTGGTTACCGACCCTCCTGCCAGTGGAAACAGCTTCTCCTTATTCACTCTCAAAATACTGTTCTAGTAGGTTAACCAATACAGAAATCCGACATCCGTGCAGATTCCTTAGAAGCCCAGTTTGACCTATGACACAGGCCTCTCAGTGATTTGTAAAACAGTTCTACAACATTAATTTAGTTGATGTGACACTCCCAGGGCTGTGCTGAGGGAGTGCTGCACTGTCGGAGGTGCCGTCTTTTGGTATGAGACCTTAAACCGAGGCCCCATCTGCTCTCTCAGGTGGATGTAAACGATCCCATAGCACTATTTCGAAGAGGAGCAGGGGAGTTCTTCCTGGTGTCCTGGCCAATAGTTATCCCTCAATCAACATCATTAAAACAGATTATCTGGGTCATTATCACATTGCTGTTTGTGGGAGCTTGCTGTGTGCAAATTGGCTGCCGCATTTCCTACATTACAACAGTGACCACACTTCAAAAAGGTATTTAATTGGCTGTAAAGCGCTTTGGGACGTCCGGTGGTCGTGAAAGCCGCTACAGAAATACAAGTCTTTCTTTTTATTTCTTAGAGATTTTCACATTGACGTGTTCTAACAGGCAATCAAATGCAGGGTCTGTGGGGCGGGTGGGTGGTCCATGGTTAGTGTACTTTGACCTATTATTTTCAATCAGTTCCAATACAAAACAGTTCATCCGTTACAATATTACTAAGGATTTTGAAAAAAACATTTATATTTACTCAGTCCCAAAAACAGACAAGGCGGCACAATGTGGTGCAGAGTTAGAGACTAGCCTTTCACTACAGGTATTGGGAATAGGCTTCAAATACCTGCTGGGAGATGGGGTGAAATACTATATGTTGAGTGAAGGGCCCTACATAAAATGTCTTACACCTCCTCTGTACCCATCTTCCGTTTCTTCACTTGTCCCATTACTACCCCCCTTTCTATGAAACATACAAGATTCTGAGGGGGATTGACAGGGTAGATGCTGAGAGGTTGCTTCCCCCTGGCTGGAGAGTCTAGAACCAGGGGTCACAGTCTCAGGATAAGGGGTCGGCCATTTAAGACTGAGATGGGGAGGAATTTCTTCACTCAGAGGGTTGTGAATCTTTGGAATTCTCTGCACCAGAGGGCTGTGAATGCTGAGTCTTTGAGTATATTCAAGGCTGAGTTATATAGATTTTTGGACTCATGGGGAATCAAGGGATATGGGGATCGGGCGGGAAAGTGGAATTGAGGTCGAAGATCAGCCATGATCTCACTGAATGGTGGAGCAGGCTCGAGGGGCTGAACGGCCGACTCCTGCTCCTATTTCTTATGTTCTTATGTTCTTTTGCCTTGCACCATCATCCCTTTTGTCATGTAATCATTCCTGCCACCAATATTCCAGTTAGTCTTTTTGGGTTCCCAGCCCATTTAAGGGGCTGCGCGGGCCCTTTAAAAATACTGCGCACGCACGGTTCTCCCCACTGAGAAGCCAGTGAGCCGGCTGCGCGGGAGGTCCAGAGAGCTGCGCATCCACGCAGCTTAAAGGGAACATCGCTCTCCACCCATTAAATCTCTAACTTTTTCCAGTTCTGATGGGATGGTCATCGACTCCGTTTCTCTCTCTCCACAGATGCTGCCTGATCTGCTGAGTATTTCCAGCAGGTTCAGATATTATTTCAGATTTCCAGCATCTGCAGTATTTTGCTTTTGACTAAATGTGTCTAGTTGGTCTTGATTCTGAACTTGCGTAAGTAGATATCATAAAGTATGAGAGAAGCTCCCCGTGTATCTCTTGTGGATTGTTAATCTAACTTTCCTTTCACTAATATTCAGACCACTGCAACATGTCTACCGTATACAATACTTGTGTGATTTGTCATTCTGTTTTTAAAAAAAAAAGTGGGGCCATCACTACAGATGTGTTAATGGGAGAAGTAGTTAAGATCCAATGGGCACAGCAATGTGAAGCATCTGGAAGCCACATCGAACTGAATGGACGTCACTTGTTAATCCACTGACAGAGTTCACGGTGGATCAGTCCTGAAGCTACGCAGGTGTTTCCGTGTTCTAACAGTTTAAACGTCTCGTCCGAAGGCACAGTCTATCCCAAGCGGCCAGGAGCGTTCATCTGCCAACAGCTCAGGATCTTCTGGAAAATGTGGGAGGGATGAATTTTTTTTTTTTTTCTTGGAAGGCTCTGGGCGTTCATTGATCTTTGTGACAGTGAGTAGGTTGAGCTCAACATCTGCTGGTGCTCAAAATAATTCTGCACAACTCCACCGGGGAGACAAGTCCCCGAAAGATGTTCTCGACAGTCCATCGTGGAGCCTCCCATCTGTGCGGGAGGCCAGCTGCAGAAAAAAAGTACAGTTTGACTGAGTGACAAAAGGCACAAAGGTCATTGTGCACGGAATATGCAACCATTATAGTCCTCAAAGAAACGGTAGGCAGATTAATCTTTACAGTTCAACAATCAGATTGCCCTGAGGATAAGCAACAGTCAGTTACTGAGAGCCAAATAACCTTTAATCTTAGGCTTCTTAAAGCAAAATACCCGTACACAACCGACGAGACAGTAACAACTTACATTTATATAGCTCTTGAAAAGAGAAGGCTGAGGGGGTGACCTAATAGAGGTCTTTAAAATTATGTAAGGTTTTGATAGAGTGGATACAGAGAGAATGTTTCCACTTGTGGGGACGAGCATAACTAGAGGCCATCAATATAAGATAGTCACAAGGAATCCAATAGGGAATTCAGGAGAAACTTCTCTACCCAGAGAGTGGTGAGAATGTGGAACTCGCTACCACAGGAAGTGGTTGAAGTGAATAGTATAGATGCATTTAAGCGGAGGCTACTTAAGCATGGAGTGTGAGGGCTGCATGGTGGAATAGTTATGTGATTGTGAGCATAGAGAGATAGGGAATGGGTAAGGGTGCATGGATGTGAGTGTCTAGTGGTATGTGGAGGAAGAGATTGCTAAAGCTGAGTGCTGGTGAGGAAAGGCAATGGGGATCAGATTGAGGGTGATGGAAACTTCATACAGTACTTACTTTTCCAGTGCGATGCAGGTCATGGAATCTTTTCCTGCACTGCATCCAGGTGCGCCGTGTGAGCCCCAAGGAGTTGACTTCACCAGCCACCTGTAGCCACACAGCCTTGGTCTGACTGGGAGGCCTCTTCCTCCCTGAAGAAGGGAACAGGACTTCCCTGTGGGCCCTAGCACCATCCAGCAATGCCTGGAGTGAAGCCTCATCAAATTTGGGGGCAGCTCTTTGCAAAGTCTGTAGGTATTATGGCGAATTAATACACAGACTACAAGAGTAACTTTAACAGGACTTTACTATTCGAAGGTCAGGGTGAATCTGCCCAATAAATCCTGACACAGCACTTATATACTGGTGTGGTCACCGTCGGTATTACAGTATACAGCAGCCAAGATAAAGTAGTGCCACACCTAAAATAGTTCTCTTAAAGGTGGACGGTTACATACAATATTTCTCTTAAAGGTAGAACAGTTACATACACTACAATCCTCCCTTTTTAGCTTACAACATACTTATTCCCCATTAACATAACATCATAACATATATACAATTTATGCAAAACAGTTCACAGATTCAGTCTCTCTGGAGGCTTCCTGACTCTGTCCGGATAACGCCTCGGTGGTGTAGTAGTTTTCGGAGGGGTAGTAGGTTCTTCTGGCAAGGTCGATTCGGCTTGAAGGACAGTGTCAGGTTCATCTGATTCCAGTATTACCAGATCGGAGGTAGGTGCTCTGGGTATCTCTGCTTCAACATTAGCCGTGTAAGGTTGTGGAGTAGGTTGGTCCTTTGTGGATGACCCTATGATCTGGTCAACATGGCGCCTTATTATGCTGTCACCAATGTCCACGGTATACATCAGCGGCCCTAGCCTTTTCCCAATAGTTCCAGGCTGCCATTTCTCGGTACGGTAGTCCCGGGCCAAAACTTGTTGACCTATCTGAAAGGATCTAGTTGGCCTTTCATTCATGCCCTGAAATTGCCGGTTCTCTACATCCCTTCTGACGTTTGGCTTAATCAAATCCAGCCGGCATCTTAGTCTTCTATTGAAAAACATCATGGCGGGAGTTTGGTTTGTGACCGCATGTGTTGCATTCCTGTACGCCAACAAGAAGTTATCTACCTTATGTTGTAGGTTGATGTCTTCATTACCCATGGCCTTTATGGCCTTCTTGAAGGTCTGGACAAACCTTTCAGCTAATCCATTGGTGGCGGGATGGTATGGGGCTGACGTGTAGTGCTTGACCCCATTCCTTTTTAAGAACTTCCTGAATTCTTCGGACACAAATTGCGGTCCATTATCAGAACAGATCTGTTCCGGCAGCCCATTCCTGGCAAATATGGTCCTTAATACTGTGATGGTTTTTTCCGTGGTGGTGGAGGACATCTTTATTACCTCCGGCCACTTGGAGTGTGCATCCACCGCGATTAGAAACATTGAGTCCATAAATGGACCAGCAAAGTCGACGTGTACCCTTTGCCAAGGAGATGAGGGCCACTCCCATGGATGCAGAGGAGCTTGTGGTGGCGCGTTTTGGACCTTCTGGCATCCTAGACAGCTCTTGGTTATTTCTTCGATGTCTCCATCAATACCTGGCCACCACACAAACGCTCTTGCTAGGTTCTTCATTTTCACTCCACCCAGATGCCCCTCGTGAAGCTCCTTTAGCACCTTATGCTGAAGTTTGGGTGGAATCACCACTCTAGATCCACACATCAAGGTTCCTCGGCACACTGACAGCTGTTCTTTTCTTTGCGAAAATGCGGGCAGCGTTGGTTCGCCATGTGCTGGCCATCCCTCCACTGTTAAATCATAGACTCGTGAGAGAGTCGGGTCATTTCTTGTTTCATTTTCGATCATCGAATTTGTTACTGGTAGACATTCCACTATGGATGAGTGGAACATCTCTACCGGGTCCACTGTAGCCGCCTCTTCTACTACTGGCAACGGTAGGCGCGATAACCCATCAGCATTTCCATGCTGTTTGGACCTTTTGTATTCGATGTCATATTGGTGTGCCCCAAGTAACACGGACCACCTCTGTAGCCTTTGCGCTGTCATAGTGGAAACGGCCTTGTTAGGGTTGAATATGGACACCAACGGCTGGTGGTCTGTCAGTAATGTGAACTTCTTGCCCTGCAGGTAATGATTGAATTTCTTTACTCCCCACACAAGGCTGAGGGCCTCCCTATCTATCTGAGCATAATTTCGCTCAGCGGAGGTCAATGATCGGGACGCAAATGCGACTGGCCTTTCCAAGCCATTTGGTAACTTGTGTGAAAGTACTGCTCCAATTCCATAAGGGGAAGCATCACAAGCTAGACGAAGAGGTAACGTTGGGTTGAAATGAGCCAACACTTCCTCAGAGGTAATCACCGCCTTGCTTCTGCGAAAGGCCTTCTTACAGTCCTCGCTCCACTTCCATGGTACTTCTTTCCGCAACAGAGCATTCAGCGGATGCAGCACCGTGGATAGATTTGGCAGAAACTTGTGGTAATAATTAATCAACCCCAGAAACGATCTCAACTGTGATACATTTTCCGGAGCGGGGGCCTTCACGACAGCTTCTATCTTGTCAGGTGACTTGTGCAGCCCCTCTTGGTCAATGACATGACCGCAGTACAAGATCTGTTTCTGGAAGAACTCGCATTTCTGGCGATTAACTCGAAGGCCATATTCCTTCAACCTGGTGAGCACCAGTTTCAAATTTGTGAGGTGTTCCTCCTCGTCTTCTCCCGTAATCAGGATATCATCCAAGTAACACTGCGTGCTTGGAATACCCTGTAAGACCTGCTCCATGGCCCTCTGCCAAATTGCTGGAGCCGAAGCTACTCCAAAAACCAGTCTATTATAACGATACAAGCCTCTGTGCGTGTTGATTGTGAGATACTGGCGCGACTCTTCCTCGACTTCCATTTGTAAGTATGCTTGTGCCAGGTCTATCTTGGTGAAGTGTTTCCCGCCAGACAATGAAGCAAAGATATCCTCAATCTGCGGGAGCGGGTATTGTACCGTGTGAAGCACCGGATTAACTGTGATCTTGAAGTCTCCGCAGATGCGGACCTTTCCCGGTCCCCCTGGCTTGTTACTTGATGAAGACTTCATGACGGGAACAATGGGCGTGGCCCACTCACTCCAGTCCACCTTAGACAGTACCCCTGAATGTTCAAGCTCTTCCAGTTCTGCCTCCACAGCAGGTCGTATCGCGTAAGGTACCGATCTGGCTTTGAAAAATTTTGGGCTTGCATGTTCTGCAATCTTGATTTTTGCTTTAATTCCTCTCAGTGTTCCCAGTCCTTGCTGGAATACCTCTTTAGCTTCGTCCAATATTCTGGACAACCGTTCAGGTTTGACATCTTCCTTTCCGGAATCTACCGTCATTGTGTTTAGTGAATGCCAGTCTATCTTTATTTTCCTGATCCACTCCCGTCCCAGAAGTGGTGGACCTCCCTTGGGCAGCACATACATGTCCATCCCTTGGTGATCTTTGTCCTTGTATCTCACCTTGACTTTTATCTTTCCGATGGGGTATACTTTGTGCCCCGTGTATGTCTGCAATACTATCTCCGTATCCCGTAGGGGAATATGTTTGAATAACTTTTTGTAATCTTGCTTATTCATGACCGTCAACGCCGATCCGGTGTCCACTTCCATCTTCACTTGGACTTTTGCAATCTGTAGTGTGACCCAGATAGTTTGTCGGTCAGCTTCTTTACTCACATTGTGAATCCTCAGACTACCCAGTTCCTTGCTGTTGGAGTCTGAGTCCGAATTCTGTTCATCTGGACTCTTCCCAGTCACCTTATGTACCTTTCTGTACTTCTTCTGCGGTGACTTATTATTGCTGGTCTTCTTTCCTGACCGGCATACCTTAGCTATGTGACCAAGCTTGCCACATTTTCTACATTCCTGGTTTTTAAACCAGCATTGGTTCTGGTCGTGTGTTGTCTTCCCACAACGATAACATTTCGTTGTACCCGAAGTCATTTGATCCACACTGAGTACCGCTGTCTTCCGCTGCATTTCTGCCGTGCCTCTCGCTGCGGCTTCGTGCGATGCTGCAATAAGGACAGCCTTATCAAGTGTAAGATCGTTCTCTTCGAGCAGTCGTTTTTGTGTTCCTTCCTTCGACATCCCGCACACGAACTTGTCTCTCAGTGCCTCTGTCAGATTTACCCCAAACTGACAGTATTTTGCTAGCCTACGCAGTTCAACCAGGTACTCCGCGTTGCTTTCCTCTTTTCGTTGCGTTCTCACGTAAAATTTTGATCGTTCCGCTAACATCAGCGGTGCGGGGTTAAAATGATCCTTCAGGACAGCAACAATATTAGCGAAAGACTGATCCGCCGGTTTAGCTGGTGATAGAAGATGCTTCAATAACCCGTATGTCTTCGCACCCATTGAGTTTAGTAAGGTTAGAGCTTTGTCATAATTTGCTATATTATTGACCTTACAATATATCTCGATGCGTTCTACATACGTGGCCCAATCTTCCACATCGGAATCGAAACCGTTGATGTTACTACGCTTAGGCATCTTCACACTCTTCCTGAGAAACAACAACGAAATATTTCTTTAACTTTTTTTTTCAAAATGGCGGTTTCCCGCGCTTGTCTTCTTTCCCCGCCCACTTTCAAAATGGCGGTTTCCCGCTTCTGTCTTCTTCCCCGCCTACTGGCGGCTTCCCGCGTTTCTTCCCCTGGCGGGAGGGGTAAGCTTTTCCCTCGGGCGACGACCGCTGGCTTTCGGGGTTCGCAGCCTGCGCGTCGGCTTCAGTGCGTTCCTTGTTCCCTTTTCTCGGCAGGGCAACCGGCGCTGGGTACAACCCGTTGACGGCGAACAGTTTCAGCCGCTGGGCTGGATCTCGCTCAGTCTCCCTCGCTCGGGCTGTCTCTCCCGCTCGCTCGGGCTCTGTCTCTCCCTCAGCGGCTTCCAATCGCGCCTCCCAGCCCTCTCGCAGTCCGGTGCTTTCCTCCCGGCTGCGGCTGAGTTCTCCGCGATTTATTTATTTTTATATCTTCCCGCGCCTTACGATCCCGGTCGCAGCGCTTCGTGGCCTCGGTCGCTGCCCGGCCTTTTTCACTCCAATCGCGCCTCCCAGCCCTCTCGCAGTCCGGTGCTTTCCTCCCCGGCTGCGGCTGAGTTCACCGCGGTTTATTTATTTTTATATCTTCCCGCGCCTTATGATCCCGGTCGCAGCGCCTCGTGGCCTCGGTAGCTGCCCGGCCTTTTTCGCCGGTCGTGGTCTAGCTGTCTCACGACGCCGTTGCGTCTCCCAGCCCGCTTGTACCGCGGCTTCCGTGCTCCACGCTGCCCCAGTCTCAGCGCCTCTGGGCCCGACTTCTGTCCGGCTCCTTTCCCCCGACCGTGGTCGAGTTCACCGCCCTTATCCTCCGTTTATTTTTTTTATTTTCCCTTTACTCACAGTCACCGTGGCCGACTTGCTTCTCGTGCTGATCGGCTCACTCACCACCGTGGCAGAAGGGACAATCAGTGCCTGTTGCTGATGGAAGGCTTCGTGTCTGAATTCTTCCTTCTTCCTTGCTCTGCAGACTCGAGTTTTCTCTCAGCAGAACGACGAGGGCGGTGCCTCTTCTCGACGCTCGTTAACTGCTTCGGAAGTATTGTTGCCGCAGGGTAAGATCGAACTCGTCGCCACTGTAAAGTCTGTAGGTATTATGGCGAATTAATACACAGACTACAAGAGTAACTTTAACAGGACTTTACTATTCGAAGGTCAGGGCGAATCTGCCCAATAAATCCTGACACAGCACTTATATACCGGTGTGGTCACCGTCGGTATTACAGTATACAGCAGCCAAGATATAGTGCCACACCTAAAATAGTTCTCTTAAAGGTGGACGGTTACATACAATAGTTCTCTTAAAGGTAGAACAGTTACATACACTACACTCTTGCCCTCCCACCGGCCGTTGCTCCTGCAGGCTCCTGTGCCATCTCAATGGTGAAGTTTGGAAGCCTGCAGAAGAAGCAAGGCTTGCTGTGGACCTTAAAAGCAGCAGCAATGATGACGTCATATTCTGCGACTTTCTGACTGGAAATACTCAATTGCCAAAGCTTCCCACACGTTGGAAATCAATTGGCCAATTGAGTTAAAATTGCATCAATCTCACAGACCCATTTAGATTCGTGTGGGAAACACCAAATTCGGGGAACCCGCCAATTCCCCGCACCTGAGTCAAAATCGACCCCGTTGTGTGCAGATAGAGACTCCATTCACAGGGCGGTGGTTAATTGTCAGCATGTCATTGTCAGACAGCCACTTTCATCTCAGTAAATTTGTTTAAATCGACCTAATGGTAAGAAGCATGGGGGACTCCTTTGGAGATGAATGAAAGAAAATCTCAAACTCCTCCACTATCAACCAACTCTTTCAAGGTCTCTGCCTGTCCTCCATCCCCACGTCTGATATTTGTGAGGGGATAATGCACTTATTATTCTCAAAAATTGAGTTGATTGGCTCATCTGCTTCAACCTACTCTATGCCCTCTAACCATCTGAACTCACCCCAGTCCCACTCTCAACACACTCTAGCTTCTCCCCTAGCTCCACCCCAAACCTCATCAGTCACATCTCATGAGATCCACCTCTTGTTCTTTTGACACCCGCCCACTTCAGTTCCTCACCGGTCTGTATCCTCTCCTTGGCCCAGTGCTTACTGATATCAACTGCTCCCTCTCCTCCCTTTCAGAATTGCTGTAATCACCCCATTCCTTAGAAAGCCTACCCTCAACTCTTCTGCTCCCTCCGGTTACCACTCCATTTCTAACTGTCCTTCCTCTTCAAGGTTCTGGAATGTTCCATTGCTACAAATTGCACATCATTCTCTCTTTGACTTCCTTCAATCTGGCTTTGGTCCTTCCCACAACACTGAGTCTGTCCTAGTCAAAGTCACCAATCGCATTCTGTATGACAGTGATGTTTTGGCGTTGTCTCACCTCGATGTCTCTGCACTTTTCCATGTGGTTTGTGACATCGTCCTCTTGCATTGGCTTTTCTCCATGGTCCACCTCCATGGTACTACCCTCGCATAGTTCCACTGCTGCCTGTTCCAATATAACCAGTACAGCTCCAAGAAAAGCTGGGGTGGTTTTCTTTGGAGCAGAGAAGAATTTTAAAATGATGGAGGATTTTTATGGAGTAGATAGGAAGAAACTGTTTCCACTGGCAGGAGGGTCGATAACCAGAGGGGACAGATTTAAGATAATTGGCAAAAGAACCAAGGGCGAGATAAGGAGGTTTTTTTTAACACAGCGAGTTGCTGCGATCTGGAATGCACTACCTGAACGTGTGGTGGAAGCAGATTGAATAGTAACTTTCAAAAAGGAAGTGGATAAATACTTGAAAAGGAAAAGTTTGAAAAGGAAAAATTTGCAAGGCTTACAGGGAACGAGCAGGGGAGTGGGACTAACTGAATGGCTCTTACAAAGCCGGCACAGGCACGATGGGCCAAATGGCCTCCTTCTGTGCGGTAAGATTCTATGATTCATATGAGGGAGAAGGGAATAGAGGGTTATGCTGATAGAGTTAGATGAGGAAACATGGGAGGAGGCTCAAGTGGAGCATAAACGCAGGCAGCGCAAGGAGCGCACGTCAACCCAAGCACCCCACCCACCCGCCCCTTCAACCACCGTCTGCCCCACCTGTGACAGAGACTGTAGGTCCCGCATTGGACTCATCAGTCACCTGAGAACTCATTTTTAATGTGGAAGCAAGTCATCCTCGGTTCCGAGGGACTGCCTGAGAAGAAGAAATGCCGGCATGGACTGGTTGGGCCGAATGGCCTGTTTCTGTGCTGTATATCCCATGTAATCCTAAGTAAGCTCCCACTGAGGTTCAGTTCCATGGGAGCCGGCAGCCCCTCCAATATTACAACCCACATTTATTTGTGCACCCAGAGTATCAGAGGCTGTTTGACTGTGGGGCCACCACCAAGAACAACAACTTGCATTTATATAGCACCTTCAATGTAGTAAAACGTCCCAAGGTGCTTCACAGGAACGATTATCAAACAAAATTTGACACCGAGCCACATAAGGAGATATTAGGACAGAAAGCTTGGTCAGAGAGATAGGTTTTAAGGAGCGTCTTGAAGGAGGAGAGAGAGGTGGGGAGGTTTAGGGAGGGAATCCCAGAGCTCAGGGCCCAGGCAGCTGAAGCCACGGCTGCCAATGGTTGAGCGATGAAAATCAGGGATGCACAAGAGGCCAGGATTGGAGGAGTGCAGAGATCTCTCGGGTTGTAGGGCTGGAGGAGGTTACAGAGATAGGGAGGGGCGAGGCCATGGTGGGATTTGAAAACAAGGATGAGAATTTTAAAACGGGAGCGTTTGTGGACTTGGTTTAATGTCTCATCCCAAAGACGGCACCTCCGACAGTGCAGCACTCCCTTAGTACTGCACTGGGAGTGTCAGCCTAGATTATTGGCTCAAGTCTCTGGAGTGGGGCTTGAGCCCACAACCTTCTGGCAGAGACGAGAGAGTGCTACCCACTGAGCCATGGCTGACACTGAAGGTTTACGGAGTTCTGTAAAGCAGTTGACGGGGGAGGGGGTAAGGGGGGCAGAGACTAAGTTGGTAGGTTTAAAAGGACGAGTGGGAATTAATGCAAGGCAGCCATTCTCAGTGTAAAAGCTAAAGATGTGCTGGTGGCAGAAAAATGCAGTAGGTACTTTCTGGAGCAAGAGAGGCTGCGTCAAAGGTTATCGAGAATTGGAGAGTTGAAGGTTGGGGGAGGAGATCATTAATGAAACTGGGGAGGCAAACAGTAGTTTTTTTAATCAAGAGTTATATACAAAAGAAGATTTTCCAAATAGGCATTAATCTATGTATTGAAGGGAAGGTGCCTACACCTTTAAGAGCCAAATGCAAACCCTCAGCGGCAACATCCATCAGATTCGACCAAGACTGAAGATCTCGCTTCTGCAGACAGTTTATTGGATCTGATGGCACTCATCTGCTTTTTAATTTGCTCCCCCAGTTGTCAATCACCGTGTCCGGGCGAAATGATTTGGTATTCACCCCCCATGAAATAAACAAATTAAAACCGGGTGGCATCATTATTTCTAATGAAATCTTTGAGCCAGAATCGGATTTTGCACCGAGAATAAAACCCAACTGCAAAGGGACAAAAATCCCAGCATTTTATTTTTTTGCATTTAGAGTTTTCGCTTTTTTTTTGCCAATTAGACGAGGTTTTTTGCAAACGGGAGTGCAATTTGCAATCCCAGGACTCGTATTTACCTTGATGCAAGTTGTTGAAAAATCTGCAACAACAAAAAAAAATTAAGTAATATTTAAACACAAACCTGTCGGATAAAACGCAATGACAAACCATCTCTCGTGGACCCCACGGCCACCGCCTTGCAGCTGTGTCGGATCCCCATTTCTTACAGGACGTAGATGATATAGGAGAGAATCACCAAACTCACAATGGCAAAAAACATGAGCAGAAAAATGTCCAGCATTCTGAATAGATTGAAAAAGAGAGTGAGAGGATTCTGATACACTGGCTTTCAATGATGACTCGTTTTTAAAAGGGGGGGGGGGGGCGCAAAAGAGTGAGACACCAAGAGCCTATTGAGGGAAGTGCATAATGACTTGAAGTCAATAGTCACAAACTGAGAGAGCAGCGATCAGAATTAGGAAATCAAGTCAGGGCTGCTGCTACCCCAGATCCGTTAGACTGTGTGGTGTGTGTGTGGGGGGAGGGGGGAGGATAGGGTTGGACTGGGTTGTGGTCAGCGCTCCTCCAAATCAGGCCTCTTCTGCATCCCCCAACTTCCTTCGCCCCCACCATTGGCGGCCGTGCCTTCAGCCGTCTAGGCCCCAAGCTCCGGAATGCCCTCCCTAAACCCCTCCCCTCTGACTCTCCTTTAAGATGCTGCTGAAAACCAACCTCTTTGACCAAGCTTTTGGTCACCTGTCCTAATATCTCCTTATGTGGCTCGGCACCAAATGTTGTTTGATAATCGCACCTGTGAAGCGCCCTGGGATGTTTTACTACGCTAAAGACGCAATATAAATGCAAGTTGTTGTTGGTGTAAACATCTGACATGGTCAAACTGGCATTCGGCTATCGATGGTCTTTGTGTCGATTAGTCTGCCCACCAGAAAATGTCCCTGGCTGACTTCCTGGTCTGAGTAAGCTGATCGCAATGGGATGCTTGTAAGAGATATGAAAATTAACTAGCGACGGAGAAGAAAAAATCAACCATGATCCCTGCTAGAGTCTGTGTGGATGTAGGGGGAGGACCATACCTTGAGAACCTACTGTCAACAAGGGCAGACGCAATGACGCAGTCCAACACTGCCTTCGGTGTGCCAGTGCAGCCTTCGGTCGCTTGAGGAAGGGTGTTTGAAGACCAGGACCTCAAACCCAGCACCAAACTCATGGTCTACAGAGCAGTAGTGATACCCACCCTCCTGTATGCCTCAGAGACATGGACTATGTACAGCAGGCACCTCAAAGCAGTGGAGAGGTACCACCAATGCTGCCTCCGCAAGATCGTGCAAATCCATTGGCAGGATAGGCGCACCAACATCAGTGTTCTCGCTCAGGCCAACAGCCCCAGCATCGAAGCTTTGCCCACGCTCGATCAGCTCCGATGGACGGGCCACATCGTCCGCATGCCCAATACAAGACTCCCAAAACAACACTCTACTCGGAGCGCCAACACGGCAAAAGAGCCCCACGTTGGCAGAGGAAACACTTCAAGGACACCCTCAAAGCCTCCTTGAAAAAGTGCAACATCCCCACCGACACCTGAGAATCCCTGGCCCAAGACCACACAAAGTGGAGGAGAAGCATCCGGGAAGGCGCCGAACACCTCGAGTCTCTTCGCCGGGAGCAAGCAGAACCCAAGCGCAAACAGCGCAAGGAGCGCACGTCAACCCAAGCACCCCACCCACCCGCCCCTTCCACCACCGTCTGCCCCACCTGTGACAGAGACTGTAGGTCCCGCATTGGACTCAGTCACCTGAGAACTCATTTTTAGTGTGGAAGCAAGTCATCCTCGGTTCTGAGGGACTGCCCAAGAAGAGGGGAAGGACTGGGCTGTGGTCTGCACTCCTCCAACTCTGGCCTCTTGTGCATCCCTCCCTTCCTTCGCCCCGCCATGGGCAGCCGTGCCTTCAGCCCTCTAGGCACCAAGCTCCACAATGCCCTCCCTAAACCCCTCCAACTCTCCTTTAAGATGCTGCTGAAAACCATCCTCTTGGACCAAGCTTTTGGTCACCCGTCCTAATATCTCCTTATGTGGCTGGGTGTCAGTGCTGTCGGATTACGCTCCTGTGAAGCACCTTTGGACATTTTACTACATTAAAGGCGCTATATAAATGCAAGCTGTTGTTCTTGGTGGGACTCTCACAGTCAAAGCCCCCTCTGATACTCTATCTGGGCACAGAAATAAACATGGGCTGGAGCACTGCTGGCACACAGGAGACCCAACCACAGCAGGAGTGCGCACGGCCCGGTGAGGAGGAGAGAAGATTTGTGTAAAAAAGGGAAGATATAGACATACAAAAAGAGAGAGAAGTAAATGACGCACGCAGCAGTCACCCAATGTGATTATTTATTCAGTGTGGTTACTTTCCAAAGAAATTGTATTTCTTTTGTAAACACACCCGAATACAGACGCTGCTCAGGGATAACACTCCAAGAGTTAAGATAACACACAGCACTAAAACATGGCATCAGAAGCTCAGTTTGAGCCATCCTCGCCCGACATCCACTTTCCAACAGGCATCACTGAATAATGATCAGGACCAAGAGCCGAGGATGATTTCCCCCACTTCTGTAAACCAAGGTACTGAGGCCAACGATATCTTCCCACCACCATAGTGACCTCGCTTACAGAGGGGGGTGTCACAATGTCATCACATTGATTGATGTGCTCTTGAATTAAGCCGTGGCTCAGTGGGTAGCACTCTTGAGTCAGAAGGTTGTGGGTTCAAGTCCCACTCCAGAGACTCGAGCACAAAAATCTAAGCAGCCACTCCCAGTGCAGTGCTGAGGGAGTGCTGCACTGTCGGAGGTGCCGTCTTTCGGATGAGATGTTAAACCGAGGCCCCGTCTGCTCGCTCAGGTGGATGTAAAAGATCCCATGGCACTATTTCGAAGATGAGCAGGGGAGTTCTCCCCGGTGTCCTGGCCAATATTTATCCCTCAGCCAACAGCATTAAAAAAAATGATCTGGTCATTTTCACATTGCTGTTGGTGGGAGCTTGCTGTGCACAAATTGGCTGCTGCATTACGACAGTGATTACTGTTCAAAAGTACTTCGCCGCTCAGGCAGCATCTGTGGAGAGAGACACAGAGTTAACGTTTCAGGTTGCATGACCTTCATCAGAACCCGGTCTTCGACCTGAAACGTTAACTCTGTTTCTCGCTCCACAGATGCTGCCTGACCTGCTGAGTGTTTGTAGCATTTTCTGTAGCAACCGCAGTATTTTGCTTTTGGCAAAAGTACTTAATTGGCTTGAAAGGTACAATATATAAATACAAGTTATTTCTTTTTTTCTTCTTATTAAACCAGGCATATTTAATGAATGGGCACCAACAAAGAAAGAAAAAGTTAAGACAGGAAAGAACTTTTCAACCTTAGGCGGTGATGGTGGGAAGACCTCATAGGTGTGTCTATAAGTTGTTAAATAATCCACGATAGGGAAATTTGGATCAGTTCAAGTAGGACACTCTGTGCACGGGTTCAAATTGGCTAAAGACAAATTCAGATGGATATCAGCAAGTACTTCACATTAAAAAGTGCTCAATATGTAGAATGGAGGTATCAGCAGGGCTGTGAATAATCCTGGAACCAGTTAAGGGGCAATTGCATGTTGTGGTCCAGAGGTGTGTAGGGTATCTCTGATGGATGAACTAGGATGGGGTCAAAAGGCCTTCCTCATCTCTGTCCTGTGAGGATGATAAACTTCCTGTGTGATATTCTTAATTAATCACATCAAACTATCCAGTGTTCTACTATCAGCTCCAGTGATAGATGTAAGGCAGTGTTACACAGTTTAAAATACCTTCCCTTCAGACACAGCCTAAATTTGGCAGAACAAAAATCTATAATTGTACTTCTATAGTTCAAGGGGACAAGAGTTCAATTACTTCACAAGTTCACCATTATCCTACTGAAATCCTTCAAACCCCACAAATTGTGTATAAACTTATCCTGGTTAAAATGACGTCTCCTCAATTCTAACATTTCTCAGTCTTTCTGCTGTGATGTTAAACATGTGCCTGCTCAGGTGGACGGAAAAGATCCCCTGGCACTATTTTGAAAAGCAGGGGACTTATCCCCGGTGTTCTGGCCAATATTTATCCCTCAATCAACATCACTAAAATAAAACCAGATTACCCAATCATCATCTCATTGCTGTTTGTGGGATCATGCTGTGGGCAAATAGGTTGCCCCGCTCCCTGCATTACAACAGTGACTACACTTCATTGGCTGTAAAGCACTTTGGGACATTCTGCCGTCATGAACGGCGCTGTAGATATAAAAGTCCTTTCTTTCTTCCTCCCTTCCTGAGGAAAAATAGATTCATTAGATGTTTTTTCACAAGCGCAACCGGTTATTCGGTCCGGCAATGAAACGCAATTCTAAATAAATAAATTCCACACTATTCTCCCACATTATTTCCCATCATTTAGTTTATTGACAATCTGTCATGTAAGAATCATGCCAAAAATACATTTTTTCCTAAAAATTGCAAGCATGGTAATGAAGAATTCAGAAATGCCAAGACATGCTTCATCTGATTCACAGATATCCAGTATTTTATGCATTATATATCTTTGATACCTTTTTATATTTTTCCCTTCTTAATTTCCAAACCAACCAAATTCTAGCAATAACTCCTTTTTTAACCAAACTGGAAGTGGTGTGGTCATTAATGCAGAATGTCACACAAATCAATGGCAATTTCTCAGCCTAGGCAATCTAAGACAGATAGAGGTCATTCCCTTTGTTGCGGGAATCCCACTGGCTGCAAGCTGCTATGTGGGGGAAGAGGGGTGGGGAGGGGAGGGTGCTGAGACAGAAGCCCATCCCTGCTGCCGGGGAAGGTCCAGAGTACTTCCCAGGAAAATAACTTTTTTTTTATTTTTTAAAATCCCCTCCCCTCAAGATTTATTTGACTGACAAACCAGCAAGTGTTGATGGAAAGGCAGCTTCATGATTGCGCCCCCTTGCACTTAGCCTCATCTTAAATGAGCTACCCAGGAGACCAAAGCAAAGTTCAGATGCTTCCTTTTTGCAGGGACTTGGGTAACTCAGTATCATCTTTAACGAAAGCTCTAAGGCGAACGTGATCAGCACAACTTTTTTTTTTTTTTAAAAAGCAACACAATTTTTCTACCAATTAATTAGCGATAACAACTGCGCCTTTCAAATTAAATAGCGTGTTAAGACTAAGCCGTTAATGTACTGATTGCATGGAATGTTGAAAGAAAGTCATTAATATTGGCACGCAGTGTCTACACATTTGTGCTTATGTACATATCTTCTGTGGTCCGCTAGCTTAGGTGCCTGAACTTTACCAGCATATCTGTTAACCAGTTTTGTAAAGCCTAGGCCATTTCACGAGAAGTCAATTGTTCTTGCCTTTTTCTAGAGCTGAAAATACGAAGTCCCCCTCCCCGTGACCCAATCCCTACAAAGTATGTCTGGACTATTGGTGTTCAGACGAGATTAGAGGCTGGTACTTGATTTAAGGTGGTTTGAATTTTAGGCAATGCAATATTCTATTCAGCAAAGCACAGTCGTTTCATATTTATTTTATTGTAAACTGTCAAAATGCACCAGTTTCCACCTTAATATGCTAAGGGGGATTTACAATGCTTTCAGAGTATGCTGGGCAGTTTTCTGTAGAACAGAACAACAGAGAGCTGCTAGACCCAGCTTTGGATGGTGCAATACAGGGTCCGCGCTGAGGGATTTAATCAATTCCTTCAACGTCATGTCAACTACCAAAAATAGGAATGGATCAATTAATTTGTACAACTGCAGTCAAAGCAGCCAACTTTCAAGTTAGCGACTTGTCGACGCCTTTTAAAGAAATATATTGGGAGTACCACGGAGGGCAGCTGGTGCATTGCTGGTACCTGAACTTCTAAATGGGCATTTACACCGGCACAGTTAGCTGGGTACAACTCTCTTCATGTCACTCAATGAGAGAAAGAGAGAGAGAGATCCCAGACTGGTTCCCAATGGGCACTCACTACCCAGACAGTGGAGGGAGTTACTTGGAGAAAGCTCTCCATTGTCGCCATAACTTGACTCTAAAGAAGTGGCCAAAGGTTGTTCGTGAAACTCTTGCTGCGCCATGCTGGTTCAAACTGGATTCAGTCTCTCCAAAGCCCTATATATATATTGGAAGTAAACACAGTAATGACTTTGAAGAGCGGCATACATTAATCCCAGTAAAAGTCACTTTTCTCTTTCCATTTCTCCTCCACTTGAACATTGTTGCTAACTTGAGCCCCTCTCAGTTTTATTTCAATGGCATCAATGCTTCAAAATCTGCCCCCTTCAAAATAGGACCAGAGCAAACCAGTCAGGTTGAGTTCGCAGCGGTCACTAGTGGGAAGCTCTGGCATAGTTTTGAAATGAATGGCAGATGTTGGCTGCACAGCCACAAGTTGGGTCAGTGTACTTGCAAAAGCATAGACAGGGTTAAATATACTCCTTCCTGCACAGGTTTTATTGGAATACCAATCTTGTAAACACAAATGTTAAATCAATTGGGTGTAACATTGTTTTTTTCTTTAAAAAAAAAGGCCCACTTGCCAACCTTTCACATTGAAATCAATTCCCAGCTCACTTCCCTCCTCTCTCCAACTTTAAAACTCACCACGTACAATCAACATGTCTACCTGTGTGGCAATATCTCACCATTCTGGCATGTGACTGAGGGTAGGTATTAGCTGTTACCACAAAGACGGATATCCTAGTACAGTTGGGTTAGGGGGGGGGGGGGGGGGTGAGAAAGGGGAGCAGGCAGCATTTGTCTGCCTCTCCAATTCCACTGAGCGGCTTCATTTCTGATGCCAGTCCCGGAGTCTGTAGTACCCCCTGCCATTTGAGGAAAAGGATGGTATGGGAGACTTTTTGCTCCAAACCGCTCCCCCACCCCCCAAAAATGACGAGGGGAAAACTATAGGAGACAATGCATTGCGTTTCCTGCTTTTACGAGAATTGCGTACAAGTTTTACTGAATTACTTGACTGCAATACTTCTCCCATGGACAAATATCGTTCCCGTGCTCGCTCACTAGGCTAACATATTAAGAATGGCCACTGGAATGAGGTAATTAAAGAGGTGTGTGCACGTGTGTGTAGCTGAAGAACAGAACAGAATTTTGCCGAACTCTCCCTCCTGCCGATTGTATTTTGGCCCTGCAGTACTTTTAGCTATTTCAGCAATTTACAAGGAGAAAAAAAAAATGCTCTAGCATAAGGCGTCTCTCTGACTGAAAGAGGCTTAACCTGAGATTGTCCAGCTTAATCATCAGGTACAGTAACTCAGAGCCAAGAGTTTCAAATTAAGGATCTGCAAGGAGTAGGGTTATTTAAAAAGGGGGAGGGAGGGACAATGCAGAGCAGTGAGCGGCTTTGAAGAATGACTACCTTTCCTTCTCCAAGATACTTAAGCCAAAGAAAATTTTGACTGTATTCCATTAATACTAAGATCACAGAAATGGAAAAAGCTATGTTATGTAATCGGAACCACAATTTAATACATTATTTTTTACCTAATTTTTTTTTGTTGTCAAATTACTGTTGGGATTCATACTGTAATTTCTTTTATTTATAATATATATAATCAAAGCATAAGCAGGTGTCGATCTGGGCTCCGTTACACCGCTTCCACGTAGTTAGCTGGGAGCATGCCGGTGTCACCCGTTCTCTCCACGGTGCCGTACATCCATCCTTCGTCGATCTGTTGTACATCAATGATTAAGTCGCCATCTTGGAATGAGATCTCATCATCATCAGCTGCTGAGTAGTCGTACACAGCTCTAAATCGCTTCTACAAAACAACAAGACAGAGCAAGATTACCAAGGGGTCTCTTAGCTCCCCCATTTCCCACCCTTCCGGTATGATTCCATGAGCGCAGTTAACCTTCTGGTCCCTCACTAAAATGACCATTCTTCATGTGACAGCCTGGAGTGGGCAGTACCCTCGCCTCTCGAGTCAGAAGGCTGTGGGTTCAAGTCCCACTCCAGGGACTGGAGCGCATAATCCAGGTGAACACGCCCAGTGCAGTACTGAGGGAGCGCTGCACGGTCAGAGGTGCCGTCTCTCGGGTGAGATGTTAAACTGAGGCGCCGTCTGCCCTCTCAGGTGGACGGTAAAGATCCCACGGCCACTCTTTTGAAGAAGAGCAAGAGGAGTTTCTCCCGGGGTCCTGGGCCAATATTTATCCCTCAACCAACATCACTAATTATCTGGTCATTTATCTCACTGCTGTTTGCGGGATCTTGTTGTGAGAAAATTGGCTGCCGCGCTTCCTACAACAGTGACTACACTTCAAAAGTGTTACATTGGCTGTGCAGAGTTTTGGGGCCACCTGAAGTCATGCAAGGCGCTACAGAAATGCAAGTTTGTTCTCACTTTCTTTTCTTACATTAGCTTCCCACAGCGGTACTGAAAGACCGTTTAGACGGGCAAAAGAAGTTCAGAACTTACCCCGGTTGTGGGAGGCGGGGCACATGGTGCGGCGGGAGGCGGAGTGCAGGCTTGGGATGGCGGCTCCAGCTGCGAAGGTGCCTGTGGCTGGTAGCCTGAAGAAGAGTGAAGAGAATTAAAAAGGCAAGTTGGGAACGACTCTCATCATTGTAGCAAAAACTTCAAAATCAAAATATTTACATAGAAACATAGAAGATAGGAGCAGGAGTAGGCCATTTGGCCCCTCGAGCCTGCTCTGCCATTCAATGAGATCATGGCTGATCATCCAAATTCAGTACCTTGTCCCTGCCTTCTCCCCATATCCCTTGATCCCTTTAGCCTTAAGAAATATATCCAACTCCTTCTTGAATATATTTAATGAATTGGCCTCCACTGCCTTCTGTGGTGGAGAATGCCACAGGTTCACCACTCTCTGGGTGAAGAAATTCCTCCTCATCTCTGTCCTAAATGGCTTACCCCTTATCCTTAGACTGTGACCCCTGGTTCTGGACTCCCCGACCATCGGGAACATCCTTCCTGCATCTAGTCTGTCTAGTCCTGTTAGAATTTTATAAGTTTCAATGAGATCCCCTCTCATTCTTCTAAACTCCAGCGAATACAAGCCCAATCGACCCAATCTCTCCTCATATGTCATTCCTGCCATCCCAGGTATCAGCCTGGAGAATCTTTGCTGCACTCCCTCCATGGCAAGAACATCCTTCCTCAGATAAGGTGACCAAAACTGCACACAATACTCAAGGTGTGGTCTCACCAAGGCCCTGTACAGCTGCAGCAAGACATCCTTGTTCCTGTACTCAACGTGCATTGTCTCTAAATTTTAACGGGGAGATTGTTCATGGAAAAAAAAGTATTCCACAAACTTTTGTTTCCCCTGTTGTTTGGAAGAATTGTTCTTGCATCACAGTTAAGTGACCAGATGATGCACCTTTAGTTCATTGGATTTTATGTTTGCAAGCAGGGAAAAAAAACCAAAATCAACAAACATTTTTTCGCGAAGGTCCCTTTTATCATGTCTGCTTCCCTTGAATGGAAGTGGAGACATTGGCAGCTGCATTTCAACTAAACTGCAGAACGACGCCCGCCTGCCCACCTACCTACCCACCCGCCCCTTCCCCCAGCCCGCCACAGCGGCCAATGCAGGAAATGAGAAGATTAGAGTCAATTAACACCAGTCACACCCAGAACACCGAGCAAATACAACGGGGAAAACAGCTTGGGAAAGAAAAGCAATGGGAATGGTGGAGAATTGCAAAGTCTGGGGAGGGGAGTTGTGCAAATTTCAGTAGTTGGGGGTGGGAGTAGAAATCAAAGAAATGTAGAGTCATGAATCCTAGTTGTTTTCAATAGTTTAGGGGCACACACGGTACAGCAAAGAGCACAGCTCGCCTGTTATCGAGCTGCACACAGATAGTCCTGGAGAGCCAGCAAGTCACGGTCAAGCTGTTGGGGGCTGTGGGAGGCGGGAGTAAAATGAAGTAGCAGAGCTAGAATTTCACTTTGAAAAGTTAGCAAATCTTTTTCCGTGTGTTTTTAAACTACAGGAAACTCTCGATTTACCAGCACCTAAATAACCGGAAATCTCTGTTAGCCGGCAAAATTCAGGAGTAGGTTCAGGTAAGTTTTACTTCATATTAGTGGCAATTCCTGGATCTGTGGCTGTGTAACTGGGGCTCCTACACTTGTTGCTAAGCAACAGGGATGCTTGGTCTGTGGCCGGAGTTCCTGCACATGTTGCTAAGCAACAGAAAGCCTGAATTTGTTGCTGTGTACGGAGCTCTCGTACCTTTTAACTATACCGCTCTGTAATCCGGACTTTTTGATAAACCGGCACTTCCTGTATGTGCATCGTAACTACGACTCACCACAGTTGTACAGCATCAGTTCCCAGGAGCTGCCAAGCTGTAATAATCAGCCAGCTTGGCCAGACACTAGACAATTGTTGCTCCATTTAGTTAGTTATTTCTTTTTCTTTATTAAAGAACTTTAGGAAAGATGTCAAGACCTTGGATGTCAAGGAAGGTACAGAGGAGATTTATTAGAATGGTGCCAGGGATGAGGGACTTCAGTTACGTGGAGAGACTGGAGAAGCTGGGGTTATTCTCCTTAGAGCCAAGAAGGAGAAGGGGAGATTTGATAGCGGTGTTCAAAAATCATGAAGGGTTTTAACAGAGCAGATAGGGAGAAACAAATTCCACAGGCAGAAGGGTCGGTAACCAGAGGACACATATAATGTAATTGGCAAAAGAGCCAGAGGGGATGTGAAGAAATCATTTTTACGCAGCGAGTTGTTGTGATCTGGAATGCGCTGCCTGAAAGGGCGGCGGAAGCAGATTCAATAGTAACTTTCAAAAGAGAATTGGATAAACACTTGAAGGGGCAAAATTTGCAGGGCTGTGGGGAAAGAGCGGGGGAGTGGGACTAATTGGACAGCTCTTTCAAAGAGCCAGCACAGGCACGGGTACGTTGGGCTGAAATGGTCTCTTTCTGTGCTGTAAGATTCTATGATTCTATGAAAAGTGAATATCCTCTAAACCACATTAAGGCATTTGTCTAACATGGTCCTAATTCCACACTTTTGGTCTCCATCTTCTTCTACCAGGTTGTCCCCATTCCCTGAACACATTGACCCATTTTGAGGCAGGGTCAAACAAGAGTGCTTGCACCACAACCTGTCCAGATAACCATTGCCATACGTGAGCCAAGACAGCAAGTATCAGCAGGCTAATGCTGGGATACCAAAGCCCACCCTCCTGAACCCCCCCCCCCCCGCCACAGTCAACAAGGTGCAGGAATCACGTCAGTGGAAACGTTGACCGGTTTTCCCCCACCTCAACTAAGTGTGTGCCGAGACCAATTGTAGCACGACCCCCCCTCCCCCGCCACCAGGCTAACTCAGCACAGACCAGGGATCGAGCCAAGGACTTTGCTGATGCCGCACTGTGGGCAAACACACTGACTCGCTGGGGCAGCCTATGTTCATCTAACTTTGCCCGAGGTTCGGTAGGTGTTGCCCAATTTCCAGGGCAGCTTGAGGTCTCCGCTCTCACCAGGCAGAGTGAAAGTTGCCACTGCTCAAAGAGAGCTTCAGTCGATCGCACTTACTGAAGTCTGCACCAGTAAAACAAATAGAAAACAGATCCCCCTGTTCGTTTTGAAATTTTTTATTTAATACTTTAAACAATGATCGATTAAGTCTGATTCCTGCCACTGGACTTGGGACACCTAGAGTAGGAGTATGCAAGCTTTTTATTTGCATTGCCAGTTACGTGTGTGCATACCTTGGAGCTATGGGGACTGCCTATAAATGTTAATCCCTGTTCCCATTCATTTTCAGCTCTCTCAAGTTGCTTATACTAACTGATCTTAGTGTTCTGATTAGGATTGATCCACCAATTAAGTAAAAGAGCCCCAGCCTGCTTGAAGAACACCACCACCTGCAAGTTCCCCTCCAAGTCACACAGCATCCGGACTTGGAAATATAATCAGCCGATCCTTCATCGTCGCTGGGTCAAAATCCTGGAACTCCCTCCCTAACAGCACTGTGGGAGTACTTTCACCACACGGACTGCAGTGGTTCAAGGCGGCGGCTCACCACCACCTTCTCAAGGGGCAATTAGGGATGGGCAATAAATGCTAGCATTGCCAGCGATGCCCACATCCCAAGAGTGAATTTTTAAAAAAGACTGAACAGACTGGGGCTCTTATCTCTAGAAAAGAAAAGGCTGAGGGGTGACCTGATAGAGGACTTTAATATTATGAAAGGGTTTGATAGGGTAAACAGAGAGAAGATGTTTCCACTTGTGGGGTGGGGGGGGGGTGGTGGCGGAGTTCAAAACTAGGTGTCATAAATATAAGCTAGTCACCAATAGGGAATTCAGGAGAAACTTCTTTACCCTAAGAGTGGTTAGAATGTGTAGAGGCAAATAGCACAGCTGCATTTAAGGAGAAGCTACGTAAGTACGAGGGAGAAAGGAATGGAAGGTTATGCTGATAGCGTTAGATGAAGTAGGGTGGGAGGTGGCTCGTGTGGCGCACAGACACTGGCATGGACCAGTTGGG
Source organism: Somniosus microcephalus (assembly GCF_052327205.1). Classification (NCBI taxonomy): domain Eukaryota; kingdom Metazoa; phylum Chordata; class Chondrichthyes; order Squaliformes; family Somniosidae; genus Somniosus; species Somniosus microcephalus. The sequence continues at coordinate 200,563 of NC_141010.1, forward strand.
CCGAATGGCCTGTTTCTGGCTGTAAATTCTATGTAATTCTATATAACATTGCTAAAAAATGTCTTTTACAAACTTCCAGACCCATAAAATTCAAACATGACTAGACAGTAAGTAGTATAAGCACAAATAGGACTGAGGAAAGCTAAAAAAAAAACTGAGGTATTCAGCCCTGGTGACTTAAGAGGGGACCCCAATGAGGTATATAATGTAGTAAGGAGTATGGGAAAGGTACATTTGGAGCACTATTTCAAGTTTATACTATGTCAATCGGACAAGGGTACAAATTGGTGAAAGGCAAATGTAGGACTGACGAAAGGGAAGATCTTCAAACAAACAGAGTGGTCAATGCATGGACCTCTGCATCGGGTATTGAGGCAAAAACCTGGAGCCAGCGAAGAAACCGCTGGAGGTTTTACTGACTGGAGGGTGGGGGTGGGGCAGCTGGTGATGGTACAGGTTGAGTGTCCCGAATCCAGCAACCTCAGGACCGAGGCCGAGCCGGTTTTCGTGTTTTTCTGGACTTCGGAACATGTTTCTGATGTCCGAAGTCCGGAAACGCCCGAGCCCAGGTTGTGATATTTCTGGTTTTTGGTAAGCCTCCCTCAGGGTGTCCGGATTCCGGAACATTTTACAGATTCCGGACAACCCTGCCACCAATTGTCCTGGAGTCCGGAACTCCGGATTTGGGAGGCTCAACCTGTACTTGGAAGTGAAGATTCACCGACTGGCCTTCCTCACCCATATCTAGTTTGCGATGGTGCGTGTGTGGACCCTCACCTCGAGGCATCTCCTGCTGAGGCCTGGGCTGCGGGGTGTCATGAGAGTTCCTTCGTTCACCACCTGCCACAGAAGTTCCTTTGCTTTTCTCAAACTCTTGATGATATTTAATCTGATGAAAGATCGCAAAAAAATATATTTACATGTTAAAAACAAAATCGCGATGACAGCTCATCTGTCTGGCAATGAAACAGTCACTTCATCAACCTGCTTTAAATGCTGTGCCTTTCCCGATTAACCCTCGTGGTGGCCTCCACTCGTGTGTCATGGGAACAGAGTGTCCGTTAATGGTAACAGATGGGTGCCATGCAACGTTCCCAGATTTTATTTTGGGGGCGCAGCCACAGCCCATTCACAGTTTCGCGCAGGCGTGAAACTTAACATCGGAAAAGCCGGACCCCAGGCTGCGAGGGACCGGCAGAGAGCTGTGCGGCTTAGAGGGAACGTTGGTGCCAAGTAACCATCAGGAAATACTGAACAGGCTGGGGCTCTTTTCTTAAAGGCTGAGGGGTGACCTGACAGAAGTTTTTAAGATTATGAAAGGGTTCGATTGGGTAGAGGTAGAGAAAATGTTTCCACTTGTGGGGGGGGGGGGGGGGGGGACCAAAACAAGGGGGCCATAAATATAAGATAGTCACTAATAAATCCAATAAGGAGTTTTTGTTTTAACCCAGAGAGTGGTGAAAATATGGAACTCGCTACCACGGAGTAGTTGAAGTGAATAGCACAGATGCATTTAAGGGGAAGTTAGTACACGAGGGAGAGAGGAATAGCAGGATATGCTGATGGGGTGAGAAGAGGAGGAGTAGGAGGAGGCTCGTGTGGAGCATAAATACCGGCATGGACCAATTGGGCCGAATGGTCTGTTTCTGAGCTGTAAATTCTATGTAAACATGCCTTTCTGCTTCCAATAGCCATTATAAATGTAGAACTCGGGAGGGTTAAAGACAGAAATCTCACTCCCCTCCCCCCCCCCCCCTTTAATGTGCTTTTCCACCATTCCACAAGGTGGTGCTCAAACATGGAATAAATTAACAGTACATGCCTGAGGCCAAACTCTCAGGACGTCAACAGTTTCCACAGCAACACTTCAAAGGCAAACACGCACACACCCTTACAATTAACTGCAGTGTGTGTATAACCTGGCATCAAGGTGCATGCTCAGACACTGCAATGCTGCACACAGGTTGGTCTTTCATTCTCTCAACTGCATGCACAGCGAGTGTGCATTACCGACACCCCGTGCTACATGCTAGGTGGTGGCATTTGTATATGGGCTGGCTGGGTGGTTATGCAGCTCCTACTGTATCCCCACCAAGTTTTAGGTTATAGTTTGGTAACAAAAGACCAAGGGGTCGATTTTCCTGGAGCCGTCAGGCAGGGTTTCAGGCATGTGGGGGGGGGGGGGAAATCCTGAATTTAGAGGTCCCGACACCATCCCGCCCCACGCAAGTTACAGGGGCGGCGGGTACCCGCCCCGCACTGGGACCCGCCAAAACCAGGCGGGAAGGGATTAGTGACAATTAACTGCCTGTTAACAGGTAGTTTTTAGCCTAATCCCTATTTTGAGGGGTTTCGTGTGGGATTCCCGATGGCTCCAAACCATGCCAGGTTAGAGCAGGCGGGCCGTCGGGTTGAAGGAGTTGGAGGGGTCGCGATGTCGGTGCTCAGGTGAGTGATGGGTGCATGAGTGCAAAGGTAAGTGTGTTTGGTGTGTCTAAAGTGTGTAAAGAACTTTTACTTACCTTAACAGCCTTTCTTCCTGTAGGCGTCGGGAGCCCATCACTCAGCCGGCACTTAAAGCTGAACGGCTGCGATGTGAAAAGTGACAGCCTTCAGCTTGGAGTGCTGCTGAGAGTTCTAACGGAGTCTGTGCAGAAGGGCTCATGTTAGAACTCAGACTGTCAGTGTTTCGCAGCTTCAAACAGCTGTGAAACACTGATACTTCATCGGTCAAGACGAAATTGCAGTCTGTGACATCACCTGTTGCCGGGTTGCCCTTAATTGGCCTGCTGAGCCCGCTGGGCGGGCTCAACAAGGTCAATCAAGGGAAAATCGCGCGGATTGGCCGGACGTCGAAGTAGGCGGGTCTAAAACCCGAAAGTTGTAGTCCCGCCTTCTTCCCGACAGCTTCAGGAAAATCGACCCCCAAGTATTTGTAGAGTTGAATGTGATAGGTCTTGTGATGTTATCAGTTAACATAGGAACAGGAGAATGTTCCGCCATTCAATTAGATCGTGGCTGATCTGTACCTTAACTCTATCTACCCGCCTTGGTTCCTTAACCCTTAATACCCATGCCGAACAAAACCCTATCAATCTCAGTTTTGAAGTTTTCCATTGACCCCCAGCCTCAACAGCTTTTGGGGGGGGGGGGGGGGGGGAGTGTTCCAGATTTCCGCTACCCTTTGTGTGAAGAAGTGCTTCCTGACACTGAACGGCCTGGCTCTGAATTTAAGGTTATGCTCCTCTTGTTCTAGGCTCCCACCACCAGAGGACACAGTTTCCCTCTATCAACCCTATCAAATCCTTTAATCATCTTAAACACTTCAATTAGATCACCCCTTAATCTTCTATACTCAAGGGAATACAAGCCCAGTCTATGCTATTTGTCCTTAACCCTTTGAGCCCTTGTATCATTCTGGTGACTCTGTGCTGCACCCTCGCCAAGGCCTTCCTGAGGTGCGGTGCCCAGGACTGAGCGCAGTTACTCCAGATGGGGGCTAACCAGAGCTCTGTACAGCTGTAACATAACCTCCACCCCTTTGTATTCCAGCCCTCTCGATATAAAGGCCAACATTCTTCTGAAATAAATGATCGATTAGTAACTATTCCATACAGGTTTGCATAGAAAACAGCCCCATTTCTGAGCTGATTTCACATCATAACAGAAAGTTATTATTATTAAAATGGCATCCAGGGGGTCAAAAGTTGAAGAAAGAGGAATTGAGGTGTTCAAACCTTTTAAAGCCAGACAGGCCAAATCCCATAATGGATGAAAGAATCAATAGTGGTCATCTTGGATTGGATTTCTCCAGCGCAGATGTTGGGAGAACTGACCTATTCGTCAGGAGGTCAGCAGTGGTCAAGACTTGAATGCACCCAACAGAGAACATAGTCGGTGGCTTGCTGGATGAAGCGCTTTGTGAAAGTTTATTACACCCCCCCCCCCCCCCCGATGAGTACGACACTGGAGGGCCGCCATTCTTCCCCTCCCTCCATATCCAGTGTAAATTCAAAAAGCATCTTCTAAAAAGTGAGCTATTCTGTATTTTGCCAATAAAAAGCGAAGCTGAAACGAGGTGAAGTGGCCATTTCGCTTTTTCAGTAAGTGTTATTTACAACATTCCGTGCGTGGATTTTAGTACAAAGTGCTCCATCAAAACACATGTGCACACCACACAACACCTCGAAAGGGTCAGAAGTCAAAAAACGCGTACGGCTAAATCTTTGGCCGAGACTTTAGCTCTGCCACGTGGAAATTGAAATTGCGGAGTTGCATCCAAAATGCTGACACTTCAACCTAGAAAAAAAAACAACAAGCAGAAAGCATTTCAGTCTTTACCGAGCTAATCGAAGCAGCGCCATTGGTCATCGATTGGCCAACCTGCGCTCTGTTCACGACCCCTGACAGCTCGTCGCCAGTCCCTGCTACGCAGCCATCGGTAACTCGATGTCAAAGCTGACCGACGTTATAAGTTACCAGGAAGACCTGGTTAATACATTTTAAAGAAATGGTCTCCAGCTGGTTTAACCTCAGGGTGCAGCTGGGTTCACAGGATACAGGACTTGGGAACCATGGAGAGAGCACTAGTCTCGCAACATATAACAACTTGCATTTATATAGTGGCTTTAACCTAGTAAAACGTCCCAAGGTGCTCCACAGAAACATTGGCCCAGAAATTCGGGTCTCCACGGGTGAGTACACGGGGTACTCGCCCGTAAGCCCAATGGAAGTGCCGGTTTCCTGCATGCACTGCGCATGCATGGGAAACCGGCACTTCCATTCCCCTGAAAGAAGGGGTTCAGAAGTCGAACGCGTGCGCAGGAGAGGCAGCGCGTGCGCATCGAACTTACGTTTTTTTTGCAAGTTTTCCCGGGAGGGTAAGTCTCCAGAAGTTAGACATGTAAAAAGCAGTTGCAAGGCCTGCTTTTTACAAGGTAAGTGGTGAATTAATTAAAATTAAAACATTTTATCCCCACAGGTTTATTATTTTTAAATACTTTAAAGAAAGTTTATTTTTAGCCCCGTTAGAAAATGTAATTAATTTTTTCAAAAATTTAAATTGTTAAAAAGTTATTTCATGTAATTTATAGTTTATTTTAAAAATGTGATTTAAAAATTTTTTTATTTGATTTAGTGATGTTTTGGGGCTTATGGTATTTATAGGTTTGACAGGTCTTCCTGTCAAAGTTATGAATGAAGCATTCCCTGCTACCATTGGCTCTCCATGGCCCACGTGATCCCAGGAGACGCATCGAACTAACTGCGCCCCTGGGATACACAAGCACTGCGTGCCGGCAGTTGGAGGAGGCCCAGGATCGGAATTCCACGGGGGCCCACAGCTCAACGGCCGGCGCGCAAGGTAAGTGCAGGTCGGAGGCTTGCACCCGCGGGAAGCCTCCGACCCAAATTTCTGGGCCATTATCAAACAAAATTTGACACCGAGCCACATAAGGAGATATTAGGACAGGTGACCAAAAGCTTGGTCAAAGAGGTAGGTTTTAAGGAGCGTCTTAAAGGAGACGAGAGAGGTAGAGAGACGGAGAGGTTTAAGGAGGGAATTCCAAAGCTTAGGGTCTAGGCAGCAGAAGGCACGACTGCCAACGGTGGAGCAACAAATCAGGGATGCACAAGAGGCCAGAATTGGAGGAGCGCAGAGATCTCGGAGGGTTGTAGAGCTGGAGGAGGTTACAGAGATAGGGAGGGGCAAGGCCATGGAGGGATTTTAAAACAAGGATGAGAATTTTTAAATCAAGGCATTGCTGGACCGGGAACCAATGTAGGTCAGTGAGCACAGCGGTGAGAGTTTGGATACGAACAGGATAAAAGCAGCCAGACTTTCACCCAACAGAGGCAGGTAATTGTGCCAGGTAGGTGTCAGCTGTGGCTCAGTGGGTAGCACTCTCGCCTCTTGAGGCAGGTCATGGATTCAAGCCCCACTCGAGACTTGAGCACATAATCCATGCAGACACTCCCAGTGCTAGTACTGAGGGAAGTGCCGTCTTTTGGAAGAGATGTTAATCAGAGACCTCGTCTGCCCGCTCAGGTGGACATAAAAGATCTGACGGCAATATTGGAAGAGCAGAGGAGTTCGCCATGTATCCTGGCCAATATTGATCCCTCAGCCAACACCCAAAACAGATTATTTAGTCTTTGATTTAATTGCTGTTTGTGGGAGCTTGCTGTGAGCAAATTAGCTGCCGCGTTTCCTACATTACAACAGTGACTACACTTCAAAAAGTACTTCATTGGCTGTAAAGCGCTTTGGGATGTCCCGAGGTCGTGAAAGGCGCTGTGTAAATACAGAGTCAGGGAAAGATCTTTCTTTATAATTATCCTCTTCCCCCACACACACCCCAACCCAAAAAAAGCCAACACAGTTGTATTCAGGCTGTACAAAATTATGAAACTACAATTGCCCTCACCACGTGACTCTCACGGCACAGTATGATGCCAGTCTTTGCAACAACAAAAAACCTCTCACTTGTCGATTCAGTTCATTGTAGGAGGGAGGGCGAGGGGAGAAGTTCAGTTTTAAGCCAAATTAGTCGGTCAGTAGTCCGAATGACTGGGCTTAGTTGGTGGCAGCAGTTACCCATGGTTACACACAGAAATAGCATCCCCCCTCTAAACTTAAAAAGGGAAAAGTTAATGTTTCATAGGAACAGGAGGAGGCCATTCAGCCCCTCGAACCTGTTCCGCCATTCAATTAAACCATGGCTGATCTGTATCTTAACTCCATCTACCCGTCTTGGTCCTATATCCCGCAAGACCCTTGCCCAACACAAACCTATCCAAGCTCAGTTTTGAAATTTTCAGTTGACCCCCAGCCGCAACAGCTTTTTAGGGGAGTGTGTTCCAGATTTCCCCTACCCTTCGTGTGAAGAAGTGCTTCTTGACATCACCCCTGAACGGCCTGGCTCTAATTTTAAGGTCATGCCCCCTTGTTTTGGACTCCCCCCACCAGAGGAAATAGTTTCTCTCTCTCGACCCCATCAACTCCTTCAAATCATCTTAAACACCTCAATTAGATCACCCTTAATCTTCTATACTCGAGGGAATACAAGCCCAGTCTCTGCAACCTGTCCTCTTAATTTAACCCTTTTAGCCCCATTTCAAATCATTTCATTTTGTACGTCAGGCAATGTGCAGTCACATTGAAGGCTGTGCTATTGGACCCAGCTACACAGAGCGCTGGTTCCACATGTCTTGCACTCCTCTAATGATCCCTTTATCCATATTTCCCATTAGAAGCCAGCGTGCCTATAGAGACTGGCACCGGATGACAATGTAAGAGGCGCGCGAAGTGAGGCCACTAACCCAAGCCAGAAAGAAAGTCTTGCATTTACATAGCGCCTTTCACGACCACCAGATGTCTCAAAGCGCTTTACAGCCAATGAAGTACTTTTGTAGGAAACGCGGCAGCCAATTTGCGCACAGCAAGGTCCCACAAACAGCAATGTGATAATATCCGGAAAATCTGTTTTTGTTATGTTGGTTGAGGGATAAATATTGGCCAGGGCACCGGGGATAACTCCCCTACTCTTCTTCAAAATAGTGCCATGGGATCTTTTACGTCCACCTGAGAGAGCAGACGGGGCCTCATCCGAAAGACAGCACCTCCGACAGAGCAGCACTCCCTCAGCACTGCACTGGAGTGTCAGCCTAGCTTTATGTGCTCCAGTTTCTGGAGCGGGACTTGAACCCACAACCTTCTGACTCAGAGGCGAGTGTGATACCAATTGAGCCACAGCTGAAAAGAATACAAAAAACAGGAAAAAGCACTTTTTTCCCCCCCCCTCCCCATATTTAGACCCTCAATTTGCAGACTGCAACTTGCTCTCTGTATCCACCGTTTAAGTATGCACAATCAGCTGAATGGGAACTGCGGAGCTGCCAGTTTTGCGGTGCCCCTCAGTTCCATTCCACCATCTAACCAGCAGGTGGGGCCCGAGAGCCAACACCATATAAGGAAAAGCCACTGAACGCTCTGGTCAGGTGTGCGAGTGTAATAAATCACGTGACTTCCCTTTTCCTGCCCCCCCAGGCAAGTGAAGGCCCACGTAGGAGGAATTCAAACCATTCCCAAACAAGCCCAGACTGTGTGTCATAGCCCGAGTTACAGACTCGGCCTTGACAAATTAGACAGAAAAAAAAACCATACTGAGCCCCGACTGCTTCACTTACATTCCAGACTCTTAAAAAAAAAAGCAATTCCTCCCAGTTTTTCTTTTCTAGCCGAGTCTCCTCACGGAGAGAGAGTTCGACTGCACCGGCTGCTCGCCAGCATCTACAAACCGATATTCTTGACCCATAACCCTAGGCCGTGTCGGCAGTGTGTTTGACCTTGGGTGGCATCACAGTCGGGCCTAATTCTCCATCAGCTTAACCTATGTGTTAGCTGTGGTCAGTACCCTCGCCTTTCAATCAGAAGGTTTGTGGGCTCAAGTCCCACTCTAGAGACATGAGCACCTAATCCAGGTCGACACTCCCAGTGCAGTACTGAGGGAGGTGCTGTTAACCCGAGGCCCCGTCTGCTCTCAGGTGGACGTAAAAGATCCCAGGGCACTATTTCAAAGAAGAGCGGGGGAGTTCTCCCTGCTGCCCTGGCCAATATTTATCCTTCAATCAACATCACAGACAGATTATCTGGTCATCATCACATTGCTGTTTGTGGGAGCTTGCTGTGCGCAAATTGGCTGCCACGTTTCCTACATTACAACAGTGACCACACTTCAAAAATACTTCATTGGCTGTAAAGCACTTTGGGATGTCCGGTGGTCGTGAAAGGCGCTATAGAAATGCAAGTCTTTCTTTTTTCTTTTATTCTGGATCTCAGTGCAGTGTGCCTAGTGAGGCCTAAAGTATGGGAAATATCAAATCCTCACTCAAGGTATTAATTGAGATGCCGCACTTACATCGCTTAAAAACGTTATTGCAACGGATTTTCAAGAGACTGAAAATGAAACGTCAATAAGGCTGCAGTTTGTGGCTGTTTCAGGAACTGTACAATAGTCATATCTGGTTGTTGAGGCTAGACGCGATCAGTACTGTTTAGTGCAAGCTTTGCTTGGCCTATTTTTAGCATTACATACGGAAATCGCTGCATGGTTCCTTGTCGAGTGAGACACACACACAGAAAAGCAAGAACGCATTTGTACAGCACGGCTAATGAAGTACCTTTGAAGTGTAGTCACTGTAGGGGAGAAGATTGCATGCAAGATAAGAGCCTGCGCAAGAGAAATGGACAGACAGAAAAAGGAGAGAGACGCACAAAGGTAGAGGAAGGGATAGAGTGAGGGAAGTGGAAAAAAAAGGAGGGTGTGAGAGCAATAGAGGCGGTGAGAGAGCAAGAGGCGGTAAGAGAGAGACAGGCACTGAGCTGTGGAGAGAGGAATAAGGTGGGATAGAGAGGGGAAAAGGAGGAGAGAGAGAAAAAAGAGAGGGATGGGTATTATGTCCGTGTGTAATTGAGACACGGACTGCAGGAGTTGGTTATAACAGGTCTTTACTGAGTGGAGACAAACTGGAACTACTATGCAAAAGTTACTACACAGGCTTATATATAGGGGTGGTCACTACTGGTACTGCAGTATACAGGGGCTGCAGAATATAGTTCCTTCTGCAAAGTACATACACTACAATGGGTAAGAGAGAGGAGCACGAGAGAGAGAGGGAGCGAGAGAGGGAGCGAGAGAGGGAGCGAGAGAGGGAGCGAGAGAGGGAGCGAGAGAGGGAGCGAGGGGGAGCGAGAGAGGGAGGGAGCGAGGGAGCGCGAGAGAGAGCGAGAGAGAGCGAGAAATACAAAACCTCAGTCAAGTTGAAGTTGGATCCAAAGCAAATCCCCAATCTCAGGCCGGACCCAAAGGCAGGTCATCTTCACCTCCCACATCTCAAAAAAGGTTCAAAATAGTCAACCATTTCACACCCCTTCCATCACCAAAACCATCTCTGCCTTCTATTCTCAGGGAAACCACAACGATATAAAGGACGAAAGCAGACTTGCTGCTGAGGAGCGGAAAGAGAAGAGAAAGCAGAATATACAGAAATAAACATCAAAAAGCAGTAGAGTTACCCCCTACTCCTGTTATAGAGTTCTATGGGGCTGGGGTATACCACCCAGAAGGTGTTTGGCTCAATCCCGAGTCCACCGTTCTAAGGTAGGGTTGGGGGTGAATGGGACAATTGAATTCACCGCCTTGCCTCCGGGATATGGAGGGAGAAAGAAACATCACCTAAGTTTCCCGGTCCTGATCGTTACCCAGTGATTGCAGCTGGAAGTTTGTGTGGGGAAGTCAAATAGGATCAGGATGTGATAGCTCCCCACAGTCAAACTCCCTGCAGACACTCAGTGACCACATTCACACATGAAGAACAGGTGGCACTGGCTGTGCAACCATACTTCACACAGCATGACATACCACTTCAGAAGAGATGGGGGCCAGAGAGAGAAATGTCTTGGGAGGGCTACACAGAGTTTGATATTATTCAGTGAACAATGGAAGAAGATAATTGCACCCTATTAATCCGCAGGCCACGAGCCTCTTGAGCATCCCTGATTATAAATCGCTCCACCATTGGTGGCCGTGCCTTCGGCTGCCTGGGCCCGAAGCTCTGGAACTCCCTCCCTAAACCTCTCCGCCTCGCTTTCCTCCTTTAAAACCTACCTCTTTGGCCAAGCTTTTGGTCATCTGCACGAATTTCTCCTTATGTGGCTCGGTGTCAAATTTTGTGTCTTAATACACTCCTGCGAAGCGCCTTGGGACGTTTTACTATGTTATAGGCGCTATATAAATAGAAGTTGTAGTTGTTGTTGTTAATCCAACTCGCTGTGTCCAGTCGCTCAGTACCACACGTACATGTAGGAACACCAATTGAACAGTCCTGAAAATGCAACAATTCTGCACACTTACAACATCACATTCAGCTTGGCTGCGTCTTCCACTTGGCTCAGCTGGTAGCACTCTCACCTCTGAATTAGAAGGCTTTGGGTTCAAGCCCCACTCCAGAGTTTGAGCATGTAATCTAGGCTGGCACTACTAAGGGGTGCCATCTTCCAGCTGGGGCGTTAACCCAAAACCTCATCTACCCGGTGCAGGCGGATATAAAGAGCTCCATGCAACCATTCGAACTGCAAGACGCTCTTCTAATATCCAGACATTTAACCCTCAACCAAAACAGATTCATTGCTTATGTGCGGTTTGCGTGGCCTTGCTGTGCGCAAATTGGCCGCCGCCTGTCTTTGCCTTTATAACAGTGACGACACCTCAGAATTAATACAAAAAAGATGCTGGAAACGCTCAGGTCAGGCAGCATCCGTGGAGAGAGAAACAGAGTTAACCTTTCAGGTCGATGACCTTTCGTCAGAACTGGAAGTTAGAGATGTAACAGGTTTTAAGCAAGTGCACGGGGCCGGGAATGCGGGGAGAGGAGGAAAGTACAAAAAAAAGGGAAGGTCTGTGATAGGTTGGAAGGCAGGAGAGATTGAATGACAAACCACATGCGGGCAGAATTTCCCCAGAGGAACCAGGGAACTCCCCAGCTACACCCCCTCGACATAGGCTGGAGTGGGCAGAAGGTCTGCTCATTGCAACCGCCCCCCCGCCCCACCCAATCTGAATTGCAAAGGGCCAGTGTAACACTCACAAATTGAATAAATAATCTGGTTCCGCCCCAAATTCCTGCTCCCTCGAGAGGCAGAAATCTTCCTTTCCACCCTCCTAGAGCCTGGGAATATCAGAGCCCTTGCCTTCATCGCAAAGGAGGAAGAACCATCGATATCAGCGACCACCGGAACAATATCCAGCTACCATATCGGGACACAAGGACGTATTTCAATTCAACTTGCATCGTTGTTGGCACTTGCTAAACACTTGAGATAGCACCTTGCTAATCATGGACCACACACACACATACGAAACGTACGCTGTCTGCTCACTTAAAGGGGAGGTGTTCCAGGCAGTTAAATAATAACGCCTTTAGGTATTTTCCTTCTAGCCTTTTCTCCCCTCTTCTGCCCGCCCCACCCCCCACCCCCAGCAGGCGTCATTTCCTGCTCCCGGCTCCCATCACCTCACCCGTAGTAACCATTTTCCTATGTGTTAGCCAGTGGCTCAGTGGGTGGCACTCTGGCCCGAGTCAGAAGGCTGAGAGTTCAAGCCCCACTCCAGAGACTGGGACACAAAATGTAGGCTAACACCTCAGTGCAGTCAGAAGTGGTGTCATTTAGACGAGGCCTTAAACCGAGGCCCCGTCTGCTCTCTCAGGTGGATGTAAAAGATCCCGCGGCACTATTTCGAAGAACTGTCCTGGCCAACATTTATCCCTCAACCAACATCACTAAACAGAATATCTGGTTTATCGCATTGCTGTTTGGGGCAAATTGGCTGCCGAGTTTCCCACATTGCAACAGTGACTACACTTCAAAAAGTACTTCATTGGCCGTAATGCACTTTGGGACGTCCTGAGGTTGTGAAAGGCGCTATAGAAATGCAAGTTCTCACTTTGGGGGAGAGCCTGGACCGCGAGGATCAGCAGGCTGTTCCCGAGCGGGAACAGCATTACACCTAAACCCAATCCCATCCACACACAAGGTGCACACACAATAACCAGTCACTGGATAGTGATCAGGAGCATGAATCCTGGCTGATAACCCCCCCAACATAGCACAGTGCACCAAAAGAAAGGCTTACATTTATATAGCACCTTTCACGACCACCGGACGTCTCAAAGCGCTTTACAGCCAATAAATACTTTTTATTTTTGAAGTGGAGTCACTGTTATGTGGGAAACACGGCAGCCAATTTGCGCACAACAAGCTCCCACAAACAGCAATGTGATAATGGCCAGATCATCTGTTTTTGTGATGTTGATTGAGGGATAAATATTGGCCCCAGGACACCGGGGAGAACTCCCCTGCACTTCTTCAAAATAGTGCCATGGGATCTTTTACGTCCACTTGAGGAGGCAGGCGGGGCCTCGGTTTAATGTCTCATCTGAAAGACGGCACCTCCGACAGTGCAGCACTCCCTCAGCACTGCACTGGAGTGTCAGCCTAGCTTTATGTGCTCAAGTCCCTGGAGTGGGACTTGAACCCACAACCTTCTGACTCAGAAGTGCGTGTGCTACCAACTGAGCCATAGCTGACACCAAGGCCAACAACACTGTCCTTACTACTACCCAAGCCACAATCAGCTAACTCAGTGTTGTCCAATTGCTGGCTACAGCAAAACTGCATGTGTAATTTGAGAAACCACCGCCTTGCACACAATGCACTTAACATGTGCACATTTACTTAACATCTACCAGCATTCAGTAACCAAGGAAGTAAAGCACCTCAACAATCAAAAAACACACATTCTGCTTTGCCTCGTCATTTTACCAACAAATGTACAAAGGTTAAAGTTCACATGCATACACCATGCAAATATGAGTATTGAGGTCACATGCCCAACGACTGTGTCTCTTACTCACTTTATATGAATTAATCAGAAATGAAACAACCACATCCAGATTCCCAATTAGTCACACGTGGCCAGTAGCTAAAATATTGGACAACACCGAGCTCGCGCAACACCGACCAAGGGTCAGGGCCAAGACCTCCGGCCTGTACGGCTCAGCTGCTTGCTCAGTTAGCGACGGAGTCAGCAGAGAGTTTGTCACAGCTACTCCATTAACTTCACCCCCGCACCCCACCGCTCCCTCATCCCATCCTCTCCAAGGTGCTGACTCTTGCTGGGTTCAGTTCCACAGGCACAGGCTGCCCACCAGTACCTTCCCCCCAAATGGCTGCTCTTCATACATGAACTGAGGCAATCAGCATCAGCTGCAATCTGCACCAGTCTGGTCAGATCCCCACCCGATATCTTGCACTTGTGGGAACTTCATCTAATTTATTTACCCCTCCTTAGCGCCACAGCATTGAGTTCAGTTTTACCAACTCCCCAGCCTCATAGCCCATTCTCCCTCTATAATCCCCCTCCCTGTCTCCGCCATAACCCCTTCTTCCAACCACCCCCCACCCCAGTCTGCTCCATAGCTCCTTCCCCTCCCCCTCTATATCCTCTTCCTTCACCACCCCCACCCCCCACACCTCCATCCCCTCCATATCTCCTGCTTGCCCCCCCCACCACACCATGGAATGCGAGGCTTTGAAACGTACGATTGGAGAATGCGTTTTTAGCTGGCAGATGAAAAACTGGCATTCCCCCCTTTTTCTGGTTGGAAGAGGGATTTCACCGAGGGAGAGCTGGTGGTGCAGATTCAGCACAGGACACGATTCAGCACAAAGTATTTCCACCTGAGTTCAGCACACCCCCTTTCTCCCCCCCCCCCCCTTTATAGACAAAACTGCAAGCTTAACATGACTCAAGAATTTGAAAAAAGGCAAAACACCCACTGCATGGGCGAACAGACGAGCGTTGCAAGAATTGGATTCTTCCATTTTTAGAAATTAGTCACTGCAACAGAACAATAAAAAAACACCATAAAAAGGTATCAGAGTGTGTTTTTTTTTGAGAATCACAGGAAGCCACATGAAAGCAACGGCGTCCTGTGCTTTCTGTCACCGGACCGTCCATATACTGGCTACGATTCAGAGAAGGTGCATTTTACAACCAACCCTGTTCCGTACTCAACAGCAACGTTCCCGCTAATTTTTTTTCGGGTGCGCGGCCCATTCAAATTTCCGCGCATGCGCGGTTTTACCCCATTGTAAAGCCAGTAAGCGGCCTGCGCGGGACCTCCAGACAGCTGCTCGGCTTCACGGGAACATTGCTCAACAGTAGTTCAAAATATAAACGTTATTTTCCCCACAGTATAACTTCTACACCACTTTGAGTAGCAAAATAATCCAGGGGTGGGATTTGAGGCCCTGTCTGAGGGAGGGGGAGGGAGAGAGAGAGAGAGAGAGAGAGATCATGGGAGAAGGTCGAATGCACCGGCAACAAGGCAGGCTTTCAGGACACAGATAGATTTTTGTTAGGCGAGGGTATTAAGGGTTACGGAGCCAAGGCAGGTAAATGGAGTTAAAACACATCAGCCACGGTCTAATTGAATGGCTCAAGGGGCGGAATGGCCTACTCCTGTTGCTATGTCGAAGGTTGGGGACTGGGTGAGGGAGGAGGTAGTGTCTTTGCATTCTTTACTGAATTTGCTGACTAGAGTTAGGCAGCTACTGCTGCCGCCCAGTACCTCAACGAGTGGTCATTCTTCGTGTGTGCGCTTTGACAGTGAGCGAAGACCATCTTAACATGAAGGGCACTCTATAGCCTTCGGTTTTCATTCGACAGCAACACCAAGGCTCCCGAGCACGGTTCAGGCTGCAAATGGGAGTAATGGGCGTGGTACTTGGTGCCTGCTGACCGTGAATCAGCAAACTGCTTGGAGGGGGTGAAGGAAGAGAAAGCAAATCCTCCAAGGCTCTTTACAGTTTGGTCTTTTGTTGAGTAACAATCACAGCTTATAAAAGCATAAACTGTGTATCCTGAAAGCAGACACAATGGGAGATCTGCCACAAGTGTGGGTGATCTTGCAGAGTGTCCTAGCTTCCACGCTCTAGGCCTCAAGAGCCAGCCATTAACCTTTGCAACCGACTTGCTCAAAGACCAATCCTGACAACACAAGTCAATCCCTTCAGTAGCTACGCGGAGGTTACCAATCTGGAAAGGGCACCTCTCTGAAGGAATAGCCAAAGAAAGAAATGTAACTGGATTTGACATTCACTGGATAAGCATTTCCCAGGATCTGTGCATCAGTGAGGAAGTGGAAAAAAAAAAGTGATGCTGCCAAGATAGCCAGGTCCAGTTTGGACAATTGAAATGTCAGCTGGAGAGTCTGATCTGATCTGCCAAAAAGATGTTGGCTCCATCCCCTCCATCTAGTGCAGCACATATGGGCCGATCTTGCAACAGGTCCTGTTGTAACAGAATGCGAGAATGGTGAATCGCTTTGTAATTTGGCATTCAAGGAAACCCAAGATTCTCCAAACGGGTCTCATTACGCTGTACTATTCCAATGCTCTCCAACCCGGCCTCTCCCTCCGTAAACTGGGCCTCATCCAAATCCCTGCTGCCCGTGTCCTAACTCGCACCCAGTCCCGTTCACCCATCGCCCCCTGTGCTCACTGCCCCGTGTCTTAACTCGCACCAAGTCCCGTTCACCCATCGCCCCCTGTGCTCGCCGACCTAAAGTTGGCTCCCAGTCTGGCAACGCCTCAATTTTAAAATTCTCAAATCCCTTCACGGCCTCTCCCCTTTCCACCTCTGTAACCTCCTCCAGCTCTACAACCCACCTAGATAGATCTCGGTGCACCTCCAATTCTGGCCTCTTGCGCATCCCCAATTTCTATCTCCCCCTCCATTGACGGCCGTGCCTTCAGCAGTCTAGGCTCCAAGCTCTGGAATTCCTTCTTTAAAACTCTCCGGCTCTCTGCCTCGCTCTCTCTCCCCCTTTAAGACGCTCCTTAAAACCTACCCCTCTCGTCCCAATATCGCCTCATGCGGCTCGGTGTCAAATTTTATTTGATGAAGCTCCTGTGAAGTGCCTTGGGACGTTTTGCTATGGTAACGGCGCTATATAAATGCAAGTTGTTGCTGTACATCACTACTCAATAATGGAAGCAACAAAAAAAAAAAAGCAATAGAATAACTCAATAGATAATAGCCTGCTGTGGTACTGAACCACTAATACAAGTGTGTGTTTGTGCGCGCGCGCTTGCATATTGACTGGGGGACAGAATTGGGCTTGGTTGTGACATGCCTTCCTTCCCCTCCCCCACCCCCTCAAAATAATTGAACAGCTCTTCAACGCTCACTGTTGAGGCTTGTGCGAAGAATTGGACAAGCAGCTAGGGGTGGGGCGGTTATGGCTCAGGGAACTGGCGCTCAAGCTCTAGGTGAGGAGCAGTGCGAGGGAGAAGTGGTGAAACAAAACATTGGATTATGGTAGAGTATTCCCACTTTGTACGACATTTCTTCTTCTTCTTAGGTAGTCCCTCAGGAACCAAGGATGACTTGCTTCCACACTAAAAATGAGTTCTCAGGTGACTGATGAGTCCAATGCGGGACCTATAGTCTCAGTCACGGGTGGGGCAGACGGTGGTTGAAGGGGGCGGGTGGGTGGGGTGCTTGGGTTGACGTGCGCTCCTTGCGCTTGGATTCCGCTTGCTCCCGGCGAAGAGACTCGAAGTGTTCGGCGCCTTCCCGGATGCTTCTCCTCCACTTTGTGCGGTCTTGGGCCCGGGATTCCCAGGTGTTCTTCTACTACATTTACAGTCTGTCAGTCAGTCAGTCATCGATTGTCCTCAATGTAACCCGCTGTGTGCCTCATAGAAACCCCCATTAGCTTCTAAATCTGAAGAGCAAATTATTAGAGGATGGCGAATGTTTGAGATTGTGAACGACACAGGACGATATTTATTACTCTTGAAAGACTCACTGACAATCAAATCAGAAAGGTTGCAAAGCTGACTCCATTAAAAGCAACTCAATTACAGTAATCCCCACCCACCACCCCCCCTTTTAGTTTCGGCTGAAAGAAACAGCTGCTAACAACAGACTCGCAAGTCTTATGGCACCGGTTGTAATGAACTTTTGATTCACTTCATACCAAAGTAGCAGCTGTCACTGTGCCGAGGTGCCCCGTGACATCAACATTTCCTCGATGCAAATCCCACGCCAGCACACAACGTTCAAAAAAAAAACAGGCAGCTGTTCTCGTTAAAGTAACCTATTTGCGAGTCCACTGGGGAGATTTGCGGATCATGCGAGGGAGCTCCCAGCTCCCAACGCTCGAATGGGACGTTAAACCGAGGCCCCATCTGCCCCCTCAGGTGGACGCAAACAATCGCAACGGCCACTATTTCGAAGAAGAGCAGGGCAGTTCTCACCGGGGTCCTTGCCAATATTCATCCTTCAACTAACACCACTAAAAAAAAATTATCTGGTCATTTCTCTTATTGCGGTTTGTGGGAGCTTGCTGTGCGCAAATTGGCTGCCGCGTTTCCCTACATTACAACAGTGACCACACTTCAAAAAGTACTTCATTGGCTGTAAAGCGCTTTGGGAAGGTCCGGAGGTCATGAAATGCGCTATAGAAATGCACGTTCTTTCTTCCTTTCTTTCAAACCAACCGCCTGCACTGCCCACGCCAAATGCAGAATACAAACCTCATTGAGGGCTGGCTCGGGGATTTTCTCTCCGGTTTCTCCCAAGTAGCAGGCAAGCCTCATCGGTGGCAAGCACAGAACCCGAAACTAGAAGCCCATCAGAGTCCCACGCATTGAGGAGTCAAAGTAAGGCAGAAAGTTAGCTCAGTACAATGGGCCAGTGGGCAAACTGACCCATAGGGACCAGGTAGGTCCTAGATTCTACAACCTAGTGAGTTACCTAACCTCAGCCAGAGGTGCAGCTGATGATTGGCTGTGGTTACCAAGGGCGTGTTTCTTTTTTTTTTAAATATATAAATAGAAAGGGGTTCTGGTCTGAAGAAGAAAAAAACCAACTTGCCTTTGTATAACGCCTTCCATGACCTCAACGTCCCAAAGCACTTTACAGCCAATGAAGTACATTTGAAGTGTAGCGACTGTTGTAATGTAGGAAACGTGGCAGGCCATTTGCGCACAGCAAGCTCCCACAAACAGCAATGTGATAATGACCGGGTAATCTGTGTTAGTGATGTTGATTGAGGGATAAATATTGGCCCCAGGACGCCGGGGAGAACTGTCCCCCCTGCTTTTCTTCGAAATAGGATCTTTTACGTTCGCCCGAGGAGGCAGACGGGGCCTCGGTTTAACAACTCATCCAAAGGAGGGCATCTCAGACAGTGCAGCGCTCCCGCCGTACTGCAGCGGAATGCCACAAAGTCCGAGCAGGCGTACCAAGCACGAGAACAGGATCAGGCTCAGCACCGATGCCCCTACATGGTTCAATAGCCTGCCAAGACTCAACGCATAAAGAATGGTCACTCGGGCGAGGTACCGGTGGGGTCCTACCATCCACCTTACAGGAGAACCGAAGGGGAAATAGCAAACTTTTAAGGATTTTGGCTCCTGTATCAGCCAAAGGTCCAGGAGGCTGGAAGAATCCTCAACTCCTCCAGCATTGAGTGGAAACTAGACGTTAGAAACCCCCCCTATGAATATCTTGAAATACAAGATTAATAAATCAAGTTCATATTTAAAAATCCAAGCCAGGTGGGATTGCAGCCCAAGAGGTGAATCCCCAAATAATAATTAAAATGCCTGGGCCATGTTGTGTCAAGATGGTCTACTTGGTTGTACTAGACTAGTGGTCATTAATCTCAACAGCTTGCAATTGCCAAAAGCTCCAGCAATTATCAAATTTGCCAGCTCCATAAAAAGACAGACTCCGAGACATGTAGCTGAACGAGCCAGCGTGCCCCACAGCACGGAGCTCCGAGCGGACATGAATTCAGCTTTACTACACGTCATTTTCCTATCTGGATTCCCTTCGAGGGCATCAGCAGTAATTACACACCGTGCTAAATTAAAAAAAATATTACCTCTCTTTCTCGGATTGTTGGTCTCTGAAAATGGCTAATCACGTGCAAAATTAGAGGAGAAAAAGCGAGAGTGCGAGGGGGGGCGGGAGGAGATCAATTTGTGTCGCAGTTCATGCAGCATTCTAGGTCATCGTGTTTCCCCCAAAGCTGACATAAATCTGAGACGTGCTGCGCAAAAGAGAATTGTTAAAACCTAAACCTTTGGAGTCTATCATCTAATGGGAGATGAGTCTGTATCATCCAATAGGAGATTGCAGCAAGTTTAATCAGGATTATCTTATGTGGTTGCAGTTCGCTAGATCGGTTTTGAACTTCCAGTGTAGTGCGACTGGCTCACTGAACATCATGCCTCTCGTTACCAGGGGAGTTACCCTCACTAATCACAGTGTCACATTTTCTAAATAGTGCCGTGGAATCTTTTACGTCCACCCGAGAGGGTTTAACATCACATCTGAAAGACGGCACCTCCGACAGTGCAGCACTCCCTCAGTACTGCACTCTTGCTGCCAGGGCTTCGACAAATAATGACAGACGTGAGAGAGATTCTCCTGCAGGGGTGTGGCATACAGACCAGGAAAATCTCGAGTTTGACCCCCTAGTCAATGCAATTAGTTTATCTCAATTGGACGCACTGTCCCTAAAGAGTTGCTTGTTGGGTGAAAGAAAGACTTGCATTTATATAGCGCCTTTCACAACCTCACCACGTCCCAAAGCGCTCGGACAATCTAATGAAGTACTTTTGGAGTGTAGTCACTGCTGTAATGCAAGAAACGCTGCGGCCAATTTGCACACAGCAAGCTCCCACAAACAGCAACGAAATAAACGACCAGATAATCGGTTTTAGTGATGTTGGTTGAGGGATAAATATTGGCCAGGACACCAGAGATAACTCCCCTGCACTTCTTCAAAATAGTACTATGGGATCTTTTACCTCCACCCGAGGGAGCAGACAGGGCCTCGGTTTAACGTCTCATCTGAAAGACAGCCCCTCCAACAGTGCAGCACTCCCTCAGCACTGCACTGGGAGTGTCAGCCTAGATTTTTGTTAAGTCTCTGGAGTGGGACTTGAACCCACAACCTTCTGATTTAGAGGCGAGGGTGCCCCCGGGGGCACTAATGCGGTGCTGACATCGACGCCCGCCATATTCAGGGGGAGTTTTGCGGCGGCGCTGCGCCCTGATCACCTTCGCCTGGAGATCGTGATGTCATCGACGTGCGTGTCGCCCCCGGACCCGAAACTGATTTCCGCCCCCTGCGGCAGCGCCGGTCGAAAACACCAACAGCTGCAGGAGGCGCGCATCGGGCAGCCGGCGCTTCGGGGGCGATGATTAAAGGCAAGGTGGCCGATGTAAGCAAAGTAGATCAGCCCGGCACTCTGCTCGAGTGCCGGGCTGATCATGCGGGATTGCAGCTGCCTTGCTGGTCCAGGTCGGTACTTTTTAAATTGCAGAGCCTGCAGCGACGGCCCTTTCCTTTAAGGAAGGGAAGGAGCCCGACGTAAGAAAACTACTAGGCACTTGGTCTAAGCGTTAAACAAAGCTTTAATCAACTGTTTTACAACATGGAGGTCTAGTTGTGTCCTTCACTAGTTCCCGTTAAGAATGTCCTGCGCAAGCTGGGCCCGTGCCCAAGTATTTATACTCTCCCTGGACAGCGCCACCCTGGACAGTTGATTCATGTCAGAGCCTTTGAATGCGGCAGCGCTGCATGGCCCTACTCTCAGACATTAGCGCCCGAAGAAGGAAGTGGAGCGCTTGATTCAGCACTCCACTTCCCTCTTGGGGCGCTAAAACTCAATTTCACAACCGCCGGCGTTAATTAGCACCCAGGCGACGTTAGCGCCCCAAAATGGTCGATACAAAATTTTTCCCCCATGGTAAAAAAAAAAATTTCACCGCTAAAATTTTCTGTAAAATGAGGAAATAATTAGGGAAGCATACAAGGGGCAAGAGTGGTCCAATACATGCACTCCGAGCCCGTGGCCTTTTAAGAAAGCAAGCACATTATTGGAATTCCTGTTGACTTCACTTCAGTGAACAAAGCAGCTTAGCACATTTGGAGAGATCGTGCTCATTTAAATCCTTCAAGTTCTGCAGGATTGAGACACAAAATAGGAAACATCACAAGATCACAGCTTTTCAAGAGCTCTTCCTCACCAACCACCCCCCTCCCCCACACACCTCGCAGAGAACTGGGAATGGAAAACAGAACAGAGTAGTCAGTCCATCGGCACAGGCTGTCACTGTGTGTCCACGTAACTACAGTTAGCGTCAACTGCGCTTGAGGGAGTGTTTTGGCTGCAGGGGTCGGACTGGTTCTCAAGTGCCATTCCCTCTGCATATCAGCGACGTCACGATTGTCTGCCACAAATGCA
Source organism: Somniosus microcephalus (assembly GCF_052327205.1). Classification (NCBI taxonomy): domain Eukaryota; kingdom Metazoa; phylum Chordata; class Chondrichthyes; order Squaliformes; family Somniosidae; genus Somniosus; species Somniosus microcephalus. The sequence goes on from NC_141010.1 coordinate 222,458, forward strand.
TCAACGGGTTTTTTGTGTGCTTGCTCTTTGGGTTTTTTTCCCCGCCCCTCCTCCCTTGAAGGCATCGATTACTTGCTGTTGTTTGGTTCTGCAAGCAACTGCCATTACCTCACCCAAGCGACCATTGTCCATTTTTTTTTTTTTTTGAGTCTTTACAGTCGGCATTTGGATGCTTAACAGGCCAATATTAATGGGCTGTGTATTCACAAGATAGTCGGGAATGAGGGAAGCCATATGGTCCACCTTAGCTCATCCATACCAAAATATCCTAAAGCATCCGCTCCGCCCCACCCCCTTCACTGTAGCATCCTGATAGTTCTTCAATGATTTCAGTGTTTTCACCTTTGTGCGTGTGTGCGCGCACGTGTGTGTAGCACTTCTTCATCAGTCCAAAGGTTGCCTTTCGTCAGCTTGACCCAGTGTTCCCTTTATCCTACTCTCGCAATTCCCTTGGGAGTAGTTGTCCACATTTACTTTTTCAAGACCATTAACTATCGTGTGTATCTCCATGACTCCCTTCCAGGCAGAAAGCCTTCAATCTTTCCTCATACCTCAAAATCCTGACGCTAGCAAAAATCCTCACCTTCTCTGCACTGTCTCCAACACTTGAATATCTCCCTTGGGTCTCAGTGATGAGAAGTGGAGGTAGTAAGCAAGATGATGCATACTTTTCACTGAATTGTCGCTCATTAGCAAGGGTTTTTTTTGGAGAGGGGGTGGAAGAGAGAAGGAACGTCTTGATTCAGGAAAATTACCGATTTGGAAAGCAACATTATTCCAACATATTCATGTACAGATTATCAATCCAAACCAGGAGGCAGCAAATAATTTGTATTTAACTATTTCTACTGCTAGCTCAGATATTTGAGTGTGTACCGCAGCAACTGGCCAAGGCTCCTTAGGCAGCACCTCCCAAACCCGCGACCTCTTCCACCTAGAAGGACAAGGGCAGCAGGCGCACGGGAACACCACCACCTCCAAGTTCCCCTCCAAATCACACACCATCCTGACTTGGAAGTATATCACCGATCCTTCATCGTCACTGGGTCAAAATCCTGGAACTCCCTCCCTAACGGCACTGTGGGAGCACCTTCACCACACGGACTGCAGCGGTTCAAGAAGGCTGCTCACCACCACCTTCTCAAGGGCAACTAGGGATGGGCAATAAATGCTGGCCTTGCCAGCGACGCCCACATCCCGTGAACGAATATTTTTTAAAAAGTGCAGAAAAAGGGGAGTAGATAAAACAGCCAGTTACATCTGGACTAGCAAGGCTGGTGTGGGCACACCAATATTCCCTCTAATTTTATTTTTCGTGCGCAGTCCCTTTAAGTTTGTTCCGCGGTATCTCTTCCAGCTGGTGAGCGGCCTGCGCGGGACCTTCCCAATTGATGCGTGGCCAGGCACCTTAGGGGGGACGTTGGGGCCCACACACCTCTCCTTTTTCACCCCCAACACTATCATGTTGTCCTGTTAATAGTTACTTCCATTCCCCCTGGAGTTTCTCTGCACTGCACATAGAATCATAGAAAGTTACAGCACGGAAGGAGGCCATTTCAGCCCATCGTGTCCACGCCGGCCAACACAGAGCTCTCCAGCCTAATCCCACTTCCCAGCTCTTGGTCCGTAGCCCTGCAGGTTAGAGCATCCCAAGTGCACATCCAAGTACTTTTTAAATGTGGTTAGGGTTTCTACCTTTACCACCCTTTCAGGCAGCGAGTTCCAGACCCCCACAACCTTCTGGTGAAGAAATTTCCCCTCAAATCCCCTCTAAACCTTCCCCCAATTATTTTAAATCTGTGCCCCCTGTTTTTTGATCCCCCTAAGGGAAATAGGTCCTTTCTATCCACTTTATCTAGGCCCCTCAATTTTTATACACCTCATCTGCACATCTTCAAAAAGGCAAGGGGGCAGGCTGCGGCCCGTGTCTAGGCCTCTGCCAATGCTGGCCTATTCCTGGCAGTCAGGAGGTGCTGAGAAGTGTTCTGGTGTGGCTGACTCTACATTTCCTCCTCGCGGTGGTGAAGTGAACCAACCGCACGATTGCAGAATCTTTAATGCTAGATTCTGAGGGGGATTGACAGGGTAAATGCTGAGAGGTTGTTTCCCCTGGCTGGAGTGTCTCGAACTAGGGGAGGCATAGATCAGGATAAGACTGAAATGAGGAGAAATTTCTTCACTCAGAGGGTTGTGAATCTTTGGAATTCTCTGCCCCAGAGGGCTGTGAATGCTGAGTCGTTGAGTATATTCAAGGCTGAGATCGATAGATTTTTGGACTCTAGGGGAATCAAGGAATATGAAGATGGGCGGGAAAGTGGAGTTGAGGTCGAAGATCAGCCATGATCTTATTGAATGGCGGAGCAGGCTCGAGGGGTCATATGGCCTACTCCTGCTCTTATGACGCCATTGTTTGGTAGTGCCTCGCACACTTGAAGAATTATTGGGAGATGCAGCGATACACCCTCCTTTAACAATTTCCATTGCCAGAACATTTTTACTGCCTTTCATTTGTTTAAACTACTATCAATTGGAGCCTCCTTAACTGAGAAATAGTGTTGTCCTGGAAGTCTGCCAAACTCCAAGCAGTTAACCCAGATAAATGATTAATCCAAGCAGAAAATATCACTGGACTCCAAATCACTCCCACTATCCGCGAGAGGATACTGGAATATCCTGCCAAATGCATTGTGCATGTTTATTGGGGCTCGGGTGAGCCAGTTCCAACTATCCCTCTCCCTCCCACCATGTTCAATCTCATTCTCATTTCTTTCCATTTTAAATCAGTAGTACGATGACCATTCCTCCTCTGAATTTCCCATGCTTGTTGCTCCCAAGTTCCAAAATATGCTGTCCGACACACATCCCTCTTGCAATCTCACTCTAAATCGTTCTATCGCAAGATTGCAAGAAAGTATTGAATTCCTTACATACCTCAGTCCCTCGCTCCCTCCCTCCCACAGCTTTTCAAAACTCGAACTCCATCTAATCACTGTATTTGTCGCGTCTCATTTCAACCTTGGCGCTGTCTCTGCTGGGCCGTGGCCCTTCACCTAGTTTTCTCAGTAACTAAAACAACCTTCAGATTTTACTTCAGACGTCAACACAGGCGCCCAAGTGTTAACGCAGCGAGCATTGGTTGAGGAAACTGCCACAGGTCCGGTCACCGACCTGCTGGCAAATTGCAAAGTGGCTTTTCAAAAAGAGGTCGCCTCCCATTTCAAAATGCACGTACGAGGCACATCCCTTTTGCAAATCCCACCTCAAAACAGCATTTCTGTACATTTCAGGCCTGAACCCTTCAAGGAAGGGAGATGAGATTTTTTTTTTTTTTTTTTTTTTTTAAAAACACAGCGAGTTGTTGTGATCTGGAATGCGCTGCCTGAAAGGGCGGTGGAAGCAGATTCAATAGTAGCTTTCAAAAGGGAATTGGATAAATACTTGAAGGGAAAAAATTTACAGGGATATGGGGAAAGAGCAGAGAGGAGAGCGGGGACTAATTGGAGAGCTCTTTCAAAGAGCCAGCACCGGCACGATGGGCCGAATGGCCTCCTTCTGGGCTGTATGATAGTAAAAAAAGCTAAAATAAAAGGAACTTAAAAAAATATTTTTTGAATTCACTTTGATAAATTGCACTTTGTGATCTTTAACTCTCATTGCATCGTCACCCTGCAATGGCAAGAACTTAAAGCAGGTTTCCGAAAAATGGCAGCATTTCGAAGAGTTGCCATTAGGCCGGTGGAAACCTGCTGGAGGAGGCAAGAGGGGAATTGTGCTGCGGAGATTGCAAAGCACAAGCCTCCAGCCATCAGCAGGGTGCTGGAGGTGTAATTCTACGCGCTACCCGTACACAACTAGGCAGTTCCCAACAGTGCCTCAGTCTCGCTTTCTGCCTTCGGAACTGCGAGAATACTAAAGCTTCAGGTCACCATTTTATAAAAAGGATACAGAGGCACTGGAGAGGGTGCAGAGAAGATTTACCAGAACTGCGAGGTTATACCCATCAGGAAAGGATGAACAGGCCGGGTCTCTTTTCTCTTGAAAGGAGAAGGCTGAGGGTTGACCTAATAGAGGTCTTTAAAATTATGAAAGGTTTTGATAGGTCACCTTATCGGAGGAAGGATATTCTTGCCATGGAGAGTGCGCAGTGAAGATTCACCAGGCTGATACCTGGGATGGCAGGAATGACATATGAGGAGAGATTGGGTCAATTAGGCTTATATTCACTAGAGTTTAGAAGAATGAGAGGGGATCTAATTGAAACTTATAAAATTCTAACAGGACTGGACAGACTAGATGCAGGAAGGATGTTCCCGATGGCGAGGGAGTCCAGAACCAGGGGTCACAGTCTAAGAATAAGGGGTAAGCCATTTAGGACTGAGATGAGGAGGAATTTCTTCACCCAGAGAGTGGTGAAACTGTGGAATTCTCTACCACAGAAGGCAATTGAGGCCAATTCATTAAATATATTCAAGGAGTTGGATATATTTCTTAAGGCTAAAGGGATCAAGGGATCAAGGGATATGGGAAGAAAGCAGGGGCAGGCTACTGAATTTGGATGATCAGCCATGATCTCATTAGATGGTGGAACAGGCTCGAGGGGCCGAATGGCCTACTCCTGCTCCTATCTTCTATGTTTCTATGATAGAGTAGACAGAGAGTGAGGAGGAGAGCAAAACTAGAGGCCATCAATCAATATAAGACAGTCACCAAGAAATCCAATAGGGAATTCAGAAGAAACTTCTTCACCCAGAGAGTGGTGAGAATGTGGAACTCGCTACCACAGGGAGTGGTTGAGGTGAATAGTATAGATGCATTTAAGGGGAGGCTGGACAAGCAGATGAGGGAGAAGGGAATAGAGGGTTACGCTGATAGAGTTAGATGAGGAAAGACGGGAGGAGGCTCGAGTGGAGCATAAATGCCAGTATGGACTGGTTGGGCCGAATGGCCTGTTTCTGTGCTGTAAATTCTATGTAAAGAACACACAAATATCCATCTCTTTCAAGCAAGACCTGCAGGCCCACATCAAGGCCCCAGGAGGATACCTACATTGCTGACCATTTCCTGGTTCTTCTTGATCCGCTCAAGCTCGGGGGTGCTGGCCACGGCACTGAATCCTTTCCCCTTGTTCTTTTCAAAATCTTCTTTGTATTGTACCTAGGAGGATGGAACAGAAAAGCGAGTTAGCCAATCTCTTAATGAAAACTAGGCTGGCACCGAGATAGTTACGTAGAATGAACAGCGCAGAAACAGGCCATTCAGCCCAGCTGGTCTGTGCCAGCGTTTATGCTCAACACGAGCCTCTTCCCAACTCTGCTTCATCTCACCCCATCAACATACCCCTCTATCCCTCTCGCCCTCACGTACTTATCTGGGCCAAGGGCTTAGATGTAGGAGAGTGACTGCTGCTGTAATATTAAAAATGCAAATGTCACTGCTTTTTAAAAAAAAAAAATTTAAATGATTAAATGCGAGGTATAAAAAAACTCAAAATTAAGCACAACAACTTGAATTTATATAGCGCCTTTAACACAGTAAAACATCCCAAGGCGCTTCACAGGAGCTTAATCAGACAAAGTTCGGCGCCGAGCCACAGAAGGAGATATTGGGGCAGAGCTCGATCAAAGAGCATCTTAAAAGGAGGAAAGAGAAGGAGCGAGATGGAGAGGTTTGGAAGGGAATTCCAGAGCTTAGAGCCCAGGCAGCTGAAGGCACGGCCACCAATGGTGGAGCGATTTAAATTCAGGGATGCGCAAGAGAAATAATTTTTTAATGAAAAAAACTAAAAATGCTCCACCAACTTTGTCTCTTCAACGTACGAGTTTTCAGGCATCTATACTTTCCTCCAAAACGAGTGAGAGAATATCGTCCACACCTAGAGCCCGAGAGAAGCCACCGACCGTCTGTGTAAATCACGGGCCGTTCTCAAGGTGGGGTTTTGTTTTTGAGCAGCGCTGGCTTTATGCTGTCTAGGCTGGTGGGCACTTGTACCCAGCAAGAGGAAGTGCATTCAGGAGAGAAACAGGGACACAATGGGGAAAAGAAAACACCATCAGAAGCCTTAGCATTGGGAGAACGGGCCTTGATGTGCCCAACGCGGAGTTTCCCCAGAGTGCCCATTGCCAGGGGACGTGGAAGATCCCACGGCACTATTTCAAAGAAGAGCAGGGGGAACAACAAGTGACTACACTTCCAAAAAAAGTACCTCATTGGCTGTGCAACCCCTTGGGACGTCCCGTGGTCGTGAAAGGCACGATATAAATGCTAGATTTTTTCCTTTCTTTCACCTCAATGTCCTGGCCAATCTTTATCCCTCAGCCAACAGCACTGAAACAGATGGTCTGTTAATGATCTCATTGCCGTTTGTGGGACCTTGCAGTGCACAAATTAGCTACTGCGTTTATTACACGTAGAACGTTGCTGTATTTCCTATCTCCCTGTAGCATGCCCCCTTCTAGGGTGGCCAACCCTCCAGGATTGTCCGGGAGTTGCCAGGAATTTAAGATTAATCTCCAGGACGATGCTGCGAGGCACAATGGAGAAAAACCACGGAGGCATTAAACAAAATTGTGTGGTTTTTTTCCCCATTTTATTTGAACAGTTTCATTTATTAGTTATAAAACTATCAGGAGCGGGGGGGGGGGGGGGGGGTGGGCGGGGGAGGAGAATGGCTGATTGACCGACAGTCAAGAATCACCCAATTGGTTAATGAAGAGTCTGTTCGCTACCCAATTGGCCATGGGAAGGCGGGGCACTGTGATAGTGGCGGTGTCGGGCGACCAATGGCGGGAGCTGGGGGGGGGGGGGGGCAGTTGGAAGCGAGAGCTCACGAGATGATGCCTCCAGGAATATGTCCAACCAAAGTCGGCAATCCGACTGAAAATTTGCACCCAGTCCTACTGAATAGGGTATTGGAAGAATTAATTCCATATCCAGGCAGGTCAGAACTCTAGCGGAACTGATTTATTGCTTAAAATGGATATTCAGTATCTCTCAAGGACAAAGTCACTTTTCCCCCTCCACTCAGTGCGATTAGATTTTGACAGCCAATGCATTGCAGAGGTGTCAAGATCCAGTTCAACTAACACGTGCCAAAATCCCGTGTAGAACAAGACCTGAATGCTGGATTGAGCAAGGAATGTCGAGTGTTAAAGTCTGTAAGCTTGGCTTCCTAACCAGATTCATTCATAAGAATAATTAAATCTGCACACCACATACTAATTTTGTTATGATTAAAAAAGTGTTTAGATGTGCTTTTCCTACAACAAAAATGCTGTATAAAAAAAAATGTATTCCTTTCATTCTCTTTTACAAAATTCAGAAGGGGAAGTTATGTCCGAACAGTTTCTGGTACAGACCAACAGCAGGGGACAGATGGCAGACTCGCTGCACGTCAGGCGAAGAGAGGATAAGTATTAATGGGCATCCCCGATTTTAATCGCTCCACCGTTGGCGGCCGTGCCTTCAGCTGCCTAGGCCCTAAGCTCTAGAAATCTCTCACTAAACCTCTCCGCCTCACTACCTTTCCCTCCTCCTTTAAGACGCTCTTTAAAATCTACCTCTGCGGCCAAGCTTTTGGTCACCTGTCTTAATATCTCCTTATATGTGGCTCGATGTCGAATTTTGTTTGATAAAAATCGCTCCCGTGAAGCGCCTTGGGACGTTTTTTTTAACAACATTAAAGGCGCTACATAAATGCAAGTTCTTGCTGATTATCTGCAATCGGTCCAATTCATTTTGCGGATAAAACTATCTCACTCAGAACATGAATGCTCCATTCACTTCAAGGCTCTCGGTGTGTCTCCTCAGTGTTGTACATCTTCAGTTCAGGTTAAAAGGGAGTCAATAGCACAGGCAGCCGGATGACAAGGTCCCAGCCAAAAACGTCAACTTTAATACTCTATTTATAGTACAGTACTGCCTGTGGAGGAAGCGTCGCAAGGCAAGCGAGGTGGTGCATATGCCTCCGGAGAGGCTGGAAGTACCAGCAGCAATGACATTGGCTGCCCGCACCACCACCGCCTGCAGTTGCATCTCCCATACTCCTGTAGCCCACTCACAGCGGTTTTGATATCCCTTCCCCTCATGCAGTGGATCAATGGGTAGGACTCTCGCCTCGGAGCCAGGGGATTGTGGGTTCGCATCCCACTCCAGAGCACAAAATCCAGACTGACGCTCCCAGTGCCAGTACTGAGGGAGTGCTGCACGGTTGGAGGTGCCGTCTTTCAGATGAGCCATTAAACCGAGGCCCTGCCTGTCCACTTGGGTGGATGTGAAAGATCCCAGGGCAATATTTTGAAGAGCAGGGGAGTTATCCCTGGTGTCCTGGCCAATATTTATCCCTCAACATCACTTAAAAAAAATAGATTAATCTGGTCATGATCACATTGCTGTCTGGGAGCTTGCTGTGCGCAATTGGCTGCCGCGTTTCCTAAATTACAAGTGACTGCACGTCAAAAGTAATTCATCGACTGTAAAGTGAAAGGTGCTATATAAATTCTTTCTTTCGTGCATGCTTCCCAGACAATGGAGACTTTGCCCAAAACATAAATCGGGTCATATGCCATCAGTTGATAGGGTTGCCGACACCGATTGGACATATTCCTGGAGGTGTCATCACATGACCTCTTGCCTCCACCCTCCCCCCATTGGTTACCCAAAGCACCAATCCTTCCGGCGCACCGCCTTCCTACACCAATCAGAAAGCGAATAGACTCTTCATTACCCGATTGGATGGTTCTTGACTGTTAGTCAAACAGCCGTTTATCCCACCTCCAACAGTTTTATAACTAATAGACAAAAAAGTGTTCTAAGAAAAAAAAATGTAAACGATTTTTTATTGCCCGTGATTTTTCTCCCAAAGTTTGCTCGCAGCAGCATCCGGGAGATTAGTCTCTACTTCCTGGAGGTTCCAGGGCAATCCTGGAGGGTTGACAACCCAATCAGTTGGGCACGTTTAGCGGAAATGCTGTTCAGACCTCAGCAGGACAGCGCGATATCCTCGGTTACTACAACCAGCTGGGGGAGGGGAGAGAAAAATCAATGTTGGCCAAATTGGCCCATCTGAAACAGATGGTTTCAAATCAGAAGCACCACAGAGAAACAGCAACACTACTGGAATCTACAGGCTGGCACAACCCTCCTTTCTCACCTGGAGGACAATATGTGGCAGCAGGGGGAAGGGGGACAGAAAATGAGCAGAAAAACCAGCCATGCTCTTCGACGCACCATTCAGACCGAGTACGTCGCACCAGGACCTGGGGTGGCGCGGACATAGAAGCATTTTGGGTTTCCTCAGGTTCAACCCAGAGAGAGAGTGGTGAGAAGGTGGAGCTCTCAGAGTGGTTGAGACAAATAGTTTGGTTGTATTTAAGGGGAAGCTAGATAAGCACATGAGGGAGAAGGGAATAGAGGGATATGCTGATGAGAGTTGGATGAGGAAGGATGGGAGGAGGCTCGAGTGGAGCATAAACGCCTGCATGGACTGGCTGGGCCGAATGGCCTGTTTCTGTGGTGTATATTCTATGTAACCTGAATTTTGGGAAAGAGCAGGGGAGGGGGCGGGGAGTGGAACTAATTGGACAGCTCTTTCAAAGAGCCGGCACAGGCACGATGGGCTGAATAGCCTCCCTCTGTACTGTAAGATTTTTTGATTTTAATTGAACTGCTCAGGATGGTACTCTTCTGCATTCCATCACTCTCCCATGAGAGCCTACCTTTGACATCAATTGCCAATGCTGAGCTTAAATATTCATTATATGAAGCAGGGTGGGTGGAGGCTTGTGTGGAGCATAACCACCAGCTTAGACCAGTTGTGCTGCAAATTCTATGTAATAGCACCTTTATATAGCAGCTGGTAAGAAAGGGCAGGCAGCGGAAACACTACAGATATTTTCAGGTTGTTTTCAATCTTATGCGCACCTTTGTCAAAGCACACAAATGTAAACGTGAGAGAGAATCGTGCCTATATAAGGCAAGGTTACAACTCTCTCGATTGCCTGAACAAGATTGTCTGTTGCAGTCCGGAGGCCCCAGGCGAGTGGGCTCAATCACTCGCTCACTGTCCCAGTGAGAGAGTTCAGAGCCGATAAACCTCCAGGGCAATTGGTCGAGCCTTGGACATTCAATCATTTCAACAAAACCCAGCAATGTCAAAGTAATGGAACTTTAGGCGGTGTCCAAACAGATTTCAAGCCAGCATAAATCAGAAAAAAAGTGTATTTTTGGAAAATATTTCAAATCAAAAACACTTTTCATTGACAGATTTGAAAGCAAAACTATAGCCTTTTGTGATCAAAAGAAAAAAATACAAGGCAGGCCTAGAGAAATGAAAATAGAAGGACCCTTCCCCGTGCCCCAGTGGGTAACCTGGCAATAAGTGGTCTCCGGGGAGCTTACATTCAATAACAATTAACGTGGGGTGGGGTGGGGATGAGACAGCTTCTATCTACAACTTTCACTATTCATTCCTCTACCTTCTCGCTCTTCACAGGACCGTTACCAAACAAAATGTGACGCCGAGCCGCACGAGGCGATATTAAGAAAGGTGACCTAAAGCTCGGCCAGTAGGTTTTAAGGAGCATTTTAATGGAGGAGAGATAGACAGGTGGAAAGGTTTCGGGAGGGATTTACAGAGCTTAGGGCCTCGGCAGCTAAAGGCCACCAATGGTCGCGAGATTAAAATGGGGGATGCGTAAGAGGCCAGAATTGGAGGTGCGCAGATATCTCGGAGAGTTGTAGGGCTGCAGGAGATTTCAGAGATAGGGAGGGGCAAGGCCATGGAGCGATTTGAAAACGAGACTGAGACTTTTAAGATCACACACCTCCCTCCCTCCCTCAACTACAGCTCTCCAACAACTGGAGTTTTCGAAATTGTGTTCCTTCAGGTGAAGAATTTTAGCGCTGGAGAATCGGTCACTTTCTAATACGAGGCCCGGGCACGAGAGATTTCCAGAGAAAGTTTTATTCTGCCTTAGGTCATGCACACTAGGATACAGGATGAGAAAGCCTAAATTCGTTTCGCATCGGATTCTTACAGCCAGCAGACAATGCACAGGAGTGTGATGGAATACTCTCCACTTGCCTGGATGAGTGCAGCTCCAACACTCAAGAAGCTCGACACCATCCAGGACAAAGCTGCCCACTTGGTTGGCACCCCATCCACCACCTTAAACATTCACTCCCTCCACCACCGGCGCACCGCGGCTGCAGTGTGTACCATCTACAAGATGCACTGCAGCAACTTGCCAAGGCTTCTTCGGCAGCACCTCCCAAAACAGCGACCTCTACCACCTAGAAGGACAAGGGCAGCAGGTGCATGGGAACACCACCACTTCCAAGTACCCCTCCAAGTCACACACCATCCTGACTTGGAAATATATCACCGTTCCTTCATCGGCGCTGGGTCAAAATCCTGGAACTCCCTCCCAAACAGCACTGTGGGAGCACCTTCACCACACGGACTGCAGCGGTTCAAGGTGGCGGCTCACCACCACCTTCGAGGGAAACTAGGGATGGGCAATAAATGCTGGCCTTGCCAGCGACGCCCACACCCCGTGAATGAATACATTTTTAAAAACTTGGTATGGGGAAGGCGATGCGTCGCAAGGATGGACGTGTTGGGCGACCAATGGTGGGAGAGTGGGGGGTGGGCCAGTTGGAGGCACGAGGTCATGTGATGGAACCTCCAGGAACAGAGCTAACCACAGTTGGAAATTCTAGGTTCAAGCCCTTTATTCACACAGAATCACAGAAACCCCACAGTGCAGATAGAGGCCATTTCGGCCCATCGAGCCTGCACCGACACATATCCCACCCTATCCCCATAACCCCACGTATTTAATCCCCCTAACACTAAGGGTCAATTTTTATCATATCCAATCAACCTAACCCGCACATCTTTGGGCTGTGGGAGGAAACCCACGCAAACACGGGGAGAATGTGCAAACTCCACACAGACAGTCACCCGAGGCCGGATTCGAACCCGGGTCCCTGGCACTGTGAGGCAACAGTGCTAACCACTATGCCACCGTATTCAGTAGAGAAACACAGCACAAGACCCGACAGAGTGGTGTGACCCAGCTGTATCTCACTCCAAAGGAAACAGTGGCACTTATTCTCCTTAATTAAGTCCCTTGCGGTAGAGTAGTCTTGAAAAACAACCTCAATAGTTGAACACAAGAAAATACATCACGAGAAGAGCAGTTTAGACAAAAGTAATGAAATATTTCGAGTCACTCTGTCCTCACTGGAGCTCAGTCCTTGGGCAACAAGCATTGTATGTGTGATAATGAGGAACGTGCTTCTCTATCTAATAGACAATATATTGAACACAACACTTTAAAAAAAAAAAAGGCACCAATTCAATCATTTTATAGGGGTAACTTTATAAGCACTGGCATCTAAAGAAAGAAAAACTTGCATTTATATAGCGCCTTTCATGACCTCAGCGCTTTACAGCCAATGAAGTACTTTTGAAGAGTAGTCGCTGTTATAATGTAGGAAAAATTACAAAGACCAAAAACAGTGCCCCGTTAAAACTTATTTGGTGGGGGGGGGGGGGGGTGGATATGGGCCACAGGCGGGTATATGGAGTAAGGTCGCAGATCAGCCATGATCTCATTGAATGGCCTCCTCCTGTTCCTATGTGGGGAAGAGGGGGAGCAGGGACAGAAAGTCCTGCCCTCGAGCCCATGCTAAGCACACATGGTCACATATTTGCGTTTCCATCTTCCCATACAATGCATGGCCCATTCAATACAGGGGTCAAATCAAAAGAGAGCCCAAAGCAAAGGCTTACCCCACCCAGGAGCACCAGCTCCCACACCCAGTTTTCTAAGCTTAAATTGAAATGCGCCTTTGCTCTCCGCAAGGAGACACATGCTGCCCTTGATCTCCAACAGCCCCGAACTGCGCTCCCACCATTGGTTGCCCAATTGGCTCACTGCCACCTTCTCAAGGGCAATTAGGGATGGGCAATAAATGCTGGCCTTGGCAGCGATGCCCACATCCCATTAAAAACGAATTTAAAAAAAATACATCCATCATTGTTCAGAAATATTTATTTTAAAAAAATGAAAGTTTGCTCAAAGTGTTCGGCTTCAAAGGGTACTTACTTTAAGGCAACTATCCTTTCTAAGTGGTTGACATTCAGTTCCGGGCTCCCTTTTTTATGGAGGCCTGTATTAGCAGGCTCTGGTTGCCATGGCAGCAAGACTTGGCACCGCACCAGCTGTGTGTTCAGGAGGTGCTGTACGTGATGGCAAGGATATTAGCGCTTCACCGATTGCATCGAGAGCAATGGATTCATTTCCAAATCGTTTTTTTTTTGTTGAGAAGGGTGGGGGTGCGGGGGGGAAAGAGAGAGAAACGCAACGCTTTAAAGGTATGAAGGACCTCTCATCAACAACCGATATGGTAGGCCTTGATGTGGACTATCCAGAGATGGCCGTCCTAATGCAGAGGCACCCCCTCGAACCCTAATCCCAAACAGGGCTGCTAACTCTAGTTGGGCCTAATACTGGAGGTTGCACCACATGACATCCACCTCTCCGTCCCATCAAACATTATGGGCTGGATTTTGCCAGCCCTGGGGAGGCAGGGCTGCCGGCGAAAATGGCAGAATTTGGGCGAGTGTGCCCAACCCGCCCCCATGCCATCTTGCCAGGAGGCGGGTAGCCGACCCATGCCAGGGCGGGTAGGGGATTAATGCCAATTAACTTCCTGTTAACAGGCAATTTTTTAAAAACTAATCCCCATTTTGAGCCCTGAAGTTTGGGCTTCCCAACGGCTCCGAACCTCACCAGGGTCAGCGAGGCGGGCCGTCGGTCTGCAGGGGTCGGAGGGGCTGAGATGTCCAGTGTGCAGGTGAGTAATGGGTGCATGTGTGCAGAGGTAAGTATATAAGGTGTTTTAACAAGTTTTACTTATCTTTACTTCTTCCTGCAGGCTTCCTCCCTTCAGGTCTCGGGAGTCCCTCAGCTCACTGGCACAGAAAGCAGAATGGCCGCTGAACTGTCAAAAGCTGCAGCTTTCTGGTCAGGAAGGCTTTCTAATTGAGCCTTGAGTAAAGACACAACTTAGAAGACAGATTGTCAGCTTCACAGAGCCGTCAAACGATGACATTTCATCTGTCAAAAGCTCTCGACAGATGAAACGGCACTCGCTGACGTCACCTGTAACTGGCTTTCCCTTAATTGGCCTGCTGATCCCGCTGGGCGGGCTCAACAAGGTCAATCAAGGGAAAGTAGCGTGGGTTGGCCACAAGTCGATGGAGGCGGGACTAAAACCCAACAAGTGGGAGTCCAGCCTCCAAAAGCTCCCCATTGACAAAATCCAGCCCAATGTTTTCCCCAATATTTCTATAACTAATAAATGGAAGCGCTCAAGGAAAATTTTAAAAAATATGTTTTTTTTAATAAAATGGCCCCATGATATTTCTCCTGGGTTGCTCGCAGGAGTATCCATTAACTCCTGGAGACTCCAGGGCAATCCTGGAGGGTTGGCATTCCTAATCCCAACCCTCTTCCCCAACACCCTATGAAAAGTACTCTTTTTCTTTTCCCCCCCCCCCCCCCCAACCTCACATGAAGCGTTTTTGCAAACCCTCTTTTTGCACCTCCCTCGGGAGCGTGAGGAGCAATGTAATCGCAATGACCCTGCAAGCAGACAGTCTGCGGTGTGCCACATCCAAAATGGATGACCTACTTGAAAAGCACTTTTACGTCCACCCGAGGGAGGGCAGAAAGGGACCTCGGTTTAACGTCTCATTCGAAAGACGGCATCCCCGACAGTGCAGCACTCCTTCGGTACTGCACTGGAGCGTCGGCCTAGATTTGTGCTCAGTTGTCTGGAGTGGGACCTGAACCCACGACCTTCTGCCTCAAGAGACGAGGCAAGTTAGTCACTGTAGGAATAAAGAGGTGCCAGAAAGTCAATCCTCAGCACACAAAAACAGCAGCTAAACAATCGGGTAAGGAAAACATCCTACGATAGCAAAATACTGCAGATGCTGGAAATCCGAAATAACAACAGAAAACGCTGGAAAAACTCAGCAGGCCAGGCAACATCTGAGGAGAGAGAAACAGAGTCAACGCTTCAGGTCGAAGACCTTTCGTCAGAACTGGAAAAAAGCAGGAAATGGAAAGCAGGTTTAGGGGCTGGGAAAAGGGGGAGGGGATGACGGAACAAAAGGGAAGGTCAGTGATAGGATAGAAAGCAGGAGATTGAGAGACATTGAGAGAAGGAAAACATCCTGCTCACTCAGTTTGTTTATGCAAAATAATGAGGGGCTTTTTTTTTTTTTTTTTTTTTAAACTCGTCGACAACAACACATGCCCCATTTCCTGCCTTCTTCTATTCAAGTTAATTCAGGTTCCAAGTCTAATTTGCATAAACATTGAGGCAAATCACGTAAAGTGGACAACAAGCCACCGCAACTGCGTTTCTAACAGTCTCGAAGTGTAAATCGGCACAAAGGCGTCTAGGCTCCTGCATAAAAGGTTAAGTTCCCCCGTGATCCATGGGTAAAAAGAACAGGATGAAAACACACTTCCCGCTGGGTGCGAACGGCAGCTTATTAAAAATTCCACTGGGAGTCTCGGCAGAGCTCACAGCAGCTCATAAACCAAATTGCTTTGAAATGCAGCGACTGCTACATTGCCAAGTCGGGCAGCCAATTTTTTTTGGGGGGGGGGGGGTGCACAGCAAGATCCCACAAACGTCAATGAGACAATTGGCCAGTTCATAGAATCTTAACAGTGCAAGAGGGATGCCCCCTTCGGTCCATCGTGCCTGTGCCAGCCCTCAAGAGCTATCCAATTAGTCCCGCTCCCCCCTGCTCTCTCCCCATGGCCGCTGCAAAATTTCTCCCCTTCCAAGATAATCTTGTTTTTTTGTTTGGTGATGCTGGTCGAAGGAAGAATGTTGGCCTGCTCTCTCTCAAACAGTGCCTGGAGATTTCTTAAATCCACCTGATCCACCGGAACAAGCAAAACGGCCTCAGTTTAACCTCACATCCCCTCTTCTTAGGCAGTCCCTCGGAACCGAGGATGACTTGCTTCCACATTAAAAATGAGTTTGCAGGTGACTGATGAGTCCAATGCGGGACCTACAGTACGATAGCAAAATACTGCAGATGCTGGAAATCCAAAATAACAGAAAATGCTGGAAAAACTCAGCAGGCCAGGCAACATCCATGGAGAGAAAATAGAGTCGACGTTTCGGGTCAAAACCCTTTTTCAAAACTGGAAAGGAAATGAAATAGATCGAAGGCAGGGCTGGGAGAGAACAAAAGAAGTGAAGAGACATTAAGAGGTATTCAAAACCAGACGAGATGGTGATAGGACTAGTGGAGACAAAAGATGGCTCTAGATTAGGTGTGAAATGTTCTGGCAGAATGGGAGACAGCTGCCATGTGGGAGAGAGAAAAAAAGGGGGGGGGGAAAAGGGCCAAAACAAAGATGTGGATAAAATATAAGCAAAAATGTAATGGGGGCCAAGGTTATGATCTGAAATTGTTGAACTCGATATTGAGTCCAGAAGGCTGTAAAGTGCCTAATCGGAAGATGAGGTGCTGTTCCTCAAGTTTACGTTGAGCTTCTGTGGAACAATGCAAGAGCCCGAGTACAGTGAGGTCTGAGTGGGAATGGGGCGGTGAATTACAGTGACAGGCGACCGGAAGCTCGGGGTCCCCCTTACGGACTGAACAGAGGTGTTCCGCAAAGCGGTCACCCAATCCTCTGTCACAGGTGGGGCAGACGGTGGTTGAAGGGGCGGGTGGGTGGGGTGCTTGGGTTGACGTGCGCTCCTTGCGCTGCCTGCGCTTGGCTTCCGCTTGCTCCCGGCGAAAAGTCAGAAGTTTAAGAGGACATCTCCTAAGAGGACAGCAATGCCAGTCTCCCTCAGCACTACACTGGAGCACCGGCCTGGATTACGCGTTCATTACTGGAGTGGAGTGCGAATCCGACAAACTTCCGACTCCGGAGGCAAGAATGTTACCAGCTAGGAATTTTTACAGGCTGCTGCTCTGTTGAACAGGGAGCATCCAGTTAATATGCCCCCTTACGCAAGCTAAAAAAAAGCTGCAGAATCCCTTCTGCTCAATTACACGTTTATCCGGCCAATCTTCATCCACGTGGACATCCCAACTGCTCCCCCCCTGGGCGCGCACAATCCCATCGCAGACTTTCTTTTGGAACATCACATGAAAAAAAAAATAGGCATATGTAAAAATAGTTGTGTGATGTGACTGAGCCAATCTGGAGTCTGGATTCACAATCCGGATGGAGAAAGAGCAAGAGTGTGGGACTAATAGCTCTTTCAAAGGAAACTGGCCGTCGAAGCCAACGAAAACAGGTTTCTTAAAAGAATTGTGGCCATCGCCAAGGTAGATGGTTTTTAAAAAAGAAAAAAATTCTCATCCTTGTTTTAAATCACTCCGTGGCTTCACCCCTCACCCATCCGTCACCCCCTCCAGCCCTACAACCCTCCGAGATCTCTGTGCCAATTCTGTCCTCTTGCGTATCCCCGATTTTCATCGTCCCACCATTGGCGGCCGTGCTTTTAGCTGCCCGGGGCCCCTAAGCTCTGGAATTCCTTCCCTAAACCTCTCCGCGCCTCTCTCTCCCCCTCCTGTAAGACACTCCTTAAAATCTACCTCTTTGACCACACATTTGGGCACCTGTCCCAATATCTCGTGTGGCTCGGTGTCAAATTGTATTTGATAACATTCCTGCCAAATGCCTTGGGATGTTTTACTACATTAAAAGGCACTATATAAACGCAAGTAGTTGCTGTTATGCTCGAGGAGCTGCACCTCATCTTTCGATTAGGCACTTTACAGCCTTCTGGACTCAGAGTTCAACAATTTCAAACCGTAACCTCGGCCCCCATGTTTTCTTTTCTCTCACATGGCAGCTGTCGATCATTCTGCCAGTGCCATTTACACTTCATCTAGAGTCATCTTTTGTTTCTTAACTTGCCCCATTACCATCTCCTTTTGCCTTGCACCATCTCTCCTGCCTTCCACCCCATCACAGACCTCCCCTTTGTTATTTCCCCCCCTCCTCCCTTTCCCTGCTCCTACACTTGCTTAAATATCTGCTACTTCTCCAAATGTTTCCAGTTTTGACGAAGCAAAGGTCATCGAACTGAAACGCTGGGCTGGATTTTCATTGGGGTGTGGAGGCGGGATTGGAGGCGTGTGGGGGGTTAAAATCCCAAAATCGAGGGTGCCAACCCCATCCCGCCTCCGAGCCAGTTTCAAAGGAGGCGGGTACCCGCCCCGCACTGGGACCCGCCTCCCCGAGGCGGGAAGGGGATTAGTGCCAATTAACTGCCTGTTAACAGGAAGTTTTTAGCCTAATCCCTATTTTCATTGGTGAAATGTGGGATTCCCGACGGCTCCAAACCACGCCAAGTTAGCGAGGCGGACCGTCGGGATGAAGGGCTTGGAGGGGGTCGAGATGTCCGGTGTTCAGGTGAGTGATGGGTGCGTGAGTGCAGAGGTAAGTGTGTTTGGTCTGTGTGTAAAGTGTTTAAAAGAAGTTCTACTAATCTTTACTTACCTTTACAGCCTTCCTTCCTTCAGGTCTCGGGAGTCCCTCATCTCACCGGCACAGAAAGCAGAATAGCCGCCAGCTGTCAAAATCTGCAGCCTCTGCTTTCTGTTCCGGGGAGATCTCCCAGTTAATTCCTTCCTCTCAGGATGATTTAGAGTACAGATTGTCAGTGTTTGACAGCTTCAAACAGCTGTGAAACGCTGATATTTCATCTGTCAAAAGGTCTTGACAGATGAAATTTCAATCTGTGATGTCACCTGTTGCCGGGTGTCCCTTAATTGGCCCACTGGGCAGGCTCAACAAGGTCAATCAAGTCTAAATCGCGTGAGTTGGCTAGAACTCGATGGAGGCGGGACTACAACCCCAAAAGTTGTAGTCCTGCCTCCTACCCGCCTCCTCAATGAAAATCCAGCCCATTAACTCTTGTTTCTCTCCCCACCACGCTGCCTGACCTCTGCTGAGTGTTCCCAGCATTTTCTGTTGCTGTTATGCGTTGGGTTCCCCAAATGCGAGGAATTTGTCTCCTTTCGAGACTTTGCTCTTTACATAATTGGCCGCCACATTTGCCTACATACCAATGGTTAGAATGTGGAACTTGCTACCACAGGGAGTGGTTGAGGCGAATAACAGAGATGCCTTTAAGGGGAAGCTCGATAAATACATGAGGGAGAAAGGAATAGAAGTTCTTGCTGATAGGATGAAATGAAATGGGGTGGGAGGAGGCTCGTGTGGAGCATAAACACTGGCGTGGACCAGTTGGGCTGACTGGCCTGTTTCTGTGCTGTAAATTCTATGTAAAAATTACATTTTAAAAAGTAATTAATTGGCTGTAAAGCAGTTAGGTAGACCCTGCAGACTCGACAGGGCGCTCTGTAAATGCAAGTTCTCTCTATTGGTAGTTTTTAAAGCAGGCTATTTTCCGATACCTGCATTTATGTGGGTCTATTAATTGCGATCCTGCTACTTCCCCCCCCCCCCCAATACCCGCTGGTCTATTAATTCAGCTCCTGGAACTCTGAATTGGCTGCAGTTAAATCGTTTTAATTTCCTAGCCCGGTCAAAGACGTGCAGACCCGGGTAAAACGGGTTCAGTCACCGGGCTAAAATCGGATTAAAATCGCACAAACGCCAGGAGTAGGGTGGTGGGCTCTCGAAGATCTAAATCAAAAGACCAATGTAAGAAACAGGACATGTCTGTGAAGCTGATGATCGTTTGCCTGCAAGGAACAGGTTGATTCAATGGGTGTGAACGGTCTTCACATTTTTCCAATTATTTTAATTGCCACAGTAATTTCTCAGTATGGGTAAGCTGCCAACACGTTCACAGTAACAAGCCTGAGCACCAGTCAGAGAGCCCTTCAAGCCTCATCTGGGCAGGCTGCACTCGCACAAAAAGGTTATTCATGCGGCCCAGGAGGCCCGCCTTTAAATGAGTGGCTGCTGCAGACCCATTAAGTAAGTCAGTTTGTTGCCCATTTGCATGTTAACTGGCTGACCGACCAGCAGGTCCACAATCAACCAGCCAACTGTTCTTGCGTGCTTAACAGCAAACGCTCTGGCAATGCAGACGAGCAACTCTGCGCAGAAATAATCCTGCAGGATGCACCCAATGTGAACTCGTGGCTGCATCCCCAGGTTCCCAATCCAGTCAAGCGAGTCAACGTTGAATGGAGTTCTTTCTTTGACAAAAAAGTCTTCCATTTAATATGACTCGCTGCATAGAAACAGGAGGAGGCCATTCAGCCCCCCTCAAGCCTGTTCTGCCATTCAATTAGATCATGGCTGATCTGTATTTTGACTCCATCTGCGTGCCTTGGTTCTGTAAACCAGAATACCCTTTGCCTAACTAAACCCCATCAATCTCAGGCTTTGACATTTTCAACTGAGCCCCAGCTTCAACAGCTTTTTGGGAGGAGAGTTTTCCAGATTCCCACTACCCTTTGTGTGGAGAAATGCTTCTTGACATCACCCTTGAACGGCCTGGCTCTAATTTTAAAGGTTCTGCCTCCTTGTTCTGGACTCCCCCCACCAGAGGAAACAGTTTCTCTCTCTCCACCCCATCAAATCCTTCAATCATCTTAAACACCTCGATTAGATCACCCCTTAATCTTCTATCCTCGAGGGAATACAAGTCTATGCAACCTGTCCTCATAATCTAACCCCTTTAGCCCGGTATCATTCTGGTGGACAATTGTCATGGAAAATAACCTCCACTCTGTGCTGTGGTGAGCCCGATGTCCTGTGATCGGAGGGTGTTTGGGTGTCTTTGAGATGGATTAGCACTCTTAGTTGCTCACAAGTTGAAGCAGGCTGCCTCTATTCAACCAATCAGACCTAAATCCCATTGGTATGATACATCAGCAATCTATCAGGATAGGAGAGCGTGACCGTGACAAAAGAATATTCCTATTAATGGCTGTCGACAGTAAAGAGAAGGAGCTTGCATTTCTATAGCTCCTTTCACGACCTCAGGATGTCCCACGGCGTTTCACAGCCAATGAAGCATACTTGAAGCGTAGTCACTGTTGGATTGCAGGAAACTACTGCCGGTCATTTTATCCTCCTTCGGAGCTGAATTTTGGGAAGGATAGGCGACGCTGAAAGGCTTAAACACCAACTCTTCCCATTAAAATGGAATCACACCCAACTCGCACATTATGAATAGTCGCCGATTCTTGGAGCACCCGTTAGACTGTGCCTCAGTACGATTCAACATCTTTGGAAGGAAAAGGAAGAACCCCAGAGTTGGGTAGGGGAGAATGGATTGACTGATGAGATAGACGTGCCCAAGGATTTCGACCAGCTCTTTCCCGCCCCCGCCCCACCCCCTTCCATGTATGCGTCAGCCGTGGCTCAGTGTGTAGCGCTCTCGCCTCGGAATCAGAAGATTGTCAGTTCACGTCCCACTCCAGAGACTTGAGCACAAAAATCTAGGCCGACACTCCCAGTGCAGTGCTGAGGGAGTGCTGCACTGCCACAGGTGCCGTCTTACGGATGAGACATTAAACCGAGGCCCCGTTTGCTCTCTCAGAAAAGATCCCAGGGCACTATTTCGAAGAAGAGCAGGGGAGTTCTCCCCAGTGTCCTGGGCCAATATTTATCCCTCAATCAACATCACTAAAATAGATTATCTGGTCATGATCACATTGCTCTTTGTGGGAGCTAGCTGTGCGCAAAATGGCTGCCGCGTTTCCTACATTTCAACAGTGACTCCACTTCAAAAAGTACTTCATTGGATGTTAAGCGCTTTGGGCCATCGAGGTCGTGAAAGGCGCTATATAAATGCACGTCTTTCTTCACCAGGGACACCAGTTCAAAATCATTCTCGTCCTCACTAGAAGTCAGTCACAAAATACTTCTCTCACTCAGGTCTGCGAGTCTTTGACCGGGCTAGGAAATTAAAACGATTTAACCGCAGCCAATTTCAGAGACCGAGGTTCCAGGAGCTGAATTAACAGACCAGCAGGTGTCAGGGGGGAAAATAGCAGGACCGGAATTAATAGACCCACATAAATGCAGATATTGGAAAATAGCCTGCTTAAAAACTACCACTAGGGAGAACTTGCATTTACAGAGCGCCCTGTGGCCAGAAAGATTAAAGCAAAAAACCCCAGCCATTCATCTAACTTGTACAAATTGATTTGATTTTTAAAATTTTTTTTTTATTTATAAATTGCCCACTAACTTGGTCCTAAAGCACTTTACAACCATAATCAATGAACAAGTCATTTCATTTCAAACAAACCCATCCCTGAAACTTTATCCTCAGTTGGGGGGGGAAAAAAAACTAACCGGCTCAGCCAGGTGCAGATAAAACAATTTTAGATCAGAGCATACAATTCCTACATGCCGTTCCCATTGTACTCATACCCTGATTTATCAATCGCATTCAAATCCCAATCCAACCATGACCAAAATAATAACAGAAAATGCTGGAAAAACTCAGCAGGTCAGGCAACATCCGTGGAGAGAAATTTGAGTTGACGTTTCGGGTCGAACCCTTCTTCAAAACTTCAATCTATTTTATTTTCTTTCCAGTTTTGAAGGGTTCGACCCGAAACGTCAACTCAAATTTCTCTCCACGGATGTTGCCTGACCTGAGTTTTTCCAGCATTTTCTGTTGTTATTTCGGATTTCCAACATCTGCTGTATTTTGCTATCGTACCAGTGCTTCATCCCCATGCACCAAGACAGGAAAATCAACGACCTCAATATCGTTCTAATCCACGGATAAAGGCCTCCCACTGAACTTGTCCTGCAAGCGTGGTTTAACATCGAATGCGAATTCCTTCAGGGTTTTCAAAATCTGTTTTTTTTCTTTAAATTTAAAGATATCCACTTTGAGTTGAAGGGGTGGGAGAGCGAAATCTGTTCACGCAGCCTGCAGACTTGTGAAATCATTAGTAATCACTGAAGACTGAAGTGCGAACTGATTACGATTCGACACAGGCCTGTTGCTAATGAGTTTACCAGCACCCCGGGCCCTCGCGCCAACTCAAATCTGAATCTGTGCCGACAGATTTCAGGCCCACGTCATTCGGCAGACTCGATGAGCAACTCAAAGGTCAAAACATCCTCATATCACAGGACATAGAGCTCATCATATTGGATTACCACAGCACTGAGTGCAGGTCATTTCCCATGACGAGTGAGTCATATTAAATGGAAATGGGAGTCTTTTGTTAAAAAGGTACTCAATTGAACATTTACTCACTGAATGGATTAAGAACCATTTGCTCTGGGGAAACATTGGCTGCGTAATAAACCAATCCCAATCCATCTCCCTCTATTTACAGAAAACAATGCTGAGGGAGCCAAGAAGGGATTATAGAGGCGGAGAATGAAAGATGAGCTGCCCAATGACTCAATGTGCAGCGCAACACTGAACGTAGAACTGAGCTCTACAGACCAGGAAGAACCCTTTGGGCTGAAAACCCAATCCATACGTTGATATTATCAGAGGGTAGGGGGTGGGTACATTTGGCCTCGGCAACTCTGGGCTAAAAATGGAGGAAAATCAGCCATGGTTCCACTTCTGATCGCTGTCCAGTGAGTGCATGTGGTTGGACATTACGCGAAGGCGGGATTAGAGCTGCGGTGCTCTCCATGGTTGAATAGCCTTCCAACACACACATGCACAACTTGCATTTATATAGCGCCTTTAAGGTAGTAAAACATCCTAAGGTGCATCACAGGAGCATTATCAAACAAAATTTGACACCGAGCCACATAAGGAGATATTAGGACAGTGGATCAAAAGCTTGGTCAAAGAGGTAGGTTTTAAGGAGCGACTTAAGAGAGAGAGGTAGAGAGGTTTAGGGAGGGAATTCCAGAGCTTAGGGCTTTGGCAGCTGAAGGCACAGCTGCCAATGGTGGTGCGATTAAAATCGATAATGCGCAAGAGGCCAGAATTAGAGGAACACAGAGATCTGGGAGAGTTGTAGGGCTGGAGGAGGCTAGAGAGATAGGGAGGGGCGAGGCCGATGAGAGACAGAACCGCACGCACGGACCAGAGACTTCTCGTCGCGGGTCACTGATTTTTCTGTGTTTTTTCCAACATTCTCAACATTGCTGTCCTGAAGGCAAAGGTTGAGAGAGCGAAATTTAGGTCTTGGGTGAATTAAACCAGGCAGATGGAGGGACAAGAGCAGGTCCTGGAGTCCTGCATTATGGGCCTTGGCCTTTCACCTACATCTCTCAATTTAACAAAGTCGTAACGGGGATCAGGGCTGTACACCGTGGAATCTCCTTCAACCAGATGGCGGTGGGCTTAGGATTATGATCGTTGCAGATTTTGCATGTATAGCCCACGTTGTAGCTAGAAAACCCGCAACCAAGTGACCAAAGGGGACAAAACGTTGATGTGGCTCCCTGGTGGTGCATGGCGCAGCAATATTGACGTATAAAGAGGATAGTAAGTGGCAGCTGCGCCACAGTGGGTAGCACTCTGGCCTCAGTCAGAAGGCTGTGGGTTCAAGCCCCAATTCGGGAATTTTAGCACCTAATCTCGGCCGACACTTCAGTGCAGGATCGAAGAAGAGCTGTACTCTTGGAAGTGATGTCTTTTGGACGAAACATTGAACAGAGGTCCTGGTCAGGTCGACATGAGAGATTTGTAGCAGTATTTGAAGAGCAAGCAGCTCTCGGAGAATCCTGGCCAACATTTAACACCACCACTAAAACAAAGTAACTGGTCATTTATCTTTGCCAAGAAAGAACAATGCACTTCATTGGCTTTGAAGCTTTATTGGGATGTCCGGAGGATTTGAAAGGCGCTGTATAGATGGCGGTTTCTTTCCTTAAACCGTCTTAACGTCAGAGAGTTTAGCCGCCAACACAGCAGCCAATTCCTTCTCTTCTACAGGAAAGCAAGGAAAGAGCTGGCATTTATGTAGCTCCTTTCATGTCCTCAAGATGTTCCAAAATGCTACACCGCCAGTGAATTATTTTTGAAGTGCAGTCACCGTTATGATGTAGGAAACAGTCAGGTCTGCGCCCAGCAAGATCCCAAAAAACAGCAAATGAGAAAAGTGAACAGATAATCTACCAATTTTTACCAATAGGGCAGTACCAATACTTCAGCTGAGCCCTTCTCCTTCTTAGGCAGTCCCTCGGAACCGAGGATGACTTGCTTCCACATTAAAAATGAGTTCTCAGGTGACTGATGAGTCCAATGCGGGACCTACAGTCTCTGTCACAGGTGGGGCAGACGGTGGTTGAAGGGGCGGGTGGGGTGCTTGGGTTGACATGCACTCCTTGCGCTTGGCTTCCGCTTGCTCCCGGCGAAGAGACTCAAGATGTTCGGCGCCTTCCCGGATGCTTCTCCTCCACTTTGTGCGGTCTTGGGCCAGGGATTCCCAGGTGTCGGTGGGGATGTTGCACTTTTTCCAGGAGGCTTTGAGGGTGTCCTTGAAGCGTTTCCTCTGCCCACCTGGGGCTCTCTTGCCGTACCGGAGCTCCGAGTAGAGCGCTTGTTTTGGGAGTCTCGTATCGGGCATGTGGACAATGTGACCCGTCCATTGGAGCTGATTGAGCGTGGTCAAAGCTTCGGTGCTGGGGATGTTGGCCTGAGCGAGAACACTGACGTTGGTGCGCCTATTCTGCCAATGGATTTGCAGGATCTTGCGGAGGCAGCTCTGGTGGTACAGGTAGACTACCCTTTATCCGGACTTCCGAAAACCGAAACCCTCTAAAAACCGAAGGTTTTTTCGGTCAGCGTAAGTCGTGCGCACGACACGACCAGAGTGGCGCACGACTTACAGGCCTAGCCGGATAAGGGATAGTGTTGCATTTTTCCGCACTTCTGAAAACCGAAATCTTTATCCGCACATCCGAAACCAGAAAACCTCTGAAAGCCGAAAGTGGAGCAAAGCATGACTTCTGAAAACCGAAATGCGCACGACCACGACCCCCGCCGACCCCCACCCCCGACCCCCCGGCCGAACCCGACCCCCAACCCCCCCGCCGTACCCCACCCCCGCCGAACCCCACCCAATTTCAGATAAGAGATAGTGTACCATCCTTTATCCACACATTCGAAACCAGAAAACCTCTGAAAGCCGAAAGTGGCGCAAAGCATGACCCGACGCTGCCGATGCTTGACCCACGCAGGTGTTAGGCTGCTCTGTGTGATATTTGCAGCTCTCAGATATTTGCTGGCTTTTAACAATTTGTGAAAATGCTAAAAAGAGCTGCAGATACCCCAATGGGTAACAGTGAGAAGCAGAGAAGGAAGCATCGCTCATTATCGATGTCGCAGAAAGTGGAGTTATTGCAGAAGCTTGATCGTGGTGTGTCTGTGCGACATCTTACTGAAGAATATGGTGTGGGAAGTACCACCGTATATGACTTAAAGAAACAGAAAGACAAGTTGTTGAAATTTTACACTGACAGTGATGACCATAAACTAATGAAAATTAGGAAAACATTGCACAGGGCAAAAAATGAAGATCTTGACCGTGTGCTGATTGAGTGGATTCGACAACGCAGAGGTGAACGTGTGCCACTGACTGGTTTGATGGTCATGAAGCAAGCTAGAATATACCATGAAGAACTGAACATTGAAGTTGAGTGTGAATATTCAGAAGGTTGGCTGCATAAATTTAAGAAGCGTCATGGTATAAGATATCTGAAAATCTGTAGTGAAAAAGCTTCTGCTGATCATGAAGCAGCTGAAAATTACATAGATGAGTTTGCAAAAATAATATCGGATGAAAACCTCGGTCCTGAACAAATTTACAATGCTGATGAAACAGCTCTGTTCTGGCGCTACGTTCCTAGAAAAACATTAGCAACGGCTGATGAGAGTGCACCAGCAGGTTTTAAGGATGCTAAGGACAGGTTGACTGTTCTTGGGTGTGCCAATGCTGCAGGCACACACAAGTTAAAGTTGGTAGTGATTGGAAAAAGCCAACATCCGAGATGTTTGAAAGGTGTATGCAATTTACCTGTGCATTATTATGCGAGCAAGAAAGCATGGGTAACCAGAGGAATATTTTCTCACTGGTTCAATAACCACTTCATACCAGCGACACGAGCTCATTGCAGGCAAGTTGGACTGGAAGAAAACTGCAAAATTTTATTGTTCCTGGACAACTGCTCCGCACATCCCCCTCCTGAACTTCTTGTGAAAAGTTATGTTTTCGGCATTAACTTTTCCCCCTAATGTGACATCTTTAATACAGCCTTGTGACCAAGGAATTTTACGCTCATGAAGAGCAAGTATAAAGATGTTTTTTTGAACTCTATGCTTGATGCAATCAACAGAGGCGAAGGAATCCAAAGCTTCCTGAAAGAATTCAATGTTAAGGATGCCATTTATGCAGTTGCTAATGCTTGGAACGATGTTGACAAACCAACATTAAAAAATGCTTGGCACAGACTTTGGCCTTCAACGATGTTTCATGAAGATGGACCTGCAGATGATGAGTTTGAAGGATTTCCTGTCAGTCAGGAAAAGATGATGATATCAAACCTCCTCACTTACGCCAAAGGTTTATCACCCGAAAGTGTAAATAAGTTAGAGGAAGCTGCCATCGAAGAAGTGCTGAACATTGACAATGATGCACCTGTTGTGAATTCGTTGAGTGATGGGGAAATTGCTGAAATGGTGTTAAATAAAGACAAGCATGAGGATAGTAGTGATGATGATGATGACATTGTGAACACAGGTGACAAAATCCCCATAGACGATATGGTGACAATGTGTGATCAGTTAATTGCTGGCCTTGAAAAACGTGCATTTATCAGTGAGCAAGAGATTATGCAAGTTTACTCAATTAAAGAGAGACTGCTTAGACAGAAACCAATGTTAATGAGACAGATGACACTGGAAGAAGTCTTTAAAAAGGCCGTCTGTCGTAGTCATGCTTCATCACTTGAGAATCCTGTTCCTGGCCCATCTTCAGATGTCCAACTCCAACCTGATGACAATGATGACAACACTGATGTACCCTCTTCTCCAAGATCCTCAAGCCAGATGTAATGTACCTTTATTGCATGTTTATGTACAGGTATTTAGCTTAGTTTGTACCTGTACATGTTTGAAGTTTTACTGAATGTTTTCCTTACAAATAAACTGTACTACAGTATTTATCCCTGTAACTACAGTATTTATAGTCGTTATTTTCGGATAAGGGATAGTGTATCCTTTATCCGCACTCCCGAAAACCGAATTACCTCTGAAAACCGAAGTGTTTTCGCGCACCTTCCGAAAACCGAAATTTTCCTAAAACCGAAACACGGCTGGTCCCGAGGTTTTCGGATAAAGGATAGTCTACCTGTACCTTTCCAGTGCTTTGAGGTGCCTTCCTGAAGCACATTTTACACAGTACATAGTATAATTGGAGTATTGTGCACAGTTTTGGTCTCCTTACCTAAGGAAGGATATACTTGCCATAGAGGGAGTGCAACGAAGGTTCACCAGACTGGTTCCTGGGATGGGGGGGGATTGTCCTATGAGGAGAAATTGAGTAGTCTAGGCCTATATTCGAGAGTTTAGAAGGAGAGGTGATCTCATTGAAACATACAAAATTCTTAGAGCTTGACAGGGTAGATGCAGGGAGGATGTTTCCCCTGGCTGGGGAATCTAGAACCAGGGGTCAGTCTCAGAATAAAGGGTCGGCTATTCAGGACTGAGAGGAGGAGAAATTTCTTCACTCAGCGGGGGGGTGAATCTTTGGAATTCTCTACCCTAGATGGCTGTGGAGTATATTCAAGACAGAGATCAATAGAGTTTTGAATATTAAGGGAATCAAGGGATATGGGGATAGTGCAGGAAAGTGGAGATGAGGTAGATGATCAGCCATGATCTTATTGAATGGCAGAGCAGGCTCGAAGGGCCAAATGGCCGACTCATCCTCCTATTTCTTATGTTCTTATAACATAGAATTACAGCACAGAAACAGGCCATTCGGCCCCTCTGGTCCGTGCCGGTGTTTCTGCTCCACACGAGCCTCCTCCCACCCCTCTTCATCTCACCCTATCAGCATATCCTTCTATTCCTTTCTCCCGCAAGTATTTATCAAGCTTCCCCTTAAATAGATCTATATTATTTGCCTCAACCACTCCATGTGGTAGCCAGTTCCACATTCTCACCACTCTGGGTGAAGAGGTTTCTCCTAAATTCCCTATTGGGTTCATTAGTGATATTTTATATTTATGGCCCAGAGTTCCGGTCTCCCTCGCAAGTTCTTTCGAATGAATTATGTGGCAAAAACCATTATACACCACCTCATCGAGTCTCTCAGAAACATGACAAAGTGCATCACCTACAATAAATTATTTTGAAGCACTGTAAACACAGCAGCCATTTTGCACAGAGCCAAGATCCCACAAACTGCAGTTAAGATGAATGACCAATTAATCTGTTTTTGGTAGGGTTGGACGAGGACCAAGTTCTTGCTCTTACAACAAAGTAGAAGCCCGCTCTTCATCTGCCGCCTTCACCAAGAGGCCCATCTGCTCAAAACACGATCCTCCTTTCAGTTCCCGTCCCAACAGCCCAGTGACTAAATCTCGGCAAACATATGGACGAGAAGAAACACAAAGATGGACAGAATTTGACAAGATTTGCAAAATCCTGCCTCTTCTCTACCCTACACACAAAAAGAATTTGATTATTTCCCATTGGAATGGATTGGAGATCTCGGTTGCTGTGGGCGTTAGAAGTCTTTATCGAGATGTAACTCTAACACAAAACTATAGCCAGAGGTATAATGCAGTGGGAAAGAGATAGGGGTGGGTCACGACCCTGCTTTCCAACCGGAATTTAAAAACACAATTCACTACTCACTAAGACACTGAGCAAGAATTAATGCCCTCTTTATAGTTGCAAAGTTGCTTCGAGAAGTGGCTCTGCAATAGTGCCGGAGGCTCCAACGGCTTTGGAATTCACCCGTTTGTCACAGGTTTGTTTCCACAAACACCAGAAAAACTGGGCAACGCAGAGTGGTGCAAAACCCCCCAGCTGGCAAGGTTAAGGCCTTTTATATAGTAGGTTGGGCCCAGTGCCACCACTCTCCTATTTGCACCACCGTCTCCCTGGGAACGAGGTGCATGTGAAGTAACGCCAGTACAAATTAAAATTGGCCACTGCACGTGTACAATGAAACTGCGCCATGCTGTCATCAACTACCGACACCACGATGCACGAAATGTATCCAGCACTGGGAAGGAAGGAAGGAAAGAAAGGAAATAATTAATTTATACAGCGCCTTTCGCAATCACCAGACGTCCCAAAGCGTTTTACAGCCAATTAAGCACTTTTTGAAGTGCAGTCACTGTTGTAATGTAGGAAACGCAGCAGCCAATTTGCACACAGCAAGCTCCCACAAATCGCAATGTGATAATGACCAGATAATCTGTTTTTTGCGATGTTGATTGAGGGATAAATATTGGCCAGGGCACCTTCCCCCGCGGCTGGTCTAACAAAATTCAGCTGCTTCCACCTAGCCATTGCTGCAGAAAACATAAGACTTTGGGAGCTGGTTTCCGAAAAATACAAGGAGCCTTTGTTCCTATCCAAATGTATCTCAGAAATCTAGAAATGTTTCTACCAGAATAGACTAATGCAATCCATCTCGCTAGTCCCAAAAGTTCAAACAATACCAACACACTACTGTATCTCTCCTACGCCTCAGTCAATTTCCTCGCCAAGTACCTTCTTGAATTTGTCAACACTATCCACCTCCCGGGCAGTCTGCTCTGTCTCTGCACCACCCTGTGCAGGCGTTAGCCGTGGCTCAGTGGGTAGCACCCTCGCCTCAGTCAGAAGGTTGTGGGTTCATAGTCCCATTCCAGAAAATCCAGAGACAACAAAGAGAGTGTGTACTGCACTGGAACCACAGTTAAACCCAATAGGCTTGCTCAGGGTCCATAACTGAATCAGCTTCTCACGGAGTGCTGCAAGTCAACATTGTGTAAGAATGTAGCCTAGAATGGTAAGTGTCTTTATTAGAAAGGGCTGTGGGTAAAGAGCGGGGGAGTGGGACTAATGGGACAGCTCAAAGAGCCAGCACAGGCGCGGTGGGTCTAATCGTCTCTTTCTGTCCTGTATCATTCTATGATTTTATGAATAACAACTATGCACTTGGCAACCCGGCATCGAGAGACATACTGTGGCAAAGCCACCAAGAGACTCTTGCAGTAATGTATATAATTGCCTTTAACAGGGGTTTGTACCTTTAAGTGTTTGCTTTGTATAAACAGCGTGATGATGTCATCACACAGGTCACGTGACGTTCCCAACGGCGGGAAACGTGATGACATCATGACGTCAGAGGGGAGAGGCGTTTCCCCATAGTCCTCGCGGAACCAGTTGGTGTCCAGACCTGTAGAGAGTTTCTCCTGCGTTTTTGTTTGTAACTTTTGCTAGTGCATTAAACCACTTTTGGTTAACTGCTAGTTTCAGTCTCAGTACTTCGTTAGGAGTTCCAGCACTCCTACAATGCACACATTAAACAAATGGCTTCAGCCACAGCGCTCCTTCCTTCCTGGCGCTCCCTCCCTCAACCTCTCCTTGCTAATTGCCTTGCAGCTTTTTTATTTTAAAAAAAGCTGTCAAAACCTATCTTTTCGGTCACGCTTTTGATGAACTCTCCCAGTTCTGCTACTGCTGCTGTTCGGTCCATCTCAGTCCTGGGCAAGGCACCTTGGGGTGTTTAAGGCTTGAGCCAAGTCAG
This sequence comes from Somniosus microcephalus, assembly GCF_052327205.1. Taxonomy (NCBI): domain Eukaryota; kingdom Metazoa; phylum Chordata; class Chondrichthyes; order Squaliformes; family Somniosidae; genus Somniosus; species Somniosus microcephalus. Next base: position 254,196 of record NC_141010.1, read on the forward strand.
TGTGCTGGTGGGTGATTGCCACCTTTGCAATGAGGGGAAATATTAAGGTAATACATTTTGCAAGATTCTACCTGGGGGCCGGGGGGAAATGGGAGAAGAACATGCATACAACCATTAAAAAAGAAAACATATTTCAATCCCTTTAGATCAATGGCCTGCTTCCCATCATTTCTGAGGAATTCCCAGCATGGAATTCTTCAGTAACAGGGAAATGTATTTCTGCATTCCTAATGGATTCCTGATGCATTAAATGCTACATTCCACCCAAACCCAAATTCCTTGCCTTTTCAGACAGTAGTATGTTTGACTTACATAACATGGCAAAGAGTTCAGATGAAAGGTAAAACCAAAAACACAACTCAATTTGGGCCTGAAATTAGGATCGGGTGCTTGCCACGCGTGCAAGCCCCCGATCTGCACTCACCCTGCGCGCTGACATCTGAAGCCCGGGCCTGCTTGCATTTCCTGTCACAGGCCCGGTTCCGATGTCGGCGCGATGTGCTTACCTGATCCAGCGGCGTAGTTAGTGCGATGTGCCGGCTGGGATCAGGTGAGCACTCTGCAGCCAATCAGGGGAGGGGAAACTCATTCATGAGTTTGATAGTAAAGACTGTCAAACTCATGAAAAGTACGGTCACCCAAAAGACTACTTTAACTTTAATTAAAATTTTAAAAAACATCCCAATAATTAAATAAACTATAAATAATTTTAAAAACTATTTAAAACAATTAATAAAATTAAAAAAAATTTTTTTTTTCATGAATTCAGGTCTAAAAATAAACTTACCTTACTGTAAATTCCTTAAAAACAATGAAGCTGTGGAAAAAATGTAACAATTTTAAATATTAGACCACTTACCTTCAAGAATCCACTGCTTACGCCTCCTTTTTTCATTTCCAAAAAGTTCAGTCCCTTGCACACGCACAAGCCTGTCTAAACGAAGGAAGTTCAACGCGTGCGCGCAGAGTCCTGCGCGCACGTGTTGGACCTCTTAACCCCTTAGTTCGATGGAGAGGAAATGCCGGTTTCCCGCGCATGCGCTGTGCATGCTGGAATCCGGCACTTCCAACGGGCCCACGCGTGAGTACACCGTCTGTACTCCCGCGTTGGGACCGGAATTACTGGCCCATTGTGTTCCTGCTGTTAGACACACTCCACCCTGTACAGCCTCGCATTTTAAAATTCTCATCCTCGTTTTCAAATCCCTCGCCCCTCCCCATCTCTGTAACCTCCTCCATCGCTACAACCCTCCGAGATATCGGAGCTCCTCCACGTCTGGTCTCTTGCGCATCTCCAATTTAAATCGCTCCACCATTGGTGGCCGTGCCTTCAGCTGCCTAGGTCCTAAACTCTGGAATTCCCTCCCTAAACTTCTCCCTCTCTCTTCCTTTAAGCTCCTTAAAACCTACCTCTTTGAACAAGCTTTTCAGGTCACCTGTCTTCCTAGCTCAAGTGGCTCGGTGTACGCTCCTGTGAAATGCCTTGGGATGTTTTACGTTAAAGGCGCTCTATAAATGCAAGTCGTTGCACGAGAGCTTTCAGCTCGTGAATTTTATTCCACTCGGGCATGCTGCACTCTACTCATGCCATCCTTCCCCTCTCGCTCCCTCCAATCGCCCATCACCCACGATTCCACAGGAGCCGGCAGCCCGCTGGTGCCTCACCCAAGTGGCCCTTTTCCTTTGTGCCAAAAACAATTGAGCACCAGCTGAGTAATTGCCGATGGTGGGGGGGGGTGGGGGGGGGGGGGGGGGGGCATCAAAGACGGAGTCCCCCTCTCTCGCTCTTGCCCATCGTCCAACTGCCACGCACAGCTGCACATTCCAGCAGGGCATAGCAATCAGAAGTGGCCACACTGGCCGATTAATTTTCTCCCTGTCCCTGCCAAGGCCATGTGTAGCACCTCGACTGATCACGGTGGTCGAGAGCAGTTAACTCGAGACCTTCCGGGATTGTGTGTGGTTCAGTTGCACCTCAGGCTGCCTACCTGTCCACTGAACCACATTCCTCCCCCGCCCCCCCCCCCCCCCACCCCCTCAAATTAACTAAACTATGCGAGCAGTCGCGGGCTGTGGGTGGAAGGGGGTGGGGAGGGATCTTTTGCCCAGTGCAGCATCGTACAGAAGGGTGCGGCGAGGCATTTCGGAAAACATTGTTCTGCTGTGCAAAACAAGTCGGCTCGCTCAAGCGCAAAGAGTGTGTCTGCTGTTACGTGTACACAGCACCCTTTCTCTACTCTCTCTGCGACACCCATATATTTTACAACATTGTACAATGGAGTGGAATTATTCTGGTTACCATAGTGATCTCTCCCACAGGCTGATTTTTTTATAAATAGAAGTCAGCGCGTGCTTATTTTACTGGCCTGGGTATTTTCCACAAGAGGGAAGAGGAGATCAATCCACCAGTCCGTCAGGTGATGAGTTTCCATTACACCCATCGGCAGTTTCCTCTAGTCTCCCTCATTTTTTCCCCTCCTTCACTCCCAACTCAATATCCCTTTGCCCAGGTGTCACCACCTCACCATCAAAACAGCCACATTCAGCCCTGCCAACCTCAATACTCTTGGGCGGGGGTTGGCGGTTCATTGTCCGGCTGCATCACTACCTGGTATGGCAACTGCACCGCCACAGACCGCAAGGCTCTACAGATGGTGGTGAAAGCTGCACAACATACTATAGGAATTAAACTACCTGCTGTCCAGGATATCTACCGAGAGGTGCCGGGTGAAGGCCCTGAGAATCATCAAAGATGCGAGCCACCCCAGCCACAACCTCTTCGCCCTGCTCCCGTCCGGTAAGAGATACCGAAGCATACGGTCTCGTACCAGCAGGTTTTGAAACAGCTTCTACCCCCAGGCCATAAGACTCATGAACGAATAATTTATTATTTATTACTGTTGTTTTAATTATTACTGTATTTCTCAGTATTTTTTTATCAGTGCTATGCCATATTTATTCCAATGTTGGGAGGACTCGTAAAAATCAACATTTCATTGTGCAGCACATATGTCTGCTGCATATATGACAAATAAAAATTGAATTGAATTGAATTGAATTATTCAAGTTCGCGCCGCCGGGGTTCCAACTTCACTCACCGATCCAGCTCATCGGGCAAGCGTGGCTCACCGACAACTTTGGCTCCTGGGAAATCCTGATCGGCAAAGCTCCCGCCGTCCTGGCCAACAGTCATCCCTCAACCGACACCAAAAACAGGTCAACTGGTAACTCATTTCATTGCTGCCAATGTGGGATTTTGCGGTGCACCTAATTGACAGTGGTGCTTGCCTACATAAACGCTGGTGACTACACTTCAGCAGCAATCCAGTGGCCAGGAAGCCCGTCGGGACATCCCGAGGATGCACAAGGCGCCATGCAAATTCAAGTCACTTTCTCGAATGCAGCATCGAGAGCGGCGACGTTCCAAGGCGGAGTATGTGGGACTGTTTGCGCAGCCGCTGATCACTTGCCGAGTGGCCAAAGGAAACTTGCTCCATAATTTCAGATTCTCTCTCAATGTATCAGATTGTGAGAGAGCTTCACATCAGGTAGATCTTTTATAAGGAGACGCTGGGTTGGCCCTGTGTCATCGCATCAAACAAAAGAGCCACCCCCAAGAAAACTAATTCAGAGAACAAAGGAAACGTAAAACGTAAATTATGTTATTGTCCATGTCCGCCAAACACTCCAGTCACTGCAGTGCCCACCAGTTGCAGAAAGCCTCAAGCGTAGCGGCAGGCACCGCGTGCTCCTTCTCTAGGGTCAAGTCGCCGCTCGTCCTCTGTGCTACGGTGCACAATGACATTGTTGTCGCTCTCTAATCAACTGTCGAGAAACGTCCCAAGAATGGCTACCTTCAGTGATGCATCAAAGTCATTGCATATTTGAGGAAACAGAAAAATAGGAGCAGGCAGTAGGCCATTCGACCCTTCGAGCCTGCTCCACCATTCAATATGATCATGGCTGATCCTCTGTCTCAATATCATATTCCCGCTCTCTCCCCATACCCTTTGATGCCTTTTGTGTCTAGAAATCTATCTATCTCCTTCTTAAATATATTCAGTGACTTGGCCTCCACAGCCTTTTGTGGTAGGGAATTCCACAGGTTCACCACCCTCTGAGTGAAGAAATTTCTCCTCATCTCGGTCCTAAATGTCCTACCCCGTATCCTGAGACTGTGATCCCTCTTTCTAGACGCCCCCCCAGCCAGGGGAAAACATCCTCCCTGCATCCAGTCTGTCTAGCCCTGTCAGAATTTTATACATTTCAATGAGATCCCCTCTCATTCTTCTAAACACTAGTGAATACAGGCCTAGTCGACCCAAACTCTGCTCATAAGACAGTCCTGCCATCCCAGGAATCAGTCTGGTGAACCTTCGCTGCACTCCCTCTATGGCAAGTATATCCTTTCTTGGGTAAGGAGACCAAAACTGCACCCAGTACTCCAGGTGTGGTCTCACCAAGGCCCTGTATAACTGTAGTAAGACATCCTTGCTCCTGTACTCAAACCCAAAACAGTCACAGAAAGTGTGTAACACGCATAAACTAATAAATATCTCCGGAGTAATATATTCAAAGTTATGAGGGGAACCTTGATCAAAACTAAACTGAGGGTTGAAGACTGCTGGGGAAAGAGGAGACGACTGCAACCAAATCTTCCCAATCATTGCAAACTGAAAAACAATTACAGTCCAAGATACCTCAGTTTGACCCCTCCGCTATTTCAGCCCAACCATAATCTGGCCGCATAAATAAGGCTGCTACAACAATATCCGACTCCAAAGAAGTAGAAGCAGCCTTCATCCAGCTTAATCTTGATGGAAGCTGTACATAGTTTCCACATGCAATTGCTTCAGTTAGAAAGGAGTTCACACGAGATAAACTTGAATAAGGCAGAAAGCTGCTCTGTCATGAACCACATTCTCACTCTCTCCTGCTGTATAAATATTTAAACATAACATTTATTTTTTTTAAATCTACAACTCGCTTCTTGAATATAAGTTAATGAATTGGCCTCAACTGCCCTGTGTGGTAGAGAATTCCAGCAAATCTCGTGTTTGTCGCACAAAAATCGTGTGGTGCAGGAGGGGCATTCTGACCATGCCCTGAAGAATGGAGGTCAATGGGGGAGGAGGAGACAGGTTCTTCAGGGCATGGTCAGAATGCCCCTCCTGCACCACACGATTTTTGTGCGACAAACCCGAGATTTGTGGAATTCTCTACCACACAGGGCAGTTGAGGCCAATTCATTAAATATATTCAAGAAGGAGTTGGATATATTTCTTAAGGCTAAAGGGATCAAGGGATATGGGGAGAGAGCAGGGACAGGGTACTGAATTTGGATGATCAGCCATGATCTCATTAAATGGTGGAACAGGCTCGAGGGGCTGAATGGCCTACTCCTGCTCCTATCTTCTATGTTTCTATATTTACAGCAGAGCCGGTTCTGTGCGTCTGCATATTTGCATCAAATTGGTGGGGGGGAGAGGGGGTGGTGGAAAGGCAAAAAAAACCCGAATGCACTTTGTGGGATCGATGGAGGTGGTAGATGTTCCGATGGCAGGTTGTGAGTTCACTGCAGTCAGCGGGAGAGGGGGTGGGTCACCTGCGTACAGCAGAGCTCTTCATGGTGCCCAAACCACCCATCGGCAGTCGATGAAAATCTTTGAAAGGGTAAAAGAACGAACTTTATGTACCCTCTCCATCGCAAAGACCACCCACTGCCACCTCTGTAATATCACCTGTTTCCACCCCAGGCTCAGCCCATCCGCTGCCGAAACCCTCACCCCATACTTCTGTTCCCTCCAGACTCGACGATTCCAAAGCTCTCCTGGCCGTCCTCCCATCTTCCACCCTCCACAAACCTGAGCTCATCCAAAACTCGGCTGCCCCGTATCCTGACTCGCACAGAGTCCCGTTCACCCATCACCCCGTGTCACTGGCCTACATTGGCTCCCAGTTCACCAACATCTCAATTTTGAAATTCTCATCTGTTGTGTATGTACCTTTAAGAGAATAACTGGTCTCAGACTGCAGTACCCACCCCTGTATAAAAGGCGCTAGAGAGCCTCTGTTGTTTAGTTTCATTTATGCCTTTCACCAGTAAAGATCTGTTTGTTTTCTCTCCTGCTAGTCCGTGTCTCAATCATTCACGGACTTAACACTGGCGACGAGTTAGAAACGAACTTACCTGCAACTCAGCAGCAGCTCCGACGACGTTGTTGAAGGTCAGAGCCAGAAGAAAGAAGACAAAAAAAATAGGCCATTGAAACTCGAGAAACGGGCGTCGACCGTCAATCATCGATTTCAAAACTTGCAGGAGAGATTGTCCAGAGCCAGGCTGGGTTCCTCGGTCCGTGGTTTCCCAGCTAATCGGGCTGGTGGCAGGTAGTGCTCTGATCCTTCCTGGGCTGCGGCGGGCTGAACCTCGATCGGGTGGCTTTTCAACGGGGCCGGGCAGCGAGTCGGGAAGCAAGGAGAGAGAGAGGGTGGAGCATACAGGGCGCGGCTGGTGTTTCGAAGCTGGGCAGCGTTCGGACCTCAGAAGAGGGAGGGAAGTGTCCCAGAGGGTCCGCTCCACGACGGGAAAATAATAAAAGAAAAAGAATACGCGCAAGAAACCGTGAAAAGCAGTGCTAACAACAGCGGGGAAGGCGGCAAAGCCCGGGAGGCGCCATTTTAGATTTGCAAGATGCCGAAGACTGGCTGTATCACTGCTTTTGATAATACATTAGAGGACTGGACCACGTATGTGGAAAGAGTCGAGGTATATTTCGAGGCAAACGATGTAGCGGAGGGGAAAAAGGCATCGATATTGTTAAACTTAATGGGCGCTAGAACGTACGGCCTATTGCGGGACCTGATTACTCCAGCCAAACCGAAGGTGAAGAGTTTTAACGAAATTGTTGCTGTTCTACAGGAGCACTTAAACCCTGCACCACTGTTGATAGCAGAAAGATTTAAATTCCACAGGAGAACTCAGCACAAAGATGAGAGCAATGCTGAGTATCTTACGGAACTACGCAAGCTATCAAAGCACTGCCAGTTCGGAGCAGGACTGGCAGATACCCTACGGGACAAATTTGTCTGTGGACTCCTGAGTGAAGGAACACAGAAGAAGTTACTCTCAGAAAAAGAGCTGACGCTAGATAAGGCTTTCAGCGTGGCAGTATCGTATGAAGCAGCAGCCAGGGGAGCTGCAGAAATTCAACAAAAACCACAGGAATAGGGCACCCACGAAATGACACGGGGATTTGCAAAATGTTATCGCTGCGGCAGAACTAACCATGACCAGAAGGACTGCTGGTCCAAAGACAAAATATGCAGACAATGCGGGAAGATTGGACACATTGCACGAGTTTGTAGGTCTGGGAAGAAGACCAGCGACAACAAAAAGGCTACTAAGGAACCGTACAAGAAAGTACAAAAGATGACGGACAGTAGTTCCAAAGACCAGATGAGCGAGTGAATCCGGAAACAGGAGACTAAGCTGTCTCAAACTTCACAATGTAATCGCAAAAGAGAATCACCGAACCATTTGGGTCACTCTCACGATAGCAGGGTCCCAAGTTAAAATGGAATTGGATACAGGATCAGCGCTAACCGTCATGAATCGACGAGACTACGAGCGGCTATTTTCACACATACCCTTGAGAGAGACATTCATCGTCTTGACGACGTATACGGGGCAAAAAGTATACCCCAGAGGAAAAATAAGGGTGCCTGTCGAATACAATGGCAAGAAAATACGGAAATTGTATCTCTACATACTGCCAAATGGTGGACCACCATTATTGGAACTGGAATGGATCAGGAAGATAAACTTAGATTGGCATGCCATTCATGCAATGACGGTGGACGGTAAAAAAGATGAAGACGTCACTCCTGGACGATTGTCAACAATCTTAGCTAACGCCAAAGAGGTATTTCAACAAGAACTGGGCACGCTTAAAGGCGTAACCACCTCGATAAAAAAAGAGAATGCAGTTCCCAAGTTTTTCAAAGCGAGACCGGTACCGTATGCAATTCGCCCAGCCGTCGAGGCAGAGCTGGAGAATCTGGAGAAGGCGGGCGTGTTGTCTAAGGTCGACTGGAGCGAGTGGGCGACACCCATCGTTCCTGTCATGAAGAAAACGTTAACCAATAAGTCCGGAGAGCCAAGGAAGATTCGCATCTGTGGGGATTTCAAGGTGACGGTGAACCCTGTCCTTCACACAGTACAATATCCTCTTCCAAGGATAGAAGACATCTTCGCCTCACTGTCTGGAGGGAAGCGTTTTACAAAAATTGACCTAGCACAAGCATATTTGCAGATGGAGGTTGAGGAGTCCTCGAGGAAGTATCTCACGATAAACACTCACAAAGGTCTTTACCAGTATCATCGATTGGTATTCGGAGTAGCATCGGCTCCGGCGATATGGCAAAGAGCGATGGAACAAGTCCTGCAAGGGATTCCGGGGACTCAGTGTTACTTGGACGACATCCTTGTAACAGGTGAAGATGACAGTGAGCACCTTAACAACCTAGAACAGGTGCTCACTAGACCACGGGAACATGGGCTGCGAGCCAACCGCCCCAAGTGCGAATTTTTTAGGAAACAGATATCGTATTGTGGCCACGTGATTGATGAAGAGGGGTTACATAAGTCCCCTGACAAAATTGAAGCGGTTAAGGCCCCAGCACCTGAAAATGTGTCGCAGCTGAGGTCATTCCTCGGGTTGGTGAATTACTATCATAAGTTTTTGCCGAATTTGTCGACCATTCTGCACCCACTGAACGCCTTGCTACGAACGGGGGTAGCATGGAAATGGAGCGATGATTGTAAGCGTGCTTTTCAGAAGAGTAAGGACTTAATCACTTCAAAGGAAGTATTGGCTCACTACAACCCAGCACTGCCAATCAGGCTGGCGTGTGATGCGTCTCCCTACGGCATTGGGGCGGTACTGTCACATAAATTCCTTGATGGTTCGGAGAGGCCGATAGCTTTTGAGTCACGCTAGTTAACTTCTGCCAAGCGTAACTACGCCCAGATTGACAGAGTGGCCCTCAGCCTAGTGTGGGAGGTGAAGAAGTTCAATCACTATCTGCACGGTCAAAAATTTACTCTACTAACCAATCATCAACCTCTTGTCTCCATTTTCAACCCTCAGAAGGGCGTACCGATAATGACAGCACAACGGCTGCAGAGATGGCCCCTTTTCCTAGGGGCACACCAATATGACATTGAGTACAAAGGAACTAAACAGCATGGAAATGCTGATGGATTGTCACGTCTACCGTTGCCGACGGTGGAAGAAGACCACCTTGCAGTGGATCCAATGGAGTTATTCCACTCGACCATAGTCGACTGTCTCCCTGTGACGAATGCAAACATAGAAAAGGAAACACGGAATGACCCGACACTATCACGGGTCTATGATTTAACGGTGAAGGGATGGCCAGCACATGGCGAACCACTGCTGCCAGCATTCTCACCGAGAAGAGAACAGCTGTCAGTGTGCAGAGGAACCTTGATGTGTGGATCCAGAGTAGTAATTCCACCCAAGTTGACGGATAGAGTGCTCAATGAGCTTCATGAGGGTCATCTGGGTGGGGTAAAAATGAAGAGCTTAGCCAGAGCGTTTGTGTGGTGGCCGGGAATCGATAGAGAAATCGAAGAGATGACCAAGAGCTGTGCAGGATGCCAGAAGGTCCAAAACGCCCCACCACAAGCTCCTCTGCATCCATGGGAGTGGCCCTCATCTCCATGGCAAAGGGTGCACATTGATTTTGCTGGTCCCTTCATGGACTCGATGTTTTTAATTGCGGTGGATGCACATTCAAAGTGGCCAGAGGTAATAAAAATGTCCTCAACCACCACAGAAAAAACTATCGCAGTTTTACGAACCATATTCGCCAGGAATGGGCTGCCTGAACAGATTTGCTCTGACAATGGACCACAGTTTGTGTCTGAAGAGTTCCGGAGGTTCTTAAAGAACAATGGTGTTAAGCATTGCACATCTGCCCCATATCATCCAGCCACTAATGGATTGGCCGAGAGGGTTGTCCAAACATTCAAGAAGGCTATCAAGGCAATGTGTAATGAAGATATACCCCTACAACACAAGGTGGACAACTTCTTGTTTGCCTACCGGAATGCGACACATGCGGTTACCAACCAAACTCCAGCCATGATGTTCTTCAATCGAAGACTACGATGCCGCTTGGATTTGGTTAAGCCAAACGTCCGAAGAGATGTGGAGAACAGGCAGTTTCAGAATATGAATGAAAGACCGACCAGGAATTTTAAGATAGGTCAACCAGTTTTGGCCCGGGACTACCGCACTGAGAAATGGCAGCCAGGAACAATTTGTACACGACAAGGACCTCTCATGTATACCGTGGACATTGGGGAGAGCATTGTAAGACGCCATGCTGACCAGATTCTAGAGTCACTGGAAAACGTCAACTCCACACCACGATCTGATACACCTGGTAATGAAATTGACGTTCCAATTGCAGCTACCGCAGAACCGGTAATATTGGAAGATGAACCAAACAACGACATTGATTCCGAATCAACTTTGCCAGAAGAACCTGATACCCCAAAGAGGCGTTATCCAGACAGAATCAGGAAGCCTCCTCAAAGACTGAACTTATAATTGCTTAAACTTAACCAATGTATCTAGCAACAGTAATTGTGATTGTAATTCGTTATCATTAGTTGTAAAATGAATGTTATGTACTGTTTATCTAAAAGGGGTGGAATTGTTGTGTATGTACCTGTAAGAGAATAACTGGTCTCAGACTGCAGTACCGGCAGTGACCACCCCTGTATAAAAGGCGCTAGAGAGCCTCTGTTGTTTAGTTTCGTTAATGCCTTTCACCGGTAAAGATCTGTTTGTTTTCTCTCCTGCTAGTCCGTGTCTCAATCATTCACGGACTTAACATCATCCTCGAGTTCAAAACCCTCCTTGGCCTCAACCCTCCCTATCTTTAACATTCACCAGCCCTACAACCCTCCAGGAACTCTGAATTCCTCCAACTCTGGCCTCTTGTGCATTCACCACTTTCTTCGCTCCACCATTGGCAGCTGTGCCTTCAGCCATCTAGGCCCTAAACCTCTCCAAATCTCTCCTTTCTTTAAATTGCTCCTTAATGCCGACCTCTTTGCACACCTGCCCTAATGTCTCCTTCTTTGGCTCGGTGTCAATTTTTGTCATTACGTTCCTGTGAAGCACCGTGGGACGTTTTACTCAGTTAAAGGCGCTATATAAATGCAAGTTGTTGTTATAGCAACCTTCAGGGACCTCCCAAAACACTTCACAACTAACGACTTACTTTTGAAATGCAGTGACTGCCTCAGGCAAACAGAGCGGCCAATCTGCACACAGCAAGAACCCACAAACCGCATAGAACAGTATTTGGCCCCTCGAGCCTGCTCCGCCATTCAATGAGATCATGGCTGATCATCCAAATTCAGTACCCTGTCCCTGCCTTCTCCCCATATCCCTTGATCCCTTTAGCCTTAAGAAATATATCCAACTCCTTCTTGAATATATTTAATGAATTGGCCTCCACTGCCTTCTGTGGTAGAGAATTCCACAGGTTCACCACTCTCTGGGTGAAGAAATTTCTCCTCATCTCTGTCCTAAATGGCTTATCCCTTATCCTTAGCAACGAGATAAAAGGACTAGTAAATCTGTTTGCGGTGGTGTTGGGTGAAGGGTTAATGTGGTCAGAACACAAGGAGAAAAAGCACGAGGACAAACGAAAGCAAAGCCTATCCCCAGATATGGTAAAGGGCACAGTCGGAGGAAGTTGATAATATTGTATTAACAATTAATTATTAACTGAGACGCAGGAATGTGCTGCTCATTTCTAATCTGCTGTTCTGCCAAACCGTTTCAAGAATCCACCAGTAAATGGAGTTGAGATACAGATCAGCCATGATCCAATTAAATGGCTAAAAAAGCTCGAGGCGCAGAATAGCTTACTGCTGTTCCTATGATTCAACTGTAGCAGTTATTCGGTTGATATAAACTCAACAGACCCTTGGTTTCCTAGTCTGGGAGTAAGGTTGCTACCCATTCAATCGTTGGCTGCGCACCTTGCATTTTTCAGCCGCTGTCTACCATTTTATTGTTAAATGTAAAACCGGGGCAACAAATGGCTGCTTGTGTTTTGAAAAAAAGCGAACGGGAAATGAAAGAAGAGACTTGCATTTCTATAGCGCCTTTCGTGACCTCAGAATGTCCCAAAGCGCTTTACAGCCAATGAAGTACTTTTGACGTGTAGTCACTGTTGTAATGTAGCGAAACGCAGCAGCCAATTTGCGCACAGCAATAGGGTTACCAATCCTCCCAGAATTACTGGAGTGGGACTTGAACGCACAGCCTTCTGACTCAGAGGCAAGGGTGCAGCCCACTGAGCCATGGCTGGCGCTACTCCAACAGAAGGTCCAAACAGCATGATAGCAACATCACCCAATCCCACATCGCAGCTACCGCATTCTCCCAAACCTCCATAAATGCACTGTTTGAATCTGCAACACTTGCTTCCTCATTCTCTGATGGAATGGTGCGGATGTTGTGTTACTGTCGCTTGGTTAAGTTTCAACCTCAAAAATTTCCCAAACTGCAACCAGTGGATGACAATATTGTCACATGCGCAATTCATTCCTTGACTGCGCCTCCTTACAGTCACCAACTAGTTTCCCTCCCCTTCCCCCATTATTGACCAGCACGACAGGAGAGAGCTGAGAAACCACTGAAAAGGCCCAACAGCATATTGGGTTCCTCAGAGCAAATAAGGAAGGGAACTGGAAGGACAGCAACATCACCAGGGCACAGTCGAACACCAATTGAGATTTTATAATATTTGTTTATAAGCAAAAGTGCAAAATTAAGTGACTAGGCCCAAAGTACACAAAATCATGTACAACCTCAAACCTAGCCTTTCTTTAGAGTTTGGTGAGGAACGGTAGGGGTGTTAGAGTGAGAAAGGGAGGGAGGGAGGGAGAGAAAGGGAGGGAGAGAAAGGGAGGGAGGGGGAGAGAGAGAGGGGAGGGAGAGAGAGAGGGGAGGGAGGGAGGGAGGGAGAGAGAAAGGGAGGGAGGGAGGGAGGGAGAGAAAGGGAGGGAGGGAGAGAGAGAGGGGAGGGAGAGAGGAGGGGGGGGAGGAGAGAGAGAGAGAGAGAGAGAGAGAGAGAGAGAGAGAGAGAGAGAGAAGAGAAAGAAAAAGAGAGAAAAAGGAGAGAGAGAGAGAGAGAGAGAGAGAGAGAGTGAAAGTGAGAGAGAGAGAGAGAGAGAGAGAGAGAGAGAACGAGAAAGGAGCGAGAGAGAGGGAGAAAGGAAAAAAAGATAGAAAGGGGAAAACAAGTGAGCACAACATGAAATAACATGAGAAAGTTGACAAAATAAACACAAATTAACTCCACAGCCAAGTACCACTCCCTACCTACAACTTCACCCGTATCTTGACAAAAGGTGGTAGGTAACCTGCCTGGGACTGTAATGAAACACCAGAGAGCGCCATCCCAGGCAGTCCTTCATTTTAACAGTTAGCATCACCAAGTCTAAATCCTATCAGAGATAAAGAACAAGCACTGATTTGATGATCAAGTCACACACAATCAGTGAGGAACTGGATATCAGGAATTATGGAAGGTAGTTTCGGTTTGGGGAATGGACGGGAAGGGGAAAGGTGATGCCAAGGAGACATCTACGTCAATCACGTACCCTTGTTGTGCATGTCAGAAGCCAGCCATGAAGAGCTTTGCAAAGTGATACATGTTCCACCTCCATATCTCTCTAAATCATATCCCCTTACGGCCTTCTTTCCTGGAAGACTGTGGCCCATGCCAGTATGGGGTTACACACAACAGTCACCCTCCAGTGCCTCGCTGGGGAAAGCGAGGGTCAGGACACTGTCTGACCATGGAGAATGCAAGAGTCAAACCTAATCCTATGCTCAATCAGTAGGCTTGCCAACTCTGGTTGGACATATTCCTGGAGGTTCCATCACATGACCACCCACCTCCAATCACCTCCCCCAGTCAAGCAGCCTTTTCTCGCAACCGCGCGCCCCCACCCCCCTCCAGTATTTTCATAACCAATAAACAAGTGCTCAAATGTTAAAAAATGATTTTTTTTTTTTTTAAATCCCACGATGATATTTTTTGCCCCTGGCTTGTTCACAGCAGTGTCCAGGGGATTAATCGTTAATTCCTGGAGGCTCCAGGCCAACCTTGGAGGGTTGGTAACCCCATTAACCAGTGAGCAAGCAAGCACACACCCACCCCCCAAACGACTAACATGGTTTTCTGGCTGCTGAGGAGAACCAATTCTGTTTGTTTTCCCCCATCCCCCAATTCCTCAGCCTAGACACACAAGCCATTGCAGGTAACTCGGTACAGATCAAGGACCATATCACAGACTACCCTGCTCTGCGGCATTCCAAACTGTGCCCTGTACTTATAACCGACAACGGCATTCTGAAATATTTGTCATCTCTCTAATATTTCTGCCCATGTCTTGACTATGAAAGGGTCAGAGATATTTGCCGATACCATAGCAATGCATCAGGGTCAGCCAGTGGCTCAGTGGGTAGCACCCGCGCCTCAGTCAGAAGGTTGTAGGTTCAAGTCCCACTCCAGAGACTGGAGCACAAAAATCCAGGCCGACACTCCCAGTGCAGTGCTGAGGGAGTGCTGCACTGTCGGGGTTGCCGTCTTTCGGATGAGACGTTAAACCTGCTCTCTCAGGTGGACGTAAAAGATCCCATGGCCACTATTTCGAAGAAGGGCAGGGGAACTATTCCCGGTGTCCTGGGGGCAATATTTATCAACATCACTAAAAACAGATTATCTGGTCATTATCACATTGCTGTTTGTAGGAGCTTGCTGTGCGCAAATGGCCTGCCACCTTTCCCACATCACAACAGTGACTATACGTCAAAAAGCACTTCATTGGCTGTAAAGCGCTTTGGGACGTTCAGAGGTCACAAAAGGCAAGTCTTTCTTCTTTCAAAGCAAGAGAGCGCAGCCCCAACCCCACTCAGAACATGAAGAGCGCTGTAGACGACTCGCAAGACTGAATAAATGTCACGAGGAGGAAGCCGACAAGACCTCATCTGAAGCAGAAGTTTCTAAGTGAGCATTACAATATTTTTAGGAGTGTGAAAGACGCACAAGTTTAAAAAAGAAACTGTGGCTTTTTGCACTAATATAAATGTTCTGTGCAGGCAGCAGTCGCTCACCCTCGTCTTGCATGCCTGGACAGGCTACCAGAGGAAGCCAGTCAATCTGATAAACAACCCTCATCGCACCTCGATGCATCTTCCTCTTTCCTCACCCAACCCCCACCCACACGATAATCTCCACTAATTAAAAAAAAGTTAGACCACACTTTTGAGAACTGTGCACATTTCTGGTCTCCACATTACAAAAAAGGGTATAGAAGCACTGGAGAAGGTGCAAAAAAGAGATTCAGAAGGATGGTGCCAGAACTGAGGGGATGCATCGATCAGGAAAGGCCGAGAAAGTTGGGGCTCTTTTCTTTAAAAAAAAGAGAAGGCTGAGGGGTGACCTGATCGAGGTCTAAGATTCTGAAAGGGTTTGATGGGTAGACGTAGAAAAGATGTTTCCAATTGTGGGGAGTCCAAAATTAGAGGTCATAAATATAAGATAGTCAACAATTAGTCCAACGGGGAATTCAGGGGAAATGTCTTTACCCAGAGAGTGGTTAGAATGTAGAACTTGCTACCACACGGAGTAGTTGTGGCAAATAGCATAGCATTTAAGCACGCGGGAGAAAGGAATAGAAGGAAATAACAGAAAATGCTGGAAAAACTCAGCAGGCCAGGCAACATCCGTGGAGAGAGAAATAGAGTCAACGTTTCGGTTCGAAACCCTTCATCAGGACTGAAAAAACACAGGAAATGAAACCGATTAAAAGGCCAGTTTGGGGGCTGGGAAATGGGGATGAGAGAACAAGAGAGAAGTGAAGAGACATTAAGGAGGTATTCAAGACGAGACGAGATGGTGATAGGACTAGTGGAGAGACAAAAGACGGCTCTAGATTAGGTGTGAAATGCACTGGCAGAATGAGAGACAGCTGCCATGTGGGAGAGAGAAAAAGGGGGAAGGGCACAAAAGAGGTGTGGATAAAAAATATATAAAAATGTAATAGGGGCCGAGGTTATGATCTGAAATTATTGAACTCGATATTGAGTCCAAAAGGCTGTAAAGTGCATAATCGGAAGATGAGGTGCTGTTCCTCAAGCTTACGCTGGGTTTCTGTGGAACAATGCAAGAGCCCGAGTACGGTGAGGTCCGAGTGGGAATGGAGCAGTGAATTAAGCTCGGGGTCACCCTTACGGACTGAACGGAGGTGTTCCGCAAAGCGGTCACCCAATCTGCGTTTGGTCTCCCCAATATAGAGGAGACCACATCGTGAGCAGCGAATACAGTATACTAGATTGCAAGAAGTACAAGTAAATCGCTGTTTCGCCTGGAAGGGGTGTTTGGGGCCCTGGACAATGGGAAGGGGGGGGGTATAGGGGCAGGTGTTACATCTCCTGCGCTTGCATGGGAAGGTGCCAGGCGAAGGGTGATAGAGGAATGGACTAGGGTGTCTTGGAGGAAGATAGAAGGATATGTTGATAGGGTTAGATGAAATGGGGGGGGGGGGGGGGGGTGCTCATGTGGAGCATAAACGCCAGCATAGACCAGTTGGGCAGAATGGCCTGTTTGTGCCGTAGGCTCTATGTAAGTTTCATACTGTGAGTGCCAGTTTGGACTCAGTTGCCTCTGGGTCAGAGGTTTGTGGGTTCAAGTTACACGCCAGTACTTCAGCATGCAATTTGCATGCACACTACCATAGCAGCGATGGATTGGTGCGTTCCAACGTGCCTGATGCTCTGTCTGCTTCTTCAGGTGGATCTTGAAACACCAAAAGAGGAAGATGGCAAATATAGTACTAGTAGGAAGAGCATAGGGATATCTGCCAGCCAACTTGGAAAGACCATTGCTGGCCAATGAAGGAAGGTTGAAGAGTCAGCTCTCTCGCTGCTACCAAAATAAATGCCAGTTGATGCTACAAAAGGTGGCTGTTTATGTTGCTCAGAACCCATGGCCCCCCAGAGGGACTATGCAAAAGCAAATCAAGATGATGTCAGATGCTCCGAAGGTAGCAGAACCAGCATTGAAACTGGAGCTGTTGGCAGAGAGAGAGAGAGAGAGAGAGAGAGAGAGAGAGAGAGAGAGAGAGAGAGAGAGAGAGAGAGGGAGAGAGAGAGAGCAAACTGAGTGAAGAGATCAGGAAAGCCCTTTGGTTCAAACTGTTTTATGCTCAGATGGCTACCATACAGCAATAAGGACATTGAGATTTGCAGGGTGTGGGGGGGCGGGGGTGGGGAGATAAGAAAGTCATGGATCCATCCCTGCTATCCATTGACACACGCTGGAAAAAAAGGACTTGCATTTATATAGCGCCTTTCACGACCTCAGGATGTCCCAGAAGCACTTTACAGCCAATTAGGTACTTTTTGAAGTGGAGTTACTGTAGGAAAACTCAGCAGCCGATTTGTGCACAGCAAGCTCCCACAAACAGCAATGTGATAATGACCAGATAATCTGTTGTAGTGACGTTGATGGAGGGATAAATATTGGCCCCAGGACACCAGGGGAAGAACTCCCCTGCTCTTCTTCAAAATAGTGGCCATGAGATCTTTTACGTCCACCTGAGAGAGCAGACGGGGCCTCGGTTTAACGTCTCATCCGAAAGACTCCCTCAGCACTGCACTGGGAGTGTCAGCCTAGATTTATGTGCTCGAGTCTCTGGAGTGGGACTCGAACCCACAACCTTCTGACTCAGAGGCGAGGGTGCTGCCCACTGAGCCACGGCTGACACTTGTGTATAGACAGGATCGTATTTGATTGTGGTTCACCTCGTGGTCAAATAGCTGGATTGAGCATACGGTGCATGTGGGCCCTCAGCAAGGAGTCACTGTCCTCAGGGTTGAAGGAAAGAAAACGAATTTTTTTTTTCAACAAAATTGTGCTCTGAAAGCTCAATTTTGCTGTAAATACAAAGAATATTCTGTGACTTAAAAAAGATGCTCCACTCGAAGAGCTGGCACGTACAAAATCCACAAATAGCCAAGGTCATATGCCTCGAGCTCAAGGCATCAGTGAGCTGCATCACCACTGCCATCATCCAACCCTGACTCAGGCTGCAGAATCATCTCTGCTAATTTAGAATCAATGAGCCAGACACCACTCAGCAAATGCAAAGGAGATCGGCTGCAAACCACCCTTTGAACGAGAGATCGAACCGAGATTCCCCGTCTGCCCTGTTAATCGGTCAGAGGAAAAAAAGCTCCCCACGCCAGCAATTGCAAAGAATTGATCGAGAGGGGAAGATGGTAATTTTTCCCCAGTACCCTATTTGATATTCATTCCCAGTCCAAGAAATCTTTGCAGTGCTTGGTCACCCCAGGGTCCCAATGCCCTGCGGTATATGCCCACTGCTTTACCCAAAGACACCGCTCCCCTTGCTAGAATGACATTCTCGGGAACCAATGCCAAATAGCTCGGTACTAAGGCAAGTGTTACGTGCGTAGCCCACTTAGTTCTAGGCCGCGATTCAACATCAAATCCAGTTGTGCTGTTGGTAAGTAACCAGAAGCAGCAGTCTGCTATATTTCATCATTGTACACTTATCAATTCACTGAAATTCATCAATAAGCAGACTGACTAGAAGGCACTACACAGAGCAGCAGGTTTGCATCGATTGCACCACTTATTGATTCAATTATAGAGCTTCCCCACCCATTGGGTTAACAGGCCAAATGAAGTGTGAAATGTTCCATCAGTCCAGTTAACTGCTCAACTGTAAAAAAATACTTTTGGGGGTGACTGTTAAAGCAGAGAAACAGTAGAAAGACTCTTGAAGATTTGGGAGCAAATAATATTTTAAAAAGTCACGTATGTGAACTAGCGCTTCAATGGAGCATTCCATCGAGGGACAAGAAGTTGTTGTACAGGAAACTTCGCGATATCCGGCACCGACGGGACCGAGCTGCTGCCGTTCTATCAAAACTTCCGGATAGACCAGCGCTAATGTTGAAGGATACGGAGGTTTTCATCTCCGTATCTGACAACAAACACTGTTGCTTAGCAACAGTTTGTAAACACTCGGCCCGTACCTTGGAAGCGTCTCTGAAGCTGTTGCTAAGCTACAGAGATGCTTTCCAGAGCCTGGCTGTTAAAAAAAAAAATGCTAGGTGAAGAAAAAAAACCTAACCAAAATGGCTGCTGATTTCTGCCGTTAGATCGAAGTTTCCGGACATACAACCTCCGGATAAACCAAAGTTTCCTGTATTTATATAGCGCCTTTAATGGAGTAAAACGTCCCAGGGACAGCCATGCCTTGTTACTAAAAGAAGGCATTCTTGGCGGTTCACTCAATGAGCCTGGTTTGCGTTCAGTAGCAGAGCTGTCCAACCGCACTCTTGGGAAGCCACGCACTCTCTTTTTGGTGTAGAATTGCCACCCGTTTTTTCCGCAGCTCGTTCTGAAGGCACTTGTACATCGAAGAGCGCCACTTTTGGAGTCGGCTGCGCGATCGGGCCTTGGCGCGGGCCCGCCTTTTCTCCCAGCGGCTTCTCGATTCATCGTCTGCGCGTCTGCTCTGCACAACCACGTGGAACCCAACGCCTCGGCGGGAGCGGCACCGAAGACGGCCAGTTGAAGCGGAGAGGCTGGAACGCGGTCACTGTGCTGCGCACACCGGGCCAAGGAGAAAGAAAACAGCACAGTGCGCGCCGAGAACCCAAGCTGCTCAGTGGGCAGCCCTTTCTCCTCCGAGGCAGAAGGTCGTGGGTTCGAGTCTCACTCTAGAGATTTGAGTGCAAAATCCAGGCCAACACTCCCAGTGCAGTACTGAGGGAGTGCTGCACTGTCAGAGGTGCCGTCTTTCGGATGTGAAGTTAATCGAGGCCCCCTCTGCCTTCTCAGATTGACGTAAAAGATACCGCAGCACTATTTCGAAGAGGAGCAGGGAAGCGTTACATTGCCCTGGCCAATATTTATCCCTCAACCAACACCTAAAAAAACAGATTATCTGGTCATTATCACGTTGCTGTTTGTGGGACCTTGCTGTGCGCAAATTGGCTGTCGTATTTCCTACATTGCAACACTTCAAAAGTACTTCAAAGTGCTTTGGGACGTCCTGAAGTCATGAAAGGCACCACATAAAAGCAAGTTAATTTCTTCCTTTCTTTATCAGCAGCAAGGCAAAAAGCACCTTCAGAGAGTAACCAGAGTTCCATTTGTTTAAACAGGTTTGCTGCCTGTCTCACTCCCTGACATTCCAAGATCAACAGCTCTGCTCACTGCTCGTTTCCACGTGATGGACTTCATTGTATATTCAAACTGGAAGGAACTAACCGAGGTCCTTTAAGAGGTAAACCAGCCACCAATCCTATTCACAAGAACCTCAGGGAAAAGTCAGCGTTTGCTCAGGCTGCCCACGCTGGCTGGATGTGTCCTGGGACGTTTCATCAGACGACCGCCCCACCCCACCCCGCCGCTCCTGTCTTTGGTCACCCGACACATCGCAGAGCCCCGCCTTCTCACACCAACTGTTAAGTGGACAGACTGTTACCCGATGGAGGAAAGAGGTGGAGAGGTTTGGGGAGGGAGTTCCAGAGCTTAGGGCCTTGGCAGCTGAAGGCACGGCCACCAATGGTGGAGCGATTAAAATCGGGGATGCACAAGAGCTCAGAGTTAGAGGAGCGCAGATACTTCGGAGGGTTGTGGGGTTGGAGAAGGTTACAGAGATAGGATGGGGCAAGGCCACGGAGGGATCTGAACATAAGGATGAGAATAACCACTACCCTGGTGTGCCGTGCCATGACATCATTATGGATTCCCATTTCAATCTAATGTGTCCCCAATCGCTCAGCAGCTCAGACAGATGTGCCAGTCCCCACTGGTCCTCCACGACCCGCCCGCCCACCAACATCTCCCCTCCACCCTTGAAGCTCTGACTGTCAGGTGTGTTACTCTGCCAGAGCGTGAGGTCAGGATTGGTGGTGCCTCCCTAGACCGGCAGAGGAAATCTGTTAGAGGGGGCAACCAGTACCTGTGTAATCAAACCCCAGCCTGCAGGAGAGCAATGGAGAAAAATGATTCAACAAACACCGCAATGGTGGATGCAGTGTTCCCTCTAAGCTGCGCGCGTGCGTGACCGCACAGTAATCTGCAAGGTACCTCACAGGTCACTCGAGCTCTTCCATTGGATTTCCGATTGACCAAACGCCCCCACACCTCACACCACCGCCACCCCGCCACCCACCAAAGTGCTTGACAAGAACCAGCTTCCTTCAACAGCCTGCTGGGAACCGGCTGCCCAGTGACAAGAGGACAGCAAACGATTCCACGCCCTGCGGGTGCTTTCAGCCGAGATGGTAGAGTTACTTACTTGACTCTGCAACTTGCTCTGTTTTTTCAGGCGCAGGTTTTCCGGGGTGTCTGCCACAGCGGTGAACGACGATTTGGGGTAGTGCCTGGGAAAATCAACACAAAAAAAACACACCAGTCAGTTTCCACGGTTACACACTTATTCCCTCAAGAATTAACCTCATTAACAAGACAAGCGACGGAACCGGTGAAATTTGGCAAATGAGTGACGTGTTCTTCCACTCGGGTAGACGGAAATGCGACGCCAGGAATGATGCCGCTATATAAATGAACAATACCTCAGCCAGACATTGCAATCTACGCCAATTACAAGAGAGCTGGAAAGCTCCAATATGACTCAGGGCAAGAAACGGCCATTTGGCCCATTTCAAACATGTGAATTAGGAGCAGGAGTCGGCCACTCGGCCCCTCGAGCCTGCTCCGCCATTCAATAAGATCATGGCTGATCTGATTACTCCACATTCCCGCCTACCCCCGATAACCTTTCACCCCCTCATCTCATCTGGACTTAATGTACGATGGTTCTGTTTTAGACTCGCTCGGCTTCTCCTCAATCACTCCAATTACACATTGAGCCCCACTTTTAAAAAGGAAAAATAAATTCCCCTCCCCGTGACTCGTCAAGGTGAACAGACTCTCAACAGGCAACCTCCCAGGACCCAAAGAACGCCTTCAGGTGTTTGGTATCATTATTTGGTAACGTCTGGAGACTTTCCTGTAAGTACAGACATTAACACAATGCTACACATTCACACAGACAGCGCAGATATTTACAGGGAACGTTTTTCAGCTGTGGCTCAGCGATTAGCGCTCTCGCCTCAGTCAGAATGGTTGTGGGTTCGAGCCCCACTCCAGAGACTTGAGCACAAAATCTAGCCTGACCCTCCAGCGCAGTGCTGAGGGAGTGCTGCACTGTTGGAGGTGCCGTCTTTCAGATGAGATGTTAAATCGAGGCCCCGTCTGCTCTCTCGGGTGGACATGAACGATCCCATGGCACTATTTTGAAGAGGAGCAGGAGAATTTTCCCCAGTATCCTGGCCAACATTCAACCCTCAATCAACATCAGATAATTTTTTTTTCCGTGATCATTATCCCATTACTGATTGTGGGAGCTTGCTGTGCACAGATTAGCTGCCGCATTTCCTTCATTACAACAGTGACTACACTTCAAAAGTACTTCATTGGCTGTGAAGCGCTTTGGGACTTCCGGAGATTGTGAACGGTGCTATAGAAATGCAAGTTCTTTTTATAAATAGAAATAGGGATCCACACACGAGCATGGACACGCACCAACACTGCTTTCCATCAAACCAGGCCATAAATATCCTGCCTCAAAGAATGGCATACCACTGGGTTCTCAAATTGAGGTTCCCGGACCCCAGATGGTCAGCAGTCGGATTTATGCTCATCCGTCTCTCCAATTCTGTTTTTGTAAATTTATCAGGAACAGGAGGAGGCCATTCCGCCCCTCGAGCCTGTTCCGCCATTCAATCAGAATATGCCTGATCTGTATCTTAACTCCATCTACCCGCCCTGGCTCTGCAGCCCTCAATACCCTTTGCCTAACAAAAATGTAATCGATCTCAGTTTTGAAATTTTCAATTGACCCCCAACAGCCTCAACAGCTTTTTGGAGGAAGAGTTTTCCAGATTTCCACTCCCCTTTGTGTGAAGAAGTGCTTCCTGATATCACTCCTGAATAGTCTGGCTCTAATTTTAAGCTTATGCCACCTTGTTCTGGACTCCCCTAATATTAGCATATTATTTCCATTACTGTATGCAAAAATCCTGGGATGAGAGGTTGTGTAGAATGGGCCTATACTCTCTGGAGTTTAGGAGAATGAGAGGTGATCTCATTGAAACATACAAGATTCTGAGGGGGATTGACAGGGTAGATGCCGAGAGGTTGTTCCCCCTGGCTGGAGAATCTAGAACTAGGGGGGGGGCACAGTCTCAGGATAAGGGGTCGGCCATTTAAGACTGGGATAAGGAGGAATTTCTTCACTCAGAGGGTTGTGAATCTTTGGAATTCTCTGCCCCAGGGGGCTGCGGATGCCGAGTCCTTGCGTATATTCAAGGCGGAGATCGATAGATTTTTGGACTCTAGGACAATCGAGGGATATGGGGATCGGGCGGGAAAGTGGAGTTGAGGTCGATGATCAGCCATGATCTCATTGAATGGCGGAGCAGCCTCGAGGGGCCGAATGGCCGACTCCTGGCTCCTATTTCTTATGTTCTTAAAACATTTTTGCACAGTTTTCCATTGGGCAACTAAGTACCTAATGGCTGGGGGTCCCCAATAGTACATCCATGTTTGGAGGGGAATCCACGGCATTAAAAAGTTTGAAAACAACTGGTCCAGGGTGAAGGGCCGAAGGTTCTCCGAGAAAGCGTTTGGTTTTCTAATACAAACTTTTCGTTGGTTAGTGCCAAAGGGAACAGAACTAAAACTGGTGCAGAGTCACCAGATCTTTGCCATTTGACGACAGTCATCTTAACACTCAAAATATTCCAGGAATAGGAGAGGCCCAAAAAAATAAATTCACAGAAAAAAAAATAGAAGTTCCCCATCCCCCCAAAATAATCTCAGCAAAAACATACGTCTTGTGGTTTTCTCAGGATAAGGGGTTAGCCATTTAGGACTGAGATGAGGAGGAATTTCTTCACCCAGAGTGGTGAACCTGTGGAATTCTCTACCACACAAGGCAGTTGAGGCCAATTCATTAAATATATTCAAGAAGGAGTTGTATATACTTCTTAAGGCTAAAGGGATATGGGGAGAAAGCAGGGACATTATTTCCAGTACTGTATACAAAAATCCTGGGATGAGGGGGCTGTCCTATGAGGAGAGATTGAGTAGATTGGGCCGATACTCTCTGGAGTTTAGAAGAATGAGAGGTGATCCCATTGAAACATACAAGATTCTGAGGGGGATTGACAGGGTAGATGCCGAGAGGTTGCTCCCCCTGGCTGGAGTGTCTAGAACTAGGGGGGCATAGTCTCAGGATAAGGGGTCGGCCATTTAAGACTGAGATGAGGAGGAATTTCTTCACTCAGATAGGGGTGAACCTGTGGAATTCTGAATTTGGATGATCAGCCATGATCTCATTAAATGGCGGAATAGGCTCGAGGGGCCGAATGGCCTACTCCTGCTCCTATCTTCTATGTTTCTATCTAAGTCAGGAACATTGCCCAACAGTTCTCGACTTTAAAAAAAATGAAATGAATTGTCATTTTATCCGTTTCCCCCCCTCAGTTCAAAAGTGAGTAAAGTTGGAGAAAGCTACATGATGTCAGATTCAGCGTTACCCTTGCCAAGCTTAATCACTGAGCAACTTCGGGACTTGGTGGTGCTTTTAGCTACAGATCAGCCCACCTGGCTCATTGACCGAGCCTGGAGGGGTAGACTGCTCGCCAGGGACTGGGCCTCTTCCCACTCGGATTCAGATAACCCTAAAGCCAATGTTCCAACAGGTATGGCAGCCCCAGCTGAACGAGCAGTGGAAAATTTGACAGTGCTTTGCGCCGATAAACTGTGCAGTCAGCATTCCAGTGAACAATGGAGGAATCCCCAATACTTGTGTCACCCGTGGCTCAGTGGGTGGCACTCTCAGCGCAGAGCCAGAAGGCAGTGGTTCAAGCCCCACTCCAGGGGTTTAAGGCCGACACTCCCCAGGGCAGTGCCGAAATAGGGGCGACACCGTCGGAAGGTGCCATCTTTTGGATGAGACATAAAACCAAGCCCTCTCAGGTGGACGCAAAAGATCCCACGGCACTATTTCGAAGAGAAGCAGGGGAGTTCTCCCCAGTGTCCTGGCCAATACTTATCCCTCAGCCAACACCTAAAAGCATTTTTTTTCTCTCTCCCACATGGCAGCTGTCTCCCATTCTGCCAGCACATTTCACACCTAATCTAGAACTGTCTTTTATCTCCACTAGTCCTATCACCATCTCGTCTGGTTTTGAATACCTCTTAATGTCTCTTCACTTCTCTTTTGTTCTCTCCCAGCCCCCACTAATCCATTTCTGTGCTTCTTCAGTCTTGACAAAGGGTTTTCACCTGAAACGTTGACTCTATTTTCTCTCCATGGATGTTGCCTGGCCTGCTGAGTTTTTCCAGCATTTTGTTGTTTTTGTTTTTTTAAACCTAAAAGCATTACCTGGTCATTGTCACATTGCTGCCTGTGGGAGCTTGCTGTGCGCAGATTGGCAGCCGCGTTTCCTACATTACAGCAGTGAGGTTGTAAAACGTCCTATATGAAAATGCAAGACGGTTCTGTCTTTTAGCTAGGGGTAAGGCTACAGAATTGATCTCCTTTCCATTTTTCCCCCTCCTCCTCTCCCAAGATGCTGACGCATGGGGAGTTACAGTCCCAGGGGCAACACCATCTCCCCAGTATCTCAGCCTATGCCTCTTCTTCATGCGTGAGCCTAGACAGTGCGGATGAGCAGACTGTTCATCCCCAAGGAAATTATAGTGGAACCTGAACCCATCCTCAACGGCATCCGCACGCACCTATTTTCCTGCAGAAATCGCTAGACAGCAAATTAGGACGATTAATTTGGCAGAGGAAACTGATCCGAGTTGGATCCAACCAATGGACAGCAGTCAGTTCATATTCCAATGATGTCATAATTTCCATCATAAATGCCAAAATTAACAAGTGAAAGCATCTTTGAAAGACACTATTGATGGAAAGGTATACATAGATATTTGAAATGAAAAGAAAGACTGCATTTCTATAGCGCCTTTCAGGACATCAGGACGTCCCAAAGCCAATTAAGTATTTTTGAAGTGTAGTCACTGTTGTAATGTAGAAAACATAGCAGCCAATTTGCAGACAGCAAGCTCCCACAAACAGCTTATAAAACAGGTGATAATGACCAGATAATCTGTTTGTGAAATAACAACAGAAAATGCTGGAAATACTCAGCAGGCCAGCCAGCATCCGTGGAGAGAGAAACAGAGTTAACGTTTCAGGTCTGTTTGTGATGTTGGTTAAGAGATAAATATTGGACAGGACACCGGGGATAACTCCCCTGCGCTTCTTCAAAATAGTACCGTGGGATCTTTTACGTCCACCTGAGAGCGCAGACGGGGCCGCGGTTTAACGTCTCCTCCGAAAGACGGCACCTCCGGCAGTGCAGCACTCCCTCAGTACTGCCCTGGAGTGCCAGCCTAGATTTTTGAGCTGAAGTCCCTGGAGTGGGACAGGAAGCCACAACCTTCATGACTCGGAGGCAAGAGAGCGCTACCCACTGAGCCATGGCTGACATTTGAAAGAAAGTTTTTCCAGATATGATACACATTAAGACAAGATCCATCATTTGGGACATTGGCTGAAAGGTATGATTCTGTGAGTATGACTATTTCAGGCTGTTGCTTGACTAGTCTGTGGGACAGCTCTCCCAATTTTGGCACAAGTCCCCAGATGTTAGCGAGGAGGGCTTTGCAGGGTTGACTGGGCTGGGTGTGCCGTTGCCATGTCCGTAGCCGGTGCCGAGGTCGATGCCGGGTGGTCCGCCCGGTTTCATGGTTATTATGTTTTGTAGCGGTTAGTTACAACTGAGTGTCTCGCTAGGCCATTTCAGAGGGCAGTTAAGAGTCAACCACATTGCTGTGGGTCTGGAGTCACATATAGGCCAGACCGGGTAAGGACAGCAGATTTCCTTCCCTAAAGGACGTTAGTGAACCAGATGGGTTATTACGACAATTTGATAGTTTCATGGTTACCATTACTGATGCTAGCTTTTTATTCCAGATTATCTAATTGGGGGGGGGGGGGGGGGGGGTTGGGCATAGATTTGCCAACTCTGATTGGACATATGCCTGGAGGTTTTGTCACAGACCTTCAACCACTTCGCACCCCCTCCCCACTTACGCCATTGGTGCCGCAAAATGTCCATCCCAGCACCGCCTTGCCTTCCCATGCTAGTTGGAAAGTGAACGACTCTTAATTAGCTGATTGCCAATCAGCCAGTCAGTCAAACAGCCCTTTCCTAACCACCCCCCCCGCCCCGCCCCCAAGCTCCAGTAACAAATAAACAAGTGGTCAAAGATTGTTTTTTAATGCTCCTATGATTTTTCCCCTGGGCCTTCACTTTCAGCAGTGTCCTGGAGATTAACCTTCAAGTCCTGGAGACTCCCGGGCAATCCTGGAATGTTGGCCAATATTTACCCTCAATCAGCATAACAAAAGGCAGATTATCTGGCCGTTATCACATTGCTGTTTGTGGGAGCTTGCGGTGCGCAATTGGCTGCCGCGTTTCCCACATTACAACAGTGACTACACTTCAAAAAGCACTTCATTGGCCGTGAAGTGCTTTGCGACGTCCGGTGGTCGCGAAAGGCGCTATAGAAATGCAAGTCTTTCTTTTTTGCTTTTTGCCAACCCTTGGGGAGGGGAGGGGGTGGTGAAAAATTAACCAAAATTCAGAAGCAAATAATGTTTCACTGGTGAACAGACGTGAAGTGAAACCAGCTTTAGCCAGAACTCAGACCTGGGACAGGAAACTCGAAAACTAAAAAAAACTTAGAAGCTTGGTTCAGCAGCCTCGGCCTTTCCCTCGAGTCAGGCTTCAAAGAGCCAGTCTCGGCTTTGTGTTTTGCCACTTCCGTTCTGTGCACTGACAGGTCGCACGCCGCGATATTCAAGGACACAGGTTCAAGTACCGGCAGGGGGGGATGCCGTCTGCGACATGTAGCATGAACAAAACCATCAATAAATAATTAAGTTGCTGCTTCCCTGAAAAGGCCACTGAAACATTCATGAGTTTACAAGTGCCGTGGAAGCACTCGTAAAGGTAAAGCGATACGCTGACAACAAGTGCCACACTAGATCACCATGTGAAATAAAGTCAATCAGCCACCAGGGTTCCTGCCAATGTTCCCTGTAAGCTGCGCTTTGCTCTGCGCGGCCTGTTGCGTGATCCCTTTAAATTTACACTGGAAAGGCCAGTGAGCAGCCTGCGCGGGACCTTCCCCGTTACCGCACGGCCACTTAGAGGGGCCATTGGTCCCTGCTCCTGATTGCAATGCAATGACTCCTGTTGGAGACCCACAGTGCATGTGTGTGGGGACGTTGGATAAATAAGGATCAGGCTCGGCTCCGGGACCTTCCGCAGTTGAATAGCCCGTCGATGCCCTCTAACCTCACGTGAGAAATGACCACCTGGCCAAGGTACCGGGAGGGCAGCCGGCAACACGTGGAGCCATACTCCGGCACAGGCCTGCACCCTCAGGGAAGGGGGGGGGGGGGGGGGGGGGAAGAGAAGTGGGGAGCGGGCAGAAGAGAAAAGAAAAGAAAAGAGCGGGCAGAAAGAAAAAAAAAGAGGGGAAAAGTTGTAGAAATTCTCATTAGCAAGGCCCACTAGTTCCAACTCTGAAAAGAATAAGTGCAACGGGAGGAAGTTAAAAAAAAAGGGGAAGAGGAACAAGGGACCAATACACCGTGCAAACCTAGTGGCAGCACCGGTGTGGAGAGCCGTTTGTGCTTTTTATAAATTCATTCTCAAGATGTGGTTGTCGCTGGGCATTTATTGTCCACCCCTAGTCGGTGCTACAACAGACTGGCTCCTTAAGCCACTTCAGGGGCAGTTAAGAGTCAACTACGTTACGGCCTCTTGCATTGTTCCATGGAAGCTCAACGTAAACTCGAGGAACAGCACCTCATCTTCCAATTAGGCACTTTGCAGCCTTCCGGACCCAACATCGAGTTCAACAATTTCAGATCATAACCTCGGCCCCTATTACATTTTTACTCTTTTTTCCACCCCTTTGTTTTGGGTCTTCCCTTCTCCCCCCCACACCCCCCTTTTCCTTTTTTTTCCCCTCTCTCCCACATGGCAGCTGTCTCTCATCCTGCCAGTACACTTCACACCTAATAGAGTCATAGAGTTATACAGCACAGAAAGAGGCCCTTCGGCCCATCGCGTCCGCGCCGGCCATCAGGCCCGGTCTAATCTAATCCCATTTTCCAGCATTGGTCCGTAGCCTTGTATGCTATGGCATTTCAAGTGCTCACCCAAATGCTTCTTGAATGTTGAGGGTTCCTGCCTCTACCACCCTTTCAGGCAGTGAGTTCCAGACTCCAACCACCCTCTGGGTGAAAAAGTTTTTCCTCAAATCCCCTCTAAACCTCCTGCCCCTTACCTTGAATCTATGCCCCCTGGTTATTGACCCCTCTACGAAGGGAAAAAGTTCCTTTCTATCTACCCTATCTATGCCCCTCATAATTTTGTACACCTCAATCAGGTCCCCCCTCAGCCTTCTCTGCTCCAAGGAAAACAACTCCAGCCTGTCCAGCCTCTCTTCATAGCTGAGGCGCTCCATCCCAGGTAACATCCTGGTGAATCTTCTCTGCACCCTCTCCAAAGCAATCACATCCTTCCTATAGTGTGGCGACCAGAACTGCACACACTATTCCAGCTGTGGCCTAACCAGCGTTTTGTACAGCTCCATCATAACCTCCCTGCTCTTATATTCTATGCCTCGGCTAATGAAGGCAAGTATCCCATATGCCTTTTTAACCACCTTATCCACCGGTTCTGCTGCCTTCAGGGATCTATGTACATGCACATCAAGGTCCTTCTGATCCTCTGTCTTTCCTAGGGTCTTACCATTCATTGTGTATTCCCTTGCCTTGTTAGTCCCTCCAAAATGCATCACCTCACACTTTTCAGGGTTAAATTCCATTTGCCACTGTTCCACCCATCTGACCAACCCATCTATATCATCCTGCAGACTGAGGTTACCCTCCTCGCTATTTACCACCCCACCAATTTTCGTGTCATCTGCGAACTTACTGATCATACCTTTTACATTCACATCCAAATCATTAATGTAGACCACAAACGGCAAGGGACCCAGCAGCAATCCCTGCGGTACCCCACTGGACACAGGCTTCCAGTCACAAAAACAACCTTCGACCATCACCCTCTGCCTTCCGCCACTAAGCCAGTTTTGGATCCAATGTGCCAAGGCACCCTGGATCCCATGGGCTCTTACCTTCTTGACCAGTCTCCTATGCGGGACTTTATCGAAAGCCTTACTGAAATCCATGTATACCACATCCACTGCACTCCCCTCATCCACACACCTAGTCAACCCCTCGAAAAATTCAATCAAATTAGTCAGACATGATCTTCTCTTGACAAAGCCATGCTGACTATCCCTGATTAATCCTTGCCTCTCCAAGTGGAGACTAATTCTGTCCCTCAGAATTTTTTCCAATAATTTCCCTACCACTGATGTTAGGCTCACTGGCCGGTTATTCCCTGGTTTATCCCTACTACCCTTCTTGAATAATGGTACTATGTTAGCTGTCCTCCAATCCTCTGGCACCTCCCCTGTGGCCAGAGAGGTTCTGAAAATTTGTGTGTCAGAGCCCCTGCAATCTCCTCCTTTGCCTTACACAGCAGCCTGGGATACATCTCGTCCGGGCCTGGGGATTTATCCACTTTTAAGCCTGCTAAAACTGCCAGTACCTCCTCCCTCTCGATGCTAATATGTTCAAGTATATCACAGTCCCCCTGCCCGATTTCTATGTCTACATCGTCCTTCTCCATAGTGAACACAGATGCAAAAAATTCATTTAAAACCCCACCTACATCTTCTGGCTCCACACACAGATTGCCACTTTCACAGAATCACACAGAATCACAGAAACCCCACAGTGCAGATAGAGGCCATTTCGGCCCATCGAGCCTGCACCGACACATATCCCACCCGATCCCCGTAACCCCTACACCAACACATATCCCACCCTATCCCCGTAACCCCACGTATTTAATCCCCCTAACACTAAGGGTCAATTTATCATAGCCAATCAACCTAACCCGCACATCTTTGGACTGTGGGAGGAAACCGGAGCACCCGGAGGAAACCCACGCAAACACGGGGAGAATGTGCAAACTCCACACAGTCACCCGAGGCCGGATTCGAACCCGGGTCCCTCCTCTTGCCCTTAATATACTTATAAAACACCTTAGGATTTTCCTTTATTTTGCTCGCCAGTGTTATTTCATGTCCCCTCCTCGCTCTCCTAATTTCTTTTTTAAGTATCCCCCTGCACTTTTTATACTCCTCTAGGGCTTCCTCTGTCCTTTAGTCCTTTGTATCTGCCAAAAGCCCCCCTTTTTTTCCTAATCCATTCTCGTATGTCCCTCAGCCGTCTTTTGTCTCCACTGTCCTATTACCATCTCGTCTGGTTTTGAATACCTCTTAATGACTCTTTTACTTCTTTTGTTCTATCACAGCCCTGCCTTCGATCTATTTCATTTCCTTTCCAGTTTTGAAAAAGGGTTTCGACCTGAAACGTCGACTCTAATTTCTCTCCACAGATGTTGCCTGGCCTGCTGAGTTTTTCCAGCATTTTCTGTTGTTATTTCGGATTTCCAGCATCTGCAGTATTTTGCTATCGTATGTTGGGTTTGGACTGGAGTCAAACACAAGCCAGGCCAAGTAAGGGCAGCAGGTTGCTTTCCCTAAAGAGGACATCGGAGAACCAGTTGGGTTTTTAAAAACGACAATCCCACAGCTTCACGGTCACTTTTACTGACACCAGCTGAATTCAAAATTCCCAAACCGGGATTTCTTTCCCTCTGGATTGCTAGTCCAGTGACATAACCACAATGCTAAAATGCGGTCCTCCAGTCGGAACACTTCAACGATGTGCAGTCCTCTTCTTGTATGGTGCTCTTAATTCATCAACTCAAACACTCCAAGCACTACCCATCACCAGGCGACAGGTCCGTAGCCACCAGTACTTCATGCAGCTCAAAAAAAGAGCTCTCACAAAAAGAAAATACTGCAGACCTGGGTCCAGTGTGGTCGACTAAGATGTTTATCTCATTCGTTAACTCTGTTTCTCTCTCTTCACAGATAACAGGTCAGGCAGTGAGTATTTCCAGCATTTTCAGCTTTCATTTCGAAAGAGCTCTTTCCTGCTCTGATGCCCCTCCTGCACCATCGAATAGCCTGCTGACACTCGCCGCCTAGACCTGATTTCAAAGAACAGCCGTTTGGGGAGAGACGCTGGAAGACAGCTGGTGCTTTTAGAACAACATCACAGTCTAAGGATAAGGGGTAAGCCATTTAGGACTGAGATGGAGCAGGAATTTCTTCACCCAGAGAGTGGTGAACCTGTGGAATTCTCTACCACAGAAGGCAGTAGAGGCCATTTCATTAAATATATTCAAGAAGGAGTTAGATATATTTCTTACGGCTAAAGGGATCAAGGGATATGGGGAGAAGGCAGGGACAGGGTACTGAATTTGGATGATCAGCCATGATCTCATTGAATGGCGGAGCAGGCTCGAGGGGCCGAATGGCCTACTCCTGCTCCTATCTTCTATGTTTCTATGTAAGGAGTCGGCATCTTCCAAGAGAGTAGAGGGGGGGTGGCTGGAGTGTCATTTTTACAAAGAAAGACTGACTTGCATTTATATAGCGCCTTTCACAGCCACCAGACGTCTCAAAGCGCTTTACAGCCAATGAAGCACTTTTTGAAGTGGAGTCGCTGTTGTAATGCGGGAAACACGGCAGCCAATTTGCACACAGCAAGCTCCCAGAAACAGCAATGTGATAATGACCAGATTATCTGATTTTTTTTTTAATGTTGGTTGAGGGACAAATATTGGCCATACAATAAATATTGATAAATACAGAAGCATTCTGGGATAAGTAAAAGAAGCCTAGCCTTGTGTGAGGACGATGGGACTGCTGGTCCCCTCCCCCACAAAAAATATTACCCAAGTGGAAAATTAGAACTACATTACAGTTATCCCTTTCATTCAGGGAGAACAGAGCAGTGTCAAAACGCTGAGCGTGTTTCGGCCATTTCTTGATCTCTCACTACCCTGTTATCTAAGCCTATGTTGCCAAGTGTCAGCTGTGGCTCAGTGGATAGCACTCTCACAGCCGAGTCAGAAGGTTGTGGCTTTATGAGCACATAAAGCTAGGCTGACACTCCAGTGCAGTGCTGAGGGAGTGCTGCACTGTCGGAGGTGCAGTCTTTCAGATGAGACGTTAAACCAGCTCTCTCAGGCGGACGTAAAAGATCCCATGGCCACTATTTTCGATGAAGAGCAGGGGAGTTATCCCCGGTGTCCTGGCCAATATTTATCCCTCAACCAACAGAACAAAAACAGATCATCACATTGCTGTTTGTGGGAGCTTGTTGTATGCAAATTGGCTGCCGCGTTTCCCACATTACAACAGTGACTCTGCTTCAAAAGTACTTCTTTGGTGTAAAAGCGCTTTGAGGCGTCCGGTGGTCGTGAAAGGTGCTATAGAAATGCAAGTCTTTCTTTCTATTTAGGCTCTCCCCGTTCACGAAGCCAAGCGCTGTGGTTAAAAAGTGATATTGTTACTAGATGGCAATAGCAAAATACTGCGGATACTGGAAATCCAAAATAACAACAGAAAACGCTGGAAAAACTCAGGCAGCATCCGTGGAGAGAGAGTGTTAACGTTTCAGGTCGAAGACCCTTCGTCAGAACTGAGAAAAAAAGCAGGAAATAGAATAGATTTTAAAGCTGGTTAGGGGTTGGGAAAAGGGGGAGGGGATGAAAGAACAAAAGAGACGGTCAGTGATAGGATAGAAAGCAGGAGGGATTAAGAGTCATTGAGAGACAGTCAAGGTGAGAAGAGATGGTAATGGGACAGGTTAAGGAACAAAGGATGGCTCTAGATGAAGTGTGAATTGCGCTGGCAGAGTGAAAGACAGCTGCCCTGTGGGAGGAAAAATATATATATAGGGGCCGAGGTTATGATCTGAAATTGTTGAACTCGATATTGAGTCCAGAAGGCTGTAGAGTGCCTAATCGATTGTTACAAGATGGATTGGTCTTGGGTTTAAGTCCAGTTTGTGTCACGGCAGTTTTCATGAGAAGGGGATAGTGAGCCAGGGCTTTCAGGCAGTCTCTCTCGGATTGCTCACCCACAATTTTCAGCATTAAAAAAAATGGAAGTAACTCGACTCCAGTGGGTTACAGAAGCATGTGAAGAACTCCAACTGGGAGAGGGGAGGAGGCGGATGAAAGAGGAGGGGGAGGGGGAAATAAGAAAGTCCAGGAAACAGATTCACAGTAATTAAAATGAAGAAAGGAACACAGTAATCTTGTAAAAGGGATGACTTCCTCCTTTGCAGATCAATCCCTCTTCATCTCCGCCCACCTCAAAAAAAAAAACCCTAGCCATACATTAAAGTAACAAAGCCCCAGTTCATCAATGGGACAAAGTTGAGCAGGAGCAGCGGAGCCTGATGGTCGACTGGCAGAAGCACGAAAAGCAGTGAAACTCAATCCTTTGGAATGTATATTCGCTCTCCCTGGGAACTGTCAAAACATGCGTATAGATTCCGCCCCACATCCACCAGTCTGATCACAGGACTCAACGCGGAACATGGCAAGACACGACAAGAATCACCGACCGTTTCCAACAGTCAACAGATTCAACAACAACTTGTATCTATATAGCGCCTTTAATGCAATGAAACGTCCCAAGGCGCGTCACAGAAGCATTTTCCAACAAAATTTGACACCGAGCCACAAAGAGATATTAGGGCAGAGCTTGGTCAAAGAGGTAGGTTTTAAGGAGCATCTTAAAAAGGAGGAAAAAGAGAGGCCGCGATATCCAGGGAGGGAATGCTAGAGCTTAGGGCCCAGGTAGCTGAAGGCACGGCCGCCAATGGTGGAGCGATTAGTCGGGGATGCTCAAGAAAAAAGACTTGCATTTCTATAGCACCTCTCACGACCACCGGACATCTCATAGCGCTTTACAGCTAATGAAGTACTTTTTGAGGTGGAGTCACTGTAGTAATGTGGGAAACGCAGCAGCCAATTTGCGCCCAGCAAGCTCCCACAGACAGCAATGGGATAATGACCAGATAATCTGTTTTAATGTTGTTGACTGAGGGATAAATATTGGCCCCAGGACACCGGGGAGAACTCCCCTGCTCTTCTTCAAAATAGTGCCATGGAATCTTTTACGTCCACCTGAGAGAGCAGACGGGGCCTCAGTTAATCTCTCATCCGAAAGATGCCAGAATTTGAGGATCGCAGAGATCTTGGAGGGTGGCAGCTCTGGAGGAGATTAGAGATAAGGAGGGGCGAGGCCATGGAGGGATTTGAAAACAAGGATGAGACACAAAGCTGTAAAAAAAGGCCTCCCGTGCCACGATTTTGGCAGTTGGGAAAAGATAAAACAAAATATATGCAGGAGCCCAATCACTCTACTGCAGCTACTTATAGGCTTTTAAAGAAAGTATTCACAGAATGGAGAAAGAGCATGGGAGTGTGACTGATTGGATAGCTCTTTCAAAAGGGCCGGCACAAGCACGACAGGCCGAACGGCCTCCTTCAGCGCTGTATCATTCTATGAATCTACAATCAGGTGAAGTTATGGGCAGGGCTATTGGTTTATGAAGAAACTGAGTAAATCAGAATTCCTATGGTCACAAGGTTAGCACTGTTGCCTCACAGCGCCAGAGACCCGGGTTCGAATCCGGCCTCGGGCGACTGTCTGTGTGGAGTTTGCACGTTCTCCCCGTGTTTGCGTGGGTTTTCTCCGGGTGTTCCGGTTTCCTCCCACAGTCCAAAGATGTGCGGGTTAGGTTGATTGGCTATGATAAATTGACCCTTAGTGTTAGGGGGATTAAATACGTGGGGTTACAGGGATAGGGTGGGATATGTGTTGGTGTAGGGGTTACGGGGATCGGGTGGGATATGTGTCGGTGCAGGCTCGATGGGCCGAAATGGCCTCTATCTGCACTGTGGGGTTTCTGTGATTCTGTGAAGGGATTCAGGATTATTAAATCAGGTTTGGATTTTCCCAATTCTACCACTACCAAAAAAACTTGCATTTATCTAGCGCCTTTAACATAGGAAAACCCAGAGAGTGGTGGATGCTCAGACGATGAGTATATTCAAGGGCAGCACGGTGGCATAGTGGTTAGCACTGTTGCCTCACAGCGCCAGGGACCCGGGTTCGAATCCGGCCTCGGGTGACTGTCTGTGTGGAGTTTGCACATTCTCCCCGTGTTTGCGTGGGTTTTCTCCGGGTGCTCCGGTTTCCTCCCACAGTCCAAAGATGTGCGGATTAGGTTGATTGGCCATGATAAAAATTGGCCCTTAGTGTTAGGGGGGATTAAATACGTGGGGTTGCCTGTCAGTGTAGGGACCGGGTGCTAGGGTTTGGATGATCAGCCATGATCTCGTTGAATGGCGGAGCAGGCTCGAAGGGCCGAATGGCCTACTCCTGCTCCTAGTTTCTATGTTTCAAGACTGAGATTTTTGGGCACTAAGGGAATCAAGAGATTTGGGGGATCGCGCAGGGAAAGTGGTGTGGAGGTCATCAGCCATGATCTTACTGAATGGCGGAGCAGGCTCGAGGGGCCGTATGGCCGACTCCTGCTCCTATTGCTTATGTTCTTAAAACGTCCCACGGCTCTTCACAGGAGCGCATGAGCAGCAAATACAAAAAATTAAATTCTACAAGTCACACGTTACTCAAGAGTGCCGAGGATGCTCTATTATGTAAGAAAGAGAACTTGCATTTCTATAGCACCTTTCACAACCTCAGGATGCCCCAAAGCGCTTTACAGCCAATGAAGTACTTCTGAAGTGTAGTCACTGTTGTAATGTAGGAAACGCAGCAGCCAATTTGCGCACAGCAAGCTCCCACAAACAGCAATGTGATAATGACCAGATCATCTGTTTAGTGATGTTGGTTGAGGGATAAATATTGGCCCCAGGACACCAGGGAGAACTCCCCTGCTCTTCTTCCAATATTGCCATGGGAACTTTTATGTCCACCCGAGGTCAGACAGGACCTCAGTTTAACATCTCATCCGAAAAATGGCATCTCCGACAGTGCAGCGCTCCCTCAGCACTGCACTGGGATTGTCAGCCTGGATTATGGGCTCAAGTCTCTGGAATGGGACTTGAGCCCACAACCTTCTGACTCCGAGGCGAGCGCGCTACCCACTGAGCAAAGGCTGACGCAACCCAATGTGTTGGAGTGGAGCAGAGGGAGGGTAGGGAGTAGCAGGAGGAGGGGAAAAAGAGGCTTTTATCAATACTGCAGACATCTTGCAAACAATGTTCCCGCTAATTTTAAAATTTGGGTGCACAGTCTCTTTAATGGGCAGCGCGGCCCATTCAAAGTTTCGCGCACCTGTGAAATTTCAGTGGAAGAGGCGGTCCCAGGCCGCGCAGGACTGGCAGACAGCTGAGTGGCCACACTGCTTGCAAACTGCGGACATCTTTTGCCCGCACACGATTTTCCACAGGTCCCAAAGGTCAGCACTCGTTCAGATGATGTTCGGAGATGACTAGAATCGAGAACATCGACAAAGCTCACCGGAAGAGGCAGGAGCTTGCCATCGCTTACTCGCCCTCCCTCCCCTACACACAAACACGCCTTCCCCAGATCTGTGAAAGAGCCCTGCAAGGTGGCCGTGCACACTGGCGACAGGCACTGGTTACACCACGGAAACCATCAAAAATGGAGAACTGACAGTAACACAGGGAATGGTTATACAATCGCAGGATTGTGTGACACAGCCACCGCAAAAGCTTGGAGAATTCAGGTGGAAATTGCATTTGGCGCGTAGCAGCAGCAACCCAGTGGGCAGTGCTCCGAATGTGCGGGAAAGAAGAGAGCAAAGAGAAAGAAAGGCAGCTAGCACCTTCCAAACTTAGCTATCAAGACATCCTCTTAACATCATCTCTACAACCCAAACCAGTTGCTTCAATTCCTGCCAGCTCCAGTGGTGCAGGGCCAGTCCAAACAATGCGACAGTCTGTGTTGGCAGTGTCATCGAATGGGCCAGCCAGTAATGTACATTTCCGTTACTCCAGCTCTTTCCTCCCCCACCCAAGTTAATTTTAAACACACACACACCTCTATCTATATATAAATTCATACACACATGCATAGTCATACATAAATAAATACACACACACCTTTACAGTGTACTTTTTGAAGTGCAGTTATAATGTTGTAAAGACAGACAGACAGAGACAGACAAAAAAGAAAAAGAAAAGGCTTGCATTTCTATAGCGCCTTTCACGACCACTGGACGCCCCAAAGCGCTTTACAGCCAATAATGTACTTTTTGAAGCTTAGTCACTGTTGTAATGTAGGAAACGCAGCAGCCAATTTCGTCACGGCAAGCTCCCATAAAGAGCAATGTGATAATGGCCAGATAATCTGTTTTTGTTATGTTCGTTGAGGGATAAATATTGGCCTCAGGACACCCAGGAGAAAGAACTCCCCTGCTCTTCTTTTATGTCCACCTTCGAGAGCAGACAGGGACTCGGTTTAACGTCTCATCCGAAAGACAGCACCTCCAACAGTGCAGCACTCCCTCAGCACTGCACTGGAGTGTCAGCCTAGATTTAATGTGTTCAAGTCCAACTACTCTCCTTATCCAGCTTTGAAAAAGTTAGTATCTCTTTTAAAAATAACAAGATTTACCAAAAACATTTTATAAGTACTTTCACTTTCATCTTTCAAGGTATTAAAAAAGGTAGAAATGTTGCCCGGCAGCAGACTGAGACAGGGACACAAACAGGGCCCAAAAGCCTGGGACTCGATTTAAAATGTTGCCCGGCAGCAGATTCACAGAGGGACACAGAGAGGCCCCAAAGCCTCGCACTCAATTTAAACCGCCTGGCCCAAAACAGCCCTGGCAAAGCCGGGCTCCCCCCAGCTTACACATATATAAAGACACAATTCAGTTACTATTAATAGGTTTCCATCAGGTCTATTGGCCGATATAAATGCAGGCATCGACAACTGACCGACTATTACTCAGAGTCATACAGCACGGATAGAGGCCCTTCGGCCCATCGTGTCCACACCGGCCATCAAGCCCTGTCTAATCTAATCCCATATTCCAGCATTTGGTCCGTAGCCTTGTATGCTATGGCATTTCAAGTGCTCATCCAAATGCTTCTTAAATGTTGTGAGGGTTCCTGCCTCCACAACCCTTTCAGGCAGTGAGTTCCAGACTCCAACCACCCTCTGGGTGAAAAAGTTCTCTCAAATCCCCTCTAAACCTCCCGCCCTTTACCTTGAATCTATGCCCCCTAGTTATTGACCCCTCTACTAAGGGAAAAAGCTCCTCAGCATCCATCCTATCTATGCCCCTCATAATTTTGTACACCTCAATCATGTCCCCCCTCAGCCTCCTCTGCTCCAAGGAAAACAAACCCAATCTGCCCAGTCTCTCTTCATAGCTGAAGCGCTCTAGCCCTGGTAACATCCTGGTGAATCTCCTCTGCACCCTCTCTAACGCGATCACATCCTTCCTGTAGTGTGGCGACCAGAACTGCACACAGTATTCCAGCTGTGGCCTAACCAGTGTTTTATACAGCTCCATCATAACCTCCTTGCTCTTATATTCAATGCCTCGGCTAATGAAGGCAAGTATCCCATATGCCTTTTTTACCACCTTATCCACCTGTTCCGCCGCCTTCAGGGATCTGTGTACTTGCACACCCAGATCCCTCTGACCCTCCGTCTTGCCTAGGGTCTTTCCATTCATTGTGTATTCCCTTGCCTTGTTAGTCCCCCCAAAGTGCATCACCTCGCACTTTTCCGGGTTAAATTCCATCTGCCACTGTTCCACCCATCTGACCAACCCATCTATATCGTCCTGCAGACTGAGGCTACCCTCCTCGCTATTTACCAGCCTACCAATTTTTGTATCATCCGCGAACTTACTGATCATACCTTTTACATTCATATCCAAGTCATTAATGTAGACCACAAACAGCAAGGGACCCAGCACCGATCCCTGTGGTACCCCACTGGCCACAGGCTTCCAGTCACAAAAACAACCTTCGACCATCACCCTCTGCCTTCCGCCACTAAGCCAGTTTTGTATCCAATGTGCCAAGGCACCCTGGATTCCATGGGCTCTTACCTTCTTGACCAGTCTCCTGTGCGGGACTTTAATCGAAGGCCTTACTGAAATCCATGTATACCACATCCACTACGTTACCCTCATCCACACACCTAGTCACCCCCTCAAAAAATTCAATCAAATTAGTCAGACATGATCTTCCCTTGACAAAGCCATGTTGACTATCCCTGATTAATCCTTGCCTCTCCAAGTGGAGACAAATTTTGTCCCTCAGAATTTTTTCCAATAATTTCCCTACCACTGATGTTAGGCTCACTAGCCTGTAGTTCCCCGGTTTTTCCCTACTACCCTTCTTGAATAATGGTACTACATTAGCGGTTCTCCAGTCCTCTGGCACATCCCCTGTGGCCAGAGAGGTCCTGAATATATGTGTTAGAGCCCCCGCAATCTCTTCCTTTGTCTCACACAGCAGCCTGGGATACATTTCATCCGGGCCTGGGGATTTATCCATTTTTAGGCCAGCTAAAACCGCCAATACCTCCTCCCTCTCGATGTTAATATGTTCGAGCATATCACAGTCCCCCCGCCCTATTTCTATGTCTACATTGTCCTTCTCCATAGTGAAAACAGATGCAAAAAATTCATTTAGAACCCCTCCTACATCTTCCGGCTCCACACACAGATTGCCACTTTTGTCCCTAATGGGCCCTATTTTTTCCCTAGTT
Source organism: Somniosus microcephalus (assembly GCF_052327205.1). Classification (NCBI taxonomy): domain Eukaryota; kingdom Metazoa; phylum Chordata; class Chondrichthyes; order Squaliformes; family Somniosidae; genus Somniosus; species Somniosus microcephalus. The sequence continues at coordinate 295,260 of NC_141010.1, forward strand.
ATCCTCTTACAACAATGCACTCTGCAGCAAATCAAATCAGCCAACCATTCTGATGTGGGACCAAGGCACGGGCTTCTTTAAACTGAAATGCACAAAACTGCATGAACTTTTTTTCACCGGGTATTTATTGATGGCGCTCGTCAAGGCTTTTGAGCTTTACATTTCCATTTAGCCTGGTGTGGTTTTAGCATCAGACAGACATGGAGTACGTGCGCGTCTTTGCATTTTCAAAAAATGACTTCCAATTCCAGCAGTGAACTCATTTGGCTGGTTGGGGCTCGTGTATCTCGGACGTGTTTTATATCACCCATTTCTCTGAACAGTCAGACATTTATTTTGTAAACTAATCATGTCAAGTGAACGAAGTGTGTGTTCTCTCAGGTCATGCAAAGCTGGAAGGTATCGCTTCAGGATCAATCAGCATTTACACAGCACCATTAACATAGCAAAACGTCCCAATTACAAGAGCGTAATCAAACAGAAATTGACACCAAGCCAAAGGAGGAGACATTAGGCCAGGTGACCACCTTCTTAGGCAGTCCCTGGGAACCGAGGATGACTTGCTTCCACACTAAAAATGAGTTCGCAGGTGACTGACTAGTCCAATGCGGGACCTACTGTCTGTCACAGGTGGGGCAGACGGTGGTTGAGGTGCTTGGGTTGACGTGCGCTCCTTGCCCTTGGCTTCCGCTTGCTCCCAGCGAAGAGACTCGAGGTGTTCGGCGCCTTCCCGGATGCTTCTCCTCCACTTGGAGCGGTCTTGGGCCAGGGATTCCCAGGTGTCGGTGGGGATGTTACACTTTTTCCAAGGAGGCTTTGAGGGTGTCCTTGAAGCGTTTCCGCTGCCCACCTGGGGCTCTCTTGCCGTGTCAGAGCTCCGAGTAGAGCACTTGTTTTGGGAGTCTCGTATCGGGCATGCGGACAATGTGACCCGTCCATCGGAGCTGATCGTGTGGTCAGAGCTTCGATGCTGGGGATGTTGGCCTGAGCAAGAACACCGACATTGGTGCGCCTATCCTGCCAATGGATTTGCAGGATCTTGCGGAGGCAGCATTGGTGGTACCTCTCCAGTGCTTTGAGGCGCCTGCTGTACATGGTCCATACCAAACGTTTGGTCAAAGAGGTAGATTTTTACGGAGAGTCTTGAAAGGCGAGAGAGGCAGAGAGGGAATTCCAGAGCTTAGGGCCCAAGGCAGCTGAAAGCACGGCCACCAAAAGTGGGGTGAAGGAAGTGCGGCGATGCACAAGAGGCCAGAGTTGGAGCAGAGATGCAGAACCTTGGTTAGACCACACTCAAGAGTGCTGTGCACGGTTCCGGTCTCCTTATCACTAAAAAGGATATAGAAGCACTGGAGAAAGTGCAAGAAAGGTTTACCAGAACTCAGAGGATACAGTTACCAGTGAAGACTGACCAGGCTGGGGCTCATTTCGGTCAAAATAAAGACCAAGAGGTGAAGTAAATAGAGTGGGAGGAGACACGTGGTGCATTGGGCCAAATGGTCTGTTTCTGTGCTGTAAATTCTATGTACAGGAAACTTTCGATTAACCGGCCCCTAAATAACCGGAACGCTCTATCCACCAGCAAAATTCAGGAGTCGGTTCCGTTAACTTTTATTACCTTTTTAAACTCCATTTGTTGCTGTGCAAGGGTGTAGCTGAAGCTGTTGCTAAGCTACAGAGACGCTTGCAACTTGTGCCGATTGTTTTGAAGCTGTGGGTTTGTTGCTTTATACGGAGCTCTGAGCTCCGTATCTTTTACTATAGCGTTCGGTTATCCGGAATTGTTGATGAACCGGCACCACGTCGGTCCCGTCCGTGCCGGATACCAGAAAGTTTCCTGTAATTCTATGAACGCAGAGTTCGAAGAGGGTTTTAGGAGGTTACAGAGGGAGGGACAAGGCTATGGAGGGTTTTGAACCTGAGGATGAGAATTTTTCTGTCAAGGCATTGCTGGACTGGGAGCCAATGTAAGTCAGCGGGCACAGGTGTGATGGAGGAATGGGAGTTGGTACAAGTTAAGACACAGGCAGCAGAGTTTTGGATCAGCTCAAGGTTATGGAGGGTGGAATATGGGAGGCCGGCCAGGAGTGTGTTGGAATAGTCAAGTCCAGAGGTAACAAAGGCATGGATGAGGGTTTCAGCAGCAGATGAGCCGAGGCAAGGGCGGAGACGGGCGATGTTACGGAGGTGGAGGTAGGCGGTCTTTGTGATGGGATGACAAGGTCTGCACAAGGGACTGGATGTTGAATCACAGAGAAAATGTTGGTTGACAACCCAAAATTCTATCAGTCCCCATATTATGCAGCAAATCCATCCGTGCCGAGGACCGAGAAAGCATTTACTTCTTTCATCAGAAGATCGGAACGGAGCCGTCATTCTCCAAATATTGCTGCTTGCAGGGTATTCCTCGCGAGCCGGTCTTTCACATTATACACCGCGAGGACCACAGCAGCACTTGGAAAAGAATCTGATTGCTCAAAGCTGAAGTCTATCAGCAGCTGTGGAGAGGAGTGTGTCGCGCACACTGCCACGTACATCTGAATGTCTGCTCAGGGAAACATTTCAACAACAACAAAAATACCAGAACCACATGAGCACAAGCAAGCCAATTTGTTCAATGCTGGAAGAGGGGAAAAGGGGAGCAAGTTAAAAAGGAACAACAACAATGACAGTGAGGTGGGCGACACGGGCCATAAAGAACCACAAGCTTTCGTCTCGTCGGGTTGACAAGAAACTAAGTGATCATATCTTTTCCCCCCCCCCCCCCCAAATGAGAAATTATACAAGGATTGACAAAAACGTGATGAGTTTCAATGATGGCTCACTGAATTCAGATTCCAGCCCTGGTCTGTGCCGAGTCTGCTAATCTTAGCTGGGGAATCAATGGCAAATGTAATTCGATACAGATAAATATTATACAAAAGGAACAAAGGAGCATATTTAATGAAAGGAGAAAATGCTGGAAACACTCAGCAGGCCAGAGAGAGAGAGGCAGAGAGAGAGAGAGCGAGCCAGAGAGAGAGAGCGAGAGCGAGCCAGAGAGAGAGAGAGAGAGAGAGAGAGAGAGCGCGAGCCAGAGAGAGAGAGAGAGCGCGAGCCAGAGAGAGAGAGAGAGCGAGCCAGAGAGAGAGAGAGAGCGAGCCAGAGAGAGAGAGAGAGCGAGCCAGAGAGAGAGAGAGAGAGAGAGAGAGAGAGAGGCAGAGAGAGAGCGAGAGCGAGCCAGAGAGAGAGAGAGAGAGACAGAGCGAGCCAGAGAGAGAGAGAGAGCGCGAGAGAGAGAGAGAGAGAGAGCCAGAGAGAGAGAGCCAGAGAGAGAGCGAGCGAGAGCGAGCCAGAGAAGGAGAGCGAGCCAGAGAGAGAGTGAGCCAGAGAGAGAGAGCGAGCCAGAGAGAGAGAGAGAGAGAGAGAGAGAGAGCGCGCGAGCCAGAGAGAGAGCGAGCCAGAGAGAGAGAGAGAGGAGAGAGAGAGAGCGCGAGCCAGAGAGAGAGAGAGAGCGAGAGAGAGAGAGAGCGAGCGAGCGCGAGCCAGAGAGAGAGAGAGAGAGAGAGAGAGAGAGAGCGCGAGCCAGAGCGAGGAGAGAGCGAGCGAGAGCGAGCCAGAGAGAGAGAGAGAGAGAGCGAGCCAGAGAGAGAGAGCGAGAGAGAGAGAGCGAGCGAGCGAGAGCGAGCCAGAGAGAGAGAGAGAGCGAGCCAGAGAGAGAGAGAGAGAGAGAGCGAGCCAGAGAGAGAGAGAGAGCGAGCCAGAGAGAGAGAGAGAGAGAGCAAGAGAGAGAGAGAGCGAGCCAGAGAGAGAGAGCGAGCCAGAGAGAGAGAGAGAGAGAGCGAGCCAGAGAGAGAGAGCGAGCCAGAGAGAGAGAGAGCGAGCCAGAGAGAGAGCCAGAGAGAGAGAGCGAGCCAGAGAGAGAGAGCCAGAGAGAGAGAGAGCGAGCGCGAGCCAGAGAGAGAGAGAGAGAGAGAGAGAGAGAGAGAGCCAGAGAGAGAGAGAGAGCCAGAGAGAGAGCGAGCCAGAGAGAGCCAGAGAGAGAGAGAGCGAGCCAGAGAGAGAGAGAGAGAGAGAGAGAGAGAGCGAGCCAGAGAGAGAGAGAGAGAGCCAGAGAGAGAGAGAGAGAGAGCCAGAGAGAGAGAGAGAGAGAGCGAGCCAGAGAGAGAGAGAGCCAGAGAGAGAGAGAGAGCGAGCAGAGAGAGAGAGCCAGAGAGAGAGAGCGAGCCAGAGAGAGAGAGAGAGAGAGCGAGCCAGAGAGAGAGAGAGAGAGCCAGAGAGAGAGAGAGAGAGAGAGAGAGAGAGCGAGCCAGAGAGAGAGAGAGCCAGAGAGAGAGAGAGAGCGAGCCAGAGAGAGAGAGCGAGCCAGAGAGAGAGAGAGAGAGAGCGAGCCAGAGAGAGAGAGAGAGAGCCAGAGAGAGAGCGAGCCAGAGAGAGAGAGAGAGAGAGAGAGAGCGAGCCAGAGAGAGAGAGAGAGAGAGCGAGCCAGAGAGAGAGAGCGAGCCAGAGAGAGAGAGAGAGCGAGCCAGAGAGAGAGAGAGAGAGAGAGCGAGCCAGAGAGAGAGAGAGCGAGCCAGAGAGAGAGAGCGAGCCAGAGAGAGAGAGCGAGCCAGAGAGAGAGAGCGAGCCAGAGAGAGAGAGAGCGAGCCAGAGAGAGAGAGAGAGCCAGAGAGAGAGAGCGAGCCAGAGAGAGAGAGCGAGCCAGAGAGAGAGAAACAGAGTTAACGTTAACTCGGTTTCTCGCTCCACAGATGCTGCCGGACCTGCTCAAACCGGCTAACAAAGAGCCTGGTGGGGGAGGAGGTGCAGCGCTGGGATGGGCGTGTTGGGCGACCAATGGCGGGAGACGCAGAGATCGGAAGAGGGACATCAGTGGCGGAACCGTCAGGAATACGTCCAACCGGTGTTGGCTAACCCTGCCCACCGCTCAATGCTCCCGCTAAGGTGCGCGGCCAGTCTGGAGGTCCCGCGCAGGCCGCTCACCGGCTTTAAAAAAATGGAAGAAACCGCGCACATGCGAAAATTTGAATGGGCCGCGCAGCCCAAAAAAAATTAGCGGGTACATTGCCGCGGTCAAGAAACAGTCAGCCCTAATCAACGTGAGAAGCCGGATTCTCGTACAAGCACAGATAGGAAATCAACATTAATCGGTTCAGTTTAGACCTTTAGCAACAAATTAATAGTCACCACAATGGAACAGAACCGTTGGGAGTTATTCTGCCTTCTGGCTGTTTCTCAGAATACCAGGCCCTCCCCTCCCTTCCCTTTCCAGCACTGACATTCTTTCAACAGAAGAATATTAAATAAAGCCCTCAGGAGAACAGTCAAATTGTTAGCAGCTGACCATTTAACACTCGGGAGTACAGAATATTTGTTGCAGCTTTCAAAACTGGCACCGCTTTCTCCTGCAACCAGCTCGTAAAAATTGAAAGGTTTCTGCCGAGTGCTCTTCCCTCCCATCCTGTGGCAAACAGCAACAGCAAGTAGATCAGTGACTGTCCAACCTCAGCCCGGGCATGTGGGGGGACATGAGAGAAAATAGACTACAGACTGGGGGGAGGGGTGGCCTGAGAGAGACAAACCGAGGGGGTGGAGAGGAAGAGAGACAGACAGAGAGACAG
>NC_141010.1:301359-456359 GCF_052327205.1 Somniosus microcephalus
TCTCGTTCTTCTACTTCTTCTGATTCACCCTCCAGACTTCACCTTCTCCTTCTCCTTCTTCTACTTCTTCTGATTCACCCTCCAGTCTTCACCTTCTCCTTCTCCTTCTTCTGCTTCTTCTGCTTCACCCTCCAGACTTCACCTTCTCCTTCTCTTTCTTCTGCTTCTTCTGATTCACCCTCCAGACTTCACTTTCTCCTTCTCCTTCTTCTGATTCTTCTGATTCACCCTCCAGACTTTACCTTCTCCTTCTCCTTTTTCTGCTTCTTCTGATTCACCCTCCAGACTTCACCTTCTCCTTCTCCTTCTTCTACTTTTCTGATTCACCCTCCAGACTTCACCTTCTCCTTCTCCTTCTTCTACTTCTTCTGATTCACCCTCCAGTCTTCACCTTCTCCTTCTCCTTCTTCTGCTTCTTCTGCTTCACCCTCCAGACTTCACCTTCTCCTTCTCTTTCTTCTGCTTCTTCTGATTCACCCTCCAGACTTCACCTTCTCCTTCTCCTTCTTCTGATTCTTCTGATTCACTCTCCAGACTTCACCTTCTCCTTCTCCTTCTTCTGCTTCTTCTGATTCACCCTCCTAACTTTACCTTCTCCTTCTCCTTCTTCTGCTTCTTCTGATTCATCCTCCTGACTTCACCTTCTCCTTCTCCTTCTTCTGCTTCTTCTGATTCACCCTCCAGACTTCACCTTCTCCTTCTCCTTCTTCTGCTTCTTCTGATTCACCCTCCAGACTTCACCTTCTCCTTCTCCTTCTTCTGCTTCTTCCGATTCACCCTCCAGACCTCACCTTCTCCTTCTCCTTCTTCTACTTCTTCTGATTCACCCTCCAGACTTCACCTTCTCCTTCTCGTTCTTCTACTTCTTCTGATTCATCCTCCAGACTTCACCTTCTCCTTCTCCTTCTTCTACTTCTTCTGATTCACCCTCCAGTCTTCACCTTCTCCTTCTCCTTCTTCTGCTTCTTCTGCTTCACCCTCCAGACTTCACCTTCTCCTTCTCTTTCTTCTGATTCTTCTGATTCACCCTCCAGACTTTACCTTCTCCTTCTCCTTTTTCTGCTTCTTCTGATTCACCCTCCAGACTTCACCTTCCCCTTCTCCTTCTTCTACTTCTTCTGATTCACCCTCCAGACTTCACCTTCTCCTTCTCCTTCTTCTACTTCTTCTGATTCACCCTCCAGTCTTCACCTTCTCCTTCTCCTTCTTCTGCTTCTTCTGCTTCACCCTCCAGACTTCACCTTCTCCTTCTCTTTCTTCTGCTTCTTCTGATTCACCCTCCAGACTTCACCTTCTCCTTCTCCTTCTTCTGATTCTTCTGATTCACTCTCCAGACTTCACCTTCTCCTTCTCCTTCTTCTGCTTCTTCTGATTCACCCTCCTGACTTCACCTTCTCCTTCTCCTTCTTCTACTTCTTCTGATTCACCCTCCTGCCTTCACCTTCTCCTTCTCCTTCTTCTACTTCTGCTGCTTCACCCTCCAGACTTCACCTTCTCCTTCTCCTTCTTCTACTTCTTCTGATTCACCCTCCAGACTTCACCTTCTCCTTCTCCTTCTTCTGCTTCTTCTGATTCACCTTCCAGACTTCACCTTCTCCTTCTCCTTCTTCTGCTTCTTCTGATTCACCCTCCAGTCTTCATCTTCTCCTTCTCCTTCTTCTGCTTCTTCTGCTTCACCCTCCAGACTTCACCGTCTCCTTCTCTTTCTTCTGCTTCTTCTGATTCACCCTCCAGACTTCACCTTCTCCTTCTCCTTCTTCTGATTCTTCTGATTCACTCTCCAGACCTCACCTTCTCCTTCTCCTTCTTCTGCTTCTTCTGATTCACCCTCCTGACTTCACCTTCTCCTTCTCCTTCTTCTACTTCTTCTGATTCACCCTCCTGACTTCACCTTCTCCTTCTCCTTCTTCTACTTCTTCTGCTTCACCCTCCAGACTTCACCTTCTCCTTCTCCTTCTTCTACTTCTTCTGATTCACCCTCCGGACTTCACCTTCTCCTTTTCCTTCTTCTGCTTCTTCTGATTCACCCTCCAGACTTCACCTTCTCCTCTCCTTGTTCTGCTTCTTCTGATTCACCCTCCAGACTTCACCTTCTCCTTCTCCTTCTTCTGCTTCTTCTGATTCACCCTCCAGACTTCACCTTCTCCTTCTCATTCTTCTGCTTCTTCTGATTCACCCTCCAGACTTCACCTTCTCCTTCTCCTTCTTCTACTTCTTCTGATTCACCCTCCAGACTTCATCTTCTCCTTCTCCTTCTTCTGCTTCTTCTGATTCACCCTCCAGACTTCAGCTTCTCCTTCTCCTTCTTCTGCTTCTTCTGATTCACCCTCCAGACTTCACCTTCTCCTTCTCCTTCTTCTACTTCTTCTGATTCACCCTCCAGACTTCACCTTCTCCTTCTCCTTCTTCTACTTCTTCTGATTCACCCTCCAGACTTCACCTTCTCCTTCTCCTTCTCCTGCTTCTTCTGATTCACCCTCCAGACTTCACCTTCTCCATCTCCTTCTTCTGCTTCTTCGGATTCACCCTCCAGACTTCACCTTCTCCTTCTCCTTCTTCTGCTTCTTCTGATTCATCCTTCAGACTTCACTTTCTCCTTCTCCTTTTTCTGCTTCTTCTGATTCACCCTCCAGACCTCACCTTCTCCTTCTCCTTCTTCTACTTCTTCTGATTCACCCTCCAGACTTCATCTTCTCCGTCTCCTTCTTCTGCTTCTTCTGATTCACCCTGCAGACTTCATCTTCTCCTTCTCCTTCTTCTGCTTCTTCTGATTCACCCTCCTGACTTCACCTTCTCCTTCTCCTTCTTCTGCTTCTTCTTATTCATCCTCCAGACTTCACCTTCTCCTTCTCCTTTTTCTACTTCTCTTATTCACCCTCCAGACCTCACCTTCTCCTTCTACTTCTGCTTCTTCTGATTCACCCTCCAGACTTCACCTTCTCCTTCTCCTTCTTCTGCTTCTTCTGATTCACCCTCCAGACTTCACCTTCTCCTTCTCCTTCTTCTGCTTCTTCTGATTCACCCCCCAGACTTCACCTTCTCCTTCTCCTTCTTCTGCTTCTTCTGCTTCACCCTCCAGACTTCACCTTCTCCTTCTCCTTCTTCTGCTTCTTCTGTTTCACCCTCCAGACTTCAACTTCTCCTTCTCCTTCTTCTACTTCTTCTGATTCACCCTCCAGACTTCACCTTCTCCTTCTCCTTCTTCTGCTTCTTCTGCTTCACCCTCCAGACTTCACCTTCTCCTTCTCCTTCTTCTGCTTCTTCTGCTGCGCCCTCCAGACTTCACCTTCTCCTTCTCCTTCTTCTGCTTCTTCTGCTGCGCCCTTCAGACTTCACCTTCTCCTTCTCCTTATTCTGCTTCTTCTGCTTCACCCTCCTGACTTCACCTTCTCCTTCTCCTTCTTCTACTTCTTCTGCTTCACCCCCTGACTTCGCCTTCTCCTTCTCCTTCTTCTGCTTCTTCTGATTCACCCTCCTAACTTCACCTTCTCCTTCTCCAACTTCTGCTTCTTCTGATTCACCCTCCTGACTTCACCTTCTCCTTCTCCTTCTTCTGCTTCTTCTGATTCACCCTCCAGACTTCACCTTCTCCTTCTCCTTCTTCTGCTTCTTCTGATTCACCCTCCAGACTTCGCCTTCTCCTTCTCCTTCTTCTGCTTCTTCTGATTCACCCTCCAGACCTCACCTTCCCCTTCTCCTTCTTCTACTTCTTCTGATTCACCCTCCAGACTTCATCTTCTCCTTCTCCTTCTTCTGCTTCTTCTGATTCACCCTCCAGACTTCACCTTCTCCTTCTCCTTCTTCTGCTTCTTCTGATTCACCCTCCAGACTTCACCTTCTCCTTCTCCTTCTTCTACTTCTTCTTATTCACCCTCCAGACTTCACCTTCTCCTTCTTCTACTTCTTCTGATTCACCCTCCAGTCTTCACCTTCTCCTTCTCCTTCTTCTGCTTCTTCTGCTTCACCCTCCAGACTTCACCTTCTCCTTCTCTTTCTTCTGCTTCTTCTGATTCACCCTCCAGACTTCACCTTCTCCTAATCCTTTTTCTGATTCTTCTGATTCACCCTCCAGACTTCACCTTCTCCTCTCCTTGTTCTGCTTCTTCTGATTCACCCTCCAGACTTCACCTTCTCCTTCTCCTTCTTCTGCTTCTTCTGATTCACCCTCCAGACTTCACCTTCTCCTTCTCATTCTTCTGCTTCTTCTGATTCACCCTCCAGACTTCACCTTCTCCTTCTCCTTCTTCTACTTCTTCTGCTTCACCCCCCTGACTTCACCTTCTCCTTCTCCTTCTTCTGCTTTTTCTGATTCACCCTCCTAACTTTACCTTCTCCTTCTCCTTCTTCTGCTTCTTCTGATTCACCCTCCTGACTTCACCTTCTCCTTCTCCTTCTTCTGCTTCTTCTGATTTACCCTCCAGACTTCACCTTCTCCTTCTCCTTCTTCTGCTTCTTCTGATTCACCCTCCAGACTTCACCTTCTCCTTCTCCTTCTTCTGCTTCTTCCGATTCACCCTCCAGACCTCACCTTCTCCTTCTCCTTCTTCTACTTCTTCTGATTCACCCTCCAGACTTCATCTTCTCCTTCTCCTTCTTCTGCTTCTTCTGATTCACCCTCCAGACTTCACCTTCTCCTTCTCGTTCTTCTACTTCTTCTGATTCACCCTCCAGACTTCACCTTCTCCTTCTCCTTCTTCTACTTCTTCTGATTCACCCTCCAGTCTTCACCTTCTCCTTCTCCTTCTTCTGCTTCTTCTGCTTCACCCTCCAGACTTCACCTTCTCCTTCTCTTTCTTCTGCTTCTTCTGATTCACCCTCCAGACTTCACTTTCTCCTTCTCCTTCTTCTGATTCTTCTGATTCACCCTCCAGACTTTACCTTCTCCTTCTCCTTTTTCTGCTTCTTCTGATTCACCCTCCAGACTTCACCTTCTCCTTCTCCTTCTTCTACTTTTCTGATTCACCCTCCAGACTTCACCTTCTCCTTCTCCTTCTTCTACTTCTTCTGATTCACCCTCCAGTCTTCACCTTCTCCTTCTCCTTCTTCTGCTTCTTCTGCTTCACCCTCCAGACTTCACCTTCTCCTTCTCTTTCTTCTGCTTCTTCTGATTCACCCTCCAGACTTCACCTTCTCCTTCTCCTTCTTCTGATTCTTCTGATTCACTCTCCGGACTTCACCTTCTCCTTCTCCTTCTTCTGCTTCTTCTGATTCACCCTCCTAACTTTACCTTCTCCTTCTCCTTCTTCTGCTTCTTCTGATTCACCCTCCTGACTTCACCTTCTCCTTCTCCTTCTTCTGCTTCTTCTGATTCACCCTCCAGACTTCACCTTCTCCTTCTCCTTCTTCTGCTTCTTCTGATTCACCCTCCAGACTTCACCTTCTCCTTCTCCTTCTTCTGCTTCTTCCGATTCACCCTCCAGACCTCACCTTCTCCTTCTCCTTCTTCTACTTCTTCTGATTCACCCTCCAGACTTCACCTTCTCCTTCTCGTTCTTCTACTTCTTCTGATTCACCCTCCAGACTTCACCTTCTCCTTCTCCTTCTTCTACTTCTTCTGATTCACCCTCCAGTCTTCACCTTCTCCTTCTCCTTCTTCTGCTTCTTCTGCTTCACCCTCCAGACTTCACCTTCTCCTTCTCTTTCTTCTGATTCTTCTGATTCACCCTCCAGACTTTACCTTCTCCTTCTCCTTTTTCTGCTTCTTCTGATTCACCCTCCAGACTTCACCTTCCCCTTCTCCTTCTTCTACTTCTTCTGATTCACCCTCCAGACTTCACCTTCTCCTTCTCCTTCTTCTACTTCTTCTGATTCACCCTCCAGTCTTCACCTTCTCCTTCTCCTTCTTCTGCTTCTTCTGCTTCACCCTCCAGACTTCACCTTCTCCTTCTCTTTCTTCTGCTTCTTCTGATTCACCCTCCAGACTTCACCTTCTCCTTCTCCTTCTTCTGATTCTTCTGATTCACTCTCCAGACTTCACCTTCTCCTTCTCCTTCTTCTGCTTCTTCTGATTCACCCTCCTGACTTCACCTTCTCCTTCTCCTTCTTCTACTTCTTCTGATTCACCCTCCTGCCTTCACCTTCTCCTTCTCCTTCTTCTACTTCTGCTGCTTCACCCTCCAGACTTCACCTTCTCCTTCTCCTTCTTCTACTTCTTCTGATTCACCCTCCAGACTTCACCTTCTCCTTCTCCTTCTTCTGCTTCTTCTGATTCACCTTCCAGACTTCACCTTCTCCTTCTCCTTCTTCTGCTTCTTCTGATTCACCCTCCAGTCTTCACCTTCTCCTTCTCCTTCTTCTGCTTCTTCTGCTTCACCCTCCAGACTTCACCGTCTCCTTCTCTTTCTTCTGCTTCTTCTGATTCACCCTCCAGACTTCACCTTCTCCTTCTCCTTCTTCTGATTCTTCTGATTCACTCTCCAGACCTCACCTTCTCCTTCTCCTTCTTCTGCTTCTTCTGATTCACCCTCCTGACTTCACCTTCTCCTTCTCCTTCTTCTACTTCTTCTGATTCACCCTCCTGACTTCACCTTCTCCTTCTCCTTCTTCTACTTCTTCTGCTTCACCCTCCAGACTTCACCTTCTCCTTCTCCTTCTTCTACTTCTTCTGATTCACCCTCCGGACTTCACCTTCTCCTTTTCCTTCTTCTGCTTCTTCTGATTCACCCTCCAGACTTCACCTTCTCCTCTCCTTGTTCTGCTTCTTCTGATTCACCCTCCAGACTTCACCTTCTCCTTCTCCTTCTTCTGCTTCTTCTGATTCACCCTCCAGACTTCACCTTCTCCTTCTCATTCTTCTGCTTCTTCTGATTCACCCTCCAGACTTCACCTTCTCCTTCTCCTTCTTCTACTTCTTCTGATTCACCCTCCAGACTTCATCTTCTCCTTCTCCTTCTTCTGCTTCTTCTGATTCACCCTCCAGACTTCAGCTTCTCCTTCTCCTTCTTCTGCTTCTTCTGATTCACCCTCCAGACTTCACCTTCTCCTTCTCCTTCTTCTACTTCTTCTGATTCACCCTCCAGACTTCACCTTCTCCTTCTCCTTCTTCTACTTCTTCTGATTCACCCTCCAGACTTCACCTTCTCCTTCTCCTTCTCCTGCTTCTTCTGATTCACCCTCCAGACTTCACCTTCTCCATCTCCTTCTTCTGCTTCTTCGGATTCACCCTCCAGACTTCACCTTCTCCTTCTCCTTCTTCTGCTTCTTCTGATTCATCCTTCAGACTTCACTTTCTCCTTCTCCTTTTTCTGCTTCTTCTGATTCACCCTCCAGACCTCACCTTCTCCTTCTCCTTCTTCTACTTCTTCTGATTCACCCTCCAGACTTCATCTTCTCCGTCTCCTTCTTCTGCTTCTTCTGATTCACCCTGCAGACTTCATCTTCTCCTTCTCCTTCTTCTGCTTCTTCTGATTCACCCTCCTGACTTCACCTTCTCCTTCTCCTTCTTCTGCTTCTTCTTATTCATCCTCCAGACTTCACCTTCTCCTTCTCCTTTTTCTACTTCTCTTATTCACCCTCCAGACCTCACCTTCTCCTTCTACTTCTGCTTCTTCTGATTCACCCTCCAGACTTCACCTTCTCCTTCTCCTTCTTCTGCTTCTTCTGATTCACCCTCCAGACTTCACCTTCTCCTTCTCCTTCTTCTGCTTCTTCTGATTCACCCCCCAGACTTCACCTTCTCCTTCTCCTTCTTCTGCTTCTTCTGCTTCACCCTCCAGACTTCACCTTCTCCTTCTCCTTCTTCTGCTTCTTCTGTTTCACCCTCCAGACTTCAACTTCTCCTTCTCCTTCTTCTACTTCTTCTGATTCACCCTCCAGACTTCACCTTCTCCTTCTCCTTCTTCTGCTTCTTCTGCTTCACCCTCCAGACTTCACCTTCTCCTTCTCCTTCTTCTGCTTCTTCTGCTGCGCCCTCCAGACTTCACCTTCTCCTTCTCCTTCTTCTGCTTCTTCTGCTGCGCCCTTCAGACTTCACCTTCTCCTTCTCCTTATTCTGCTTCTTCTGCTTCACCCTCCTGACTTCACCTTCTCCTTCTCCTTCTTCTACTTCTTCTGCTTCACCCCCTGACTTCGCCTTCTCCTTCTCCTTCTTCTGCTTCTTCTGATTCACCCTCCTAACTTCACCTTCTCCTTCTCCAACTTCTGCTTCTTCTGATTCACCCTCCTGACTTCACCTTCTCCTTCTCCTTCTTCTGCTTCTTCTGATTCACCCTCCAGACTTCACCTTCTCCTTCTCCTTCTTCTGCTTCTTCTGATTCACCCTCCAGACTTCGCCTTCTCCTTCTCCTTCTTCTGCTTCTTCTGATTCACCCTCCAGACCTCACCTTCCCCTTCTCCTTCTTCTACTTCTTCTGATTCACCCTCCAGACTTCATCTTCTCCTTCTCCTTCTTCTGCTTCTTCTGATTCACCCTCCAGACTTCACCTTCTCCTTCTCCTTCTTCTGCTTCTTCTGATTCACCCTCCAGACTTCACCTTCTCCTTCTCCTTCTTCTACTTCTTCTTATTCACCCTCCAGACTTCACCTTCTCCTTCTTCTACTTCTTCTGATTCACCCTCCAGTCTTCACCTTCTCCTTCTCCTTCTTCTGCTTCTTCTGCTTCACCCTCCAGACTTCACCTTCTCCTTCTCTTTCTTCTGCTTCTTCTGATTCACCCTCCAGACTTCACCTTCTCCTAATCCTTTTTCTGATTCTTCTGATTCACCCTCCAGACTTCACCTTCTCCTTCTCCTTCTTCTGCTTCTTCTGATTCACCCTCCTGACTTCACCTTCTCCTTTTCCTTCTTCTACTTCTTCTGATTCACCCTCCTGACTTCACCTTCTCCTTCTCCTTCTTCTACTTCTTCTGCTTCACCCTCCAGACTTCACCTTATCCTTCTCCTTCTTCTGCTTCTTCTGATTCACCCTCCAGACTTCACCTTCTCCTTCTCCTTCTTCTGCTTCTTCTGATTCACCCTCCAGACTTCACCTTTTCCTTCTCCTTATTCTGCTTCCTCTGGTTCACCCTCCAGACTTCACCTTCTCCTTCTCCTTCTTCTGCTTCTTCTGATTCACCCTCCTGACTTCACCTTCTCCTTCTCCTTCTTCTGCTTCTTCTGATTCATCCTCCAGACTTCACCTTCTCCTTCTCCTTCTTCTACTTCTCTTATTCACCCTCCAGACTTCACCTTCTCCTTCTACTTCTGCTTCTTCTGATTCACCCTCCAGACTTCACCTTCTCCTTCTCCTTCATCTGCTTCTTCTGATTCACCCTCCAGACTTCACCTTCTCCTTATCCTTCTTCTGCTTCTTCTGATTCACCCCCCAGACTTCACCTTCTCCTTCTCCTTCTTCTGCTTCTTCTGCTTCACCCTCCAGACTTCACCTTCTCCTTCTCCTTCTTCTGCTTCTTCTGTTTCACCCTCCAGACTTCAACTTCTCCTTCTCCTTCTTCTACTTCTTCTGATTCACCCTCCAGACTTCACCTTCTCCTTCTCCTTCTTCTGCTTCTTCTGCTTCACCCTCCAGACTTCACCTTCTCCTTCTCCTTCTTCTGCTTCTTCTGCTGCGCCCTCCAGACTTCACCTTCTCCTTCTCCTTCTTCTGCTTCTTCTGCTGCGCCCTCCAGACTTCACCTTCTCCTTCTCCTTATTCTGCTTCTTCTGCTTCACCCTCCTGACTTCACCTTCTCCTTCTCCTTCTTCTACTTCTTCTGCTTCACCCCCTGACTTCGCCTTCTCCTTCTCCTTCTTCTGCTTCTTCTGATTCACCCTCCTAACTTCACCTTCTCCTTCTCCAACTTCTGCTTCTTCTGATTCACCCTCCTGACTTCACCTTCTCCTTCTCCTTCTTCTGCTTCTTCTGATTCACCCTCCAGACTTCACCTTCTCCTTCTCCTTCTTCTGCTTCTTCTGATTCACCCTCCAGACTTCACCTTCTCCTTCTCCTTCTTCTGCTTCTTCTGATTCACCCTCCAGAACTCACCTTCCCCTTCTCCTTCTTCTACTTCCTCTGATTCACCCTCCAGACTTCATCTTCTCCTTCTCCTTCTTCTGCTTCTTCTGATTCACCCTCCAGACTTCACCTTCTCCTTCTCCTTCTTCTGCTTCTTCTGATTCACCCTCCAGACTTCACCTTCTCCTTCTCCTTCTTCTACTTCTTCTTATTCACCCTCCAGACTTCACCTTCTCCTTCTTCTACTTCTTCTGATTCACCCTCCAGTCTTCACCTTCTCCTTCTCCTTCTTCTGCTTCTTCTGCTTCACCCTCCAGACTTCACCTTCTCCTTCTCTTTCTTCTGCTTCTTCTGATTCACCCTCCAGACTTCACCTTCTCCTAATCCTTCTTCTGATTCTTCTGATTCACCCTCCAGACTTCACCTTCTCCTTCTCCTTCTTCTGCTTCTTCTGATTCACCCTCCTGACTTCACCTTCTCCTTTTCCTTCTTCTACTTCTTCTGATTCACCCTCCTGACTTCACCTTCTCCTTCTCCTTCTTCTACTTCTTCTGCTTCACCCTCCAGACTTCACCTTATCCTTCTCCTTCTTCTGCTTCTTCTGATTCACCCTCCAGACTTCACCTTCTCCTTCTCCTTCTTCTGCTTCTTCTGATTCACCCTCCAGACTTCACCTTTTCCTTCTCCTTATTCTGCTTCCTCTGGTTCACCCTCCAGACTTCACCTTCTCCTTCTCCTTCTTCTGCTTCTTCTGATTCACCCTGCAGACTTCACCTTCTCCTTCTCCTTCTTCTGCTTCTTCTGATTCACCCTCCAGACTGCACCTTCTCCTTCTCCTTCTTCAACTTCTTCTGATTCACCATCCAGACTTCATCTTCTCCTTCTCCTTCTTCTGCTTCTTCTGATTCACCCTCCAGACTTCACCTTCTCCTTCTCCTTCTTCTGCTTCTTCTGATTCACCCTCCAGACTTCACCTTCTCCTTCTCCTTCTTCTACTTCTTCTGATTCACCCTCCAGACTTCAACTTCTCCTTCTCCTTCTTCTACTTCTTCTGATTCACCCTCCAGACTTCACCTTCTCCTTCTCCTTCTTCTGCTTCTTCTGATTCACACTCCAGACTTCACCTTCTCCTTCTCCTTCTTCTGCTTCTTCTGATTCACCCTCCAGACTTCACCTTCTCCTTCTCCTTCTTCTGCTTCTTCTGATTCACCCTTCAGACTTCACCTTCTCCTTCTCCTTCTTCAGCTTCTTCTGCTTCACCCTCCAGAATTCACCTTCTCCTTCTCCTTCTTCTGCTTCTTCTGCTGCGCCCTCCAGACTTCACCTTCTCCTTCTCCTTCTTCTGCTTCTTCTGCTTCACCCTCCTGACTTCACCTTCTCCTTCTCCTTCTTCTACTTCTTCTGCTTCACCCCCTGACTTCGCCTTCTCCTTTTCCTTCTTCTGCTTCTTCTGATTCACCCTCCTAACTTTACCTCCTCCTTCTCATTCTTCTGCTTCTTCTGATTCACCCTCCTGACTTCACCTTCTCCTTCTCCTTCTTCTGCTTCTTCTGATTCACCCTCCAGACTTCACCTTCTCCTTCTCCTTCTTCTGCTTCTTCTGATTCACCCTCCAGACTTCACCTTCTCCTTCTCCTTCTTCTGCTTCTTCTGATTCACCTTCCAGACTTCATCTTCTCCTTCTCCTTCTTCTGCTTCTTCTGATTCGCCCTCCAGACTTCACCTTCTCCTTCTCCTTCTTCTGCTTCTTCTGATTCACCCTCCAGACTTCACCTTCTCCTTCTCCTTCTTCTACTTCTTCTTATTCACCCTCCAGACTTCACCTTCTCCTTCTCCTTCTTCTACTTCTTCTGATTCACCCTCCAGTCTTCACCTTCTCCTGCTCCTTCTTCTGCTTCTTCTGCTTCACCCTCCAGACTTCACCTTCTCCTTCTCTTTCTTCTGCTTCTTCTGATTCACCCTCCAGACTTCACCTTCTCCTAATCCTTCCTCTGATTCTTCTGATTCACCCTCCAGACTTCACCTTCTCCTTCTCCTTCTTCTGCTTCTTCTGATTCACCCTCCTGACTTCACCTTCTCCTTCTCCTTCTTCTACTTCTTCTGATTCACCCTCCTGACTTCACCTTCTCCTTCTCCTTCTTCTACTTCTTCTGCTTCACCCTCCAGACTTCACCTTCTCCTTCTCCTTCTTCTACTTCTTCTGCTTCACCCTCCAGACTTCACCTTCTCCTTCTCCTTCTTCTACTTCTTCTGATTCACCCTCCAGACTTCACCATCTCCTTCTCCTTCTTTTACTTCTTCTGATTCACCCTCCAGACTTCACCTTCTCCTTCTCCTTCTTCTGCTTCTTCTGATTCACCCTCCAGACTTCACCTTCTCCTTCTCCTTCTTCTACATCTTCTGATTCACCCTCCAGACTTCACCTTCTCCTTCTCCTTCTTCTACTTCTTCTGATTCACCCTCCAGACTTCACCTTCTCCTTCTCCTTCTTCTACTTCTTCTGCTTCTCCCTCCAGACTTCACCTTCTCCTTCTCCTTCTTCTGCTTCTTCTGATTCACCCTCCAGACTTCACCTTCTCCTTCTCCTTCTTCTACTTCTTCTGATTCACCCTCCAGACTTCACCTTCTCCTTCTCCTTCTTCTACTTCTTCTGATTCACCCTCCAGACTTCACCTTCTCCTTCTCCTTCTTCTACTTCTTCTGATTCACCCTCCTGACTTCACCTTCTCCTCCTCCTTCTTCTGCTTCTTCTGCTTCACCCTCCAGACTTCACCTTCTCCTTCTCCTTCTTCTGCTTCTTCTGCTTCACCCTCCAGACTTCACCTTCTCCTTCTCCTTCTTCTGCTTCTTCTGCTTCACCCTCCTGACTTCACCTTCTCCTTCTCCTTCTTCTACTTCTTCTGATTCACCCTCCAGACTTCACCTTCTCCTTCTCCTTCGACTGCTTCTTCTGCTTCACCCTCCAGACTTCATCTTCTCCTTCTCCTTCTTCTGCATCTTCTGCTTCGCCCTTCAGACTTCTCCTTCTCCTTCTCCTTCTTCTGCTTCTTCTGCTTCACCCTCCTGACTTCACCTTCTCCTTCTCCTTCTTCTACTTCTTCAGATTCACCCTCCAGACTTCACCTTCTCCTTCTCCTTCTTCTGCTTCTTCTGCTTCACCCTCCAGACTTCACCTTCTCCTTCTCCTTCTTCTGCTTCTTCTGCTGCGCCCTCCAGACTTCACCTTCTCCTTCTCCTTCTTCTGCTTCTTCTGCTTCACCCTCCTGACTTCACCTTCTCCTTCTCCTTCTTCTACTTCTTCTGCTTCACCCCCTGACTTCGCCTTCTCCTTCTCCTTCTTCTGCTTCTTCTGATTGACCCTCCTAACTTCACCTCCTCCTTCTCCTTCTTCTGCTTCTTCTGATTCACCCTCCTGACTTCACCTTCTCCTTCTCCTTCTTCTGCTTCTTCTGATTCACCCTCCAGACTTCACCTTCTCTTTCTCCTTCTTCTGCTTCTTCTGATTCACCTTCCAGACTTCATCTTCTCCTTCTCCTTCTTCTGCTTCTTCTGATTCGCCCTCCAGACTTCACCTTCTCCTTCTCCTTCTTCTGCTTCTTCTGATTCACCCTCCAGACTTCACCTTCTCCTTCTCCTTCTTCTACTTCTTCTTATTCACCCTCCAGACTTCACCTTCTCCTTCTCCTTCTTCTACTTCTTCTGATTCACCCTCCAGTCTTCACCTTCTCCTTCTCCTTCTTCTGCTTCTTCTGCTTCACCCTCCAGACTTCACCTTCTCCTTCTCTTTCTTCTGCTTCTTCTGATTCACCCTCCAGACTTCACCTTCTCCTAATCCTTCTTCTGATTCTTCTGATTCACCCTCCAGACTTCACCTTCTCCTTCTCCTTCTTCTGCTTCTTCTGATTCACCCTCCAGAACTCACCTTCCCCTTCTCCTTCTTCTACTTCCTCTGATTCACCCTCCAGACTTCATCTTCTCCTTCTCCTTCTTCTGCTTCTTCTGATTCACCCTCCAGACTTCACCTTCTCCTTCTCCTTCTTCTGCTTCTTCTGATTCACCCTCCAGACTTCACCTTCTCCTTCTCCTTCTTCTACTTCTTCTTATTCACCCTCCAGACTTCACCTTCTCCTTCTTCTACTTCTTCTGATTCACCCTCCAGTCTTCACCTTCTCCTTCTCCTTCTTCTGCTTCTTCTGCTTCACCCTCCAGACTTCACCTTCTCCTTCTCTTTCTTCTGCTTCTTCTGATTCACCCTCCAGACTTCACCTTCTCCTAATCCTTCTTCTGATTCTTCTGATTCACCCTCCAGACTTCACCTTCTCCTTCTCCTTCTTCTGCTTCTTCTGATTCACCCTCCTGACTTCACCTTCTCCTTTTCCTTCTTCTACTTCTTCTGATTCACCCTCCTGACTTCACCTTCTCCTTCTCCTTCTTCTACTTCTTCTGCTTCACCCTCCAGACTTCACCTTATCCTTCTCCTTCTTCTGCTTCTTCTGATTCACCCTCCAGACTTCACCTTCTCCTTCTCCTTCTTCTGCTTCTTCTGATTCACCCTCCAGACTTCACCTTTTCCTTCTCCTTATTCTGCTTCCTCTGGTTCACCCTCCAGACTTCACCTTCTCCTTCTCCTTCTTCTGCTTCTTCTGATTCACCCTGCAGACTTCACCTTCTCCTTCTCCTTCTTCTGCTTCTTCTGATTCACCCTCCAGACTGCACCTTCTCCTTCTCCTTCTTCAACTTCTTCTGATTCACCATCCAGACTTCATCTTCTCCTTCTCCTTCTTCTGCTTCTTCTGATTCACCCTCCAGACTTCACCTTCTCCTTCTCCTTCTTCTGCTTCTTCTGATTCACCCTCCAGACTTCACCTTCTCCTTCTCCTTCTTCTACTTCTTCTGATTCACCCTCCAGACTTCAACTTCTCCTTCTCCTTCTTCTACTTCTTCTGATTCACCCTCCAGACTTCACCTTCTCCTTCTCCTTCTTCTGCTTCTTCTGATTCACACTCCAGACTTCACCTTCTCCTTCTCCTTCTTCTGCTTCTTCTGATTCACCCTCCAGACTTCACCTTCTCCTTCTCCTTCTTCTGCTTCTTCTGATTCACCCTTCAGACTTCACCTTCTCCTTCTCCTTCTTCAGCTTCTTCTGCTTCACCCTCCAGAATTCACCTTCTCCTTCTCCTTCTTCTGCTTCTTCTGCTGCGCCCTCCAGACTTCACCTTCTCCTTCTCCTTCTTCTGCTTCTTCTGCTTCACCCTCCTGACTTCACCTTCTCCTTCTCCTTCTTCTACTTCTTCTGCTTCACCCCCTGACTTCGCCTTCTCCTTTTCCTTCTTCTGCTTCTTCTGATTCACCCTCCTAACTTTACCTCCTCCTTCTCATTCTTCTGCTTCTTCTGATTCACCCTCCTGACTTCACCTTCTCCTTCTCCTTCTTCTGCTTCTTCTGATTCACCCTCCAGACTTCACCTTCTCCTTCTCCTTCTTCTGCTTCTTCTGATTCACCCTCCAGACTTCACCTTCTCCTTCTCCTTCTTCTGCTTCTTCTGATTCACCTTCCAGACTTCATCTTCTCCTTCTCCTTCTTCTGCTTCTTCTGATTCGCCCTCCAGACTTCACCTTCTCCTTCTCCTTCTTCTGCTTCTTCTGATTCACCCTCCAGACTTCACCTTCTCCTTCTCCTTCTTCTACTTCTTCTTATTCACCCTCCAGACTTCACCTTCTCCTTCTCCTTCTTCTACTTCTTCTGATTCACCCTCCAGTCTTCACCTTCTCCTGCTCCTTCTTCTGCTTCTTCTGCTTCACCCTCCAGACTTCACCTTCTCCTTCTCTTTCTTCTGCTTCTTCTGATTCACCCTCCAGACTTCACCTTCTCCTAATCCTTCCTCTGATTCTTCTGATTCACCCTCCAGACTTCACCTTCTCCTTCTCCTTCTTCTGCTTCTTCTGATTCACCCTCCTGACTTCACCTTCTCCTTCTCCTTCTTCTACTTCTTCTGATTCACCCTCCTGACTTCACCTTCTCCTTCTCCTTCTTCTACTTCTTCTGCTTCACCCTCCAGACTTCACCTTCTCCTTCTCCTTCTTCTACTTCTTCTGCTTCACCCTCCAGACTTCACCTTCTCCTTCTCCTTCTTCTACTTCTTCTGATTCACCCTCCAGACTTCACCATCTCCTTCTCCTTCTTTTACTTCTTCTGATTCACCCTCCAGACTTCACCTTCTCCTTCTCCTTCTTCTGCTTCTTCTGATTCACCCTCCAGACTTCACCTTCTCCTTCTCCTTCTTCTACATCTTCTGATTCACCCTCCAGACTTCACCTTCTCCTTCTCCTTCTTCTACTTCTTCTGATTCACCCTCCAGACTTCACCTTCTCCTTCTCCTTCTTCTACTTCTTCTGCTTCTCCCTCCAGACTTCACCTTCTCCTTCTCCTTCTTCTGCTTCTTCTGATTCACCCTCCAGACTTCACCTTCTCCTTCTCCTTCTTCTACTTCTTCTGATTCACCCTCCAGACTTCACCTTCTCCTTCTCCTTCTTCTACTTCTTCTGATTCACCCTCCAGACTTCACCTTCTCCTTCTCCTTCTTCTACTTCTTCTGATTCACCCTCCTGACTTCACCTTCTCCTCCTCCTTCTTCTGCTTCTTCTGCTTCACCCTCCAGACTTCACCTTCTCCTTCTCCTTCTTCTGCTTCTTCTGCTTCACCCTCCAGACTTCACCTTCTCCTTCTCCTTCTTCTGCTTCTTCTGCTTCACCCTCCTGACTTCACCTTCTCCTTCTCCTTCTTCTACTTCTTCTGATTCACCCTCCAGACTTCACCTTCTCCTTCTCCTTCGACTGCTTCTTCTGCTTCACCCTCCAGACTTCATCTTCTCCTTCTCCTTCTTCTGCATCTTCTGCTTCGCCCTTCAGACTTCTCCTTCTCCTTCTCCTTCTTCTGCTTCTTCTGCTTCACCCTCCTGACTTCACCTTCTCCTTCTCCTTCTTCTACTTCTTCTGATTCACCCTCCAGACTTCACCTTCTCCTTCTCCTTCTTCTGCTTCTTCTGCTTCACCCTCCAGACTTCACCTTCTCCTTCTCCTTCTTCTGCTTCTTCTGCTGCGCCCTCCAGACTTCACCTTCTCCTTCTCCTTCTTCTGCTTCTTCTGCTTCACCCTCCTGACTTCACCTTCTCCTTCTCCTTCTTCTACTTCTTCTGCTTCACCCCCTGACTTCGCCTTCTCCTTCTCCTTCTTCTGCTTCTTCTGATTGACCCTCCTAACTTCACCTCCTCCTTCTCCTTCTTCTGCTTCTTCTGATTCACCCTCCTGACTTCACCTTCTCCTTCTCCTTCTTCTGCTTCTTCTGATTCACCCTCCAGACTTCACCTTCTCTTTCTCCTTCTTCTGCTTCTTCTGATTCACCTTCCAGACTTCATCTTCTCCTTCTCCTTCTTCTGCTTCTTCTGATTCGCCCTCCAGACTTCACCTTCTCCTTCTCCTTCTTCTGCTTCTTCTGATTCACCCTCCAGACTTCACCTTCTCCTTCTCCTTCTTCTACTTCTTCTTATTCACCCTCCAGACTTCACCTTCTCCTTCTCCTTCTTCTACTTCTTCTGATTCACCCTCCAGTCTTCACCTTCTCCTTCTCCTTCTTCTGCTTCTTCTGCTTCACCCTCCAGACTTCACCTTCTCCTTCTCTTTCTTCTGCTTCTTCTGATTCACCCTCCAGACTTCACCTTCTCCTAATCCTTCTTCTGATTCTTCTGATTCACCCTCCAGACTTCACCTTCTCCTTCTCCTTCTTCTGCTTCTTCTGATTCACCCTCCTGACTTCACCTTCTCCTTCTCCTTCTTCTACTTCTTCTGATTCACCCTTGTGACTTCACCTTCTCCTTCTCCTTCTTCTACTTCTTCTGCTTCACCCTCCAGACTTCACCTTCTCCTTCTCCTTCTTCTACTTCTTCTGATTCACGCTCCAGACTTCACCTTCTCCTTCTCCTTCTTCTGCTTCTTCTGATTCACCATCCAGACTTCAACTTCTCCTTCTCCTTATTCTGCTTCTTCTGGTTCACCCTCCAGACTTCACCTTCTCCTTCTCCTTCTTCTGCTTCTTCTGATTCACCCTCCAGACTTCACCTTCTCCTTTTCCTTCTTCTGCTTCTTCTGATTCACCCTCCAGACTTCACCTTCTCCTTCTCCTTCTTCTACTTCTTCTGATTCACCCTCCAGACTTCATCTTCTCCTTCTCCTTCTTCTGCTTCTTCTGATTCACCCTCCAGACTTCACCTTCTCCTTCTCCTTCTTCTGCTTCTTCTGATTCACCCTTCAGACTTCACCTTCTCCTTCTCCTTCTTCTGCTTCTTCTGCTTCACCCTCCAGACTTCACCTTCTCCTTCTCCTTCTTCTGCTTCTTCTGCTGCGCCCTCCAGACTTCACCTTCTCCTTCTCCTTCTTCTGCTTCTTCTGCTTCACCCTCCTGACTTCACCTTCTCCTTCTCCTTCTTCTACTTCTTCTGCTTCACCCCCTGACTTCGCCTTCTCCTTTTCCTTCTTCTGCTTCTTCTGATTCACCCTCCTAACTTCACCTCCTCCTTCTCCTTCTTCTGCTTCTTCTGATTCACCCTCCTGACTTCACCTTCTCCTTCTCCTTCTTCTGCTTCTTCTGATTCACCCTCCAGACTTCACCTTCTCCTTCTCCTTCTTCTGCTTCTTCTGATTAACCCTCCAGACTTCACCTTCTCCTTCTCCTTCTTCTGCTTCTTCTGATTCACCTTCCAGACTTCATCTTCTCCTTCTCCTTCTTCTGCTTCTTCTGATTCGCCCTCCAGACTTCACCTTCTCCTTCTCCTTCTTCTGCTTCTTCTGATTCACCCTCCAGACTTCACCTTCTCCTTCTCCTTCTTCTACTTCTTCTCATTCACCCTCCAGACTTCACCTTCTCCTTCTCCTTCTTCTACTTCTTCTGATTCACCCTCCAGTCTTCACCTTCTCCTTCTCCTTCTTCTGCTTCTTCTGCTTCACCCTCCAGACTTCACCTTCTCCTTCTCTTTCTTCTGCTTCTTCTGATTCACCCTCCAGACTTCCCCTTCTCCTTCTCCTTCTTCTACTTCTTCTGCTTCTCCCTCCAGACTTCACCTTCTCCTTCTCCTTCTTCTGCTTCTTCTGATTCACCCTCCAGACTTCACCTTCTCCTTCTCCTTCTTCTACTTCTTCTGATTCACCCTCCAGACTTCACCTTCTCCTTCTCCTTCTTCTACTTCTTCTGATTCACCCTCCAGACTTCATCTTCTCCTTCTCCTTCTTCTACTTCTTCTGATTCACCCTCCTGACTTCACCTTCTCCTCCTCCTTCTTCTGCTTCTTCTGCTTCACCCTCCAGACTTCACCTTCTCCTTCTCCTTCTTCTGCTTCTTCTGCTTCACCCTCCAGACTTCACCTTCTCCTTCTCCTTCTTCTGCTTCTTCTGCTTCACCCTCCTGACTTCACCTTCTACTTTTCCTTCTTCTACTTCTTCTGATTCACCCTCCAGACTTCACCTTCTCCTTCTCCTTCTACTGCTTCTTCTGCTTCACCCTCCAGACTTCACCTTCTCCTTCTCCTTCTTCTGCATCTTCTGCTTCGCCCTCCAGACTTCTCCTTCTCCTTCTCCTTCTTCTGCTTCTTCTGCTTCACCCTCCTGACTTCACCTTCTCCTTCTCCTTCTTCTACTTCTTCTGATTCACCCTCCAGACTTCACCTTCTCCTTCTCCTTCTTCTGCTTCTTCTGCTTCACACTCCAGACTTCACCTTCTCCTTCTCCATCTTCTGCTTCTTCTGCTGCGCCCTCCAGACTTCACCTTCTCCTTCTCCTTCTTCTGCTTCTTCTGCTTCACCCTCCTGACTTCACCTTCTCCTTCTCCTTCTTCTACTTCTTCTGCTTCACCCCCTGACTTCGCCTTCTCCTTCTCCTTCTTCTGCTTCTTCTGATTGACCCTCCTAACTTCACCTCCTCCTTCTCCTTCTTCTGCTTCTTCTGATTCACCCTCCTGACTTCACCTTCTCCTTCTCCTTCTTCTGCTTCTTCTGATTCACCCTCCAGACTTCACCTTCTCCTTCTCCTTCTTCTGCTTCTTCTGATTCACCCTCCAGACTTCACCTTCTCCTTCTCCTTCTTCTGCTTCTTCTGATTCACCTTCCAGACTTCATCTTCTCCTTCTCCTTCTTCTGCTACTTCTGATTCGCCCTTCAGACTTCACCTTCTCCTTCTCCTTCTTCTGCTTCTTCTGATTCACCCTCCAGACTTCACCTTCTCCTTCTCCTTCTTCTACTTCTTCTTATTCACCCTCCAGACTTCACCTTCTCCTTCTCCTTCTTCTACTTCTTCTGATTCACCCTTCAGTCTTCACCTTCTCCTTCTCCTTCTTCTGCTTCTTCTGCTTCACCCTCCAGACTTCACCTTCTCCTTCTCTTTCTTCTGCTTCTTCTGATTCACCCTCCAGACATCACCTTCTCCTAATCCTTCTTCTGATTCTTCTGATTCACACTCCAGACTTCAGCTTCTCCTTCTCCTTCTTCTGCTTCTTCTGATTCACCCTCCAGACTTCACCTTCTCCTTCTCTTTCTTCTGCTTCTTCTGATTCACCCTCCAGACTTCACCTTCTCCTAATCCTTCTTCTGATTCTTCTGATTCACCCTCCAGACTTCACCTTCTCCTTCTCCTTCTTCTGCTTCTTCTGATTCACCCTCCTGACTTCACCTTCTCCTTCTCCTTCTTCTACTTCTTCTGATTCAGCCTCCTGACTTCACCTTCTCCTTCTCCTTCTTCTACTTCTTCTGCTTCACCCTCCAGACTTCACCTTCTTCTTCTCCTTCTTCTACTTCTTCTGCTTCAGCCTCCAGACTTCACCTTCTCCTTCTCCTTCTTCTGCTTCTTCTGATTCACCCTCCAGACTTCACCTTCTCCTTCTCCTTCTTCTACATCTTCTGATTCACCCTCCAGACTTCACCTTCTCCTTCTCCTTCTTCTACTTCTTCTGATTCACCCTCCAGACTTCACCTTCTCCTTCTCCTTCTTCTACTTCTTCTGCTTCTCCCTCCAGACTTCACCTTCTCCTTCTCCGTCTTCTGCTTCTTCTGATTCACCCTCCAGACTTCACCTTCTCCTTCTCCTTCTTCTACTTCTTCTGATTCACCCTCCAGACTTCACCTTCTCCTTCTCCTTCTTCTGCTTCTTCTGCTTCACCCTCCAGACTTCACCTTCTCCTTCTCCTTCTTCTGCTTCTTCTGCTGCGCCCTCCATACTTCACCTTCTCCTTCTCCTTCTTCTGCTTCTTCTGCTTCACCCTCCTGACTTCACCTTCTCCTTCTCCTTCTTCTACATCTTCTGCTTCACCCCCTGACTTCGCCTTCTCCTTCTCCTTCTTCTGCTTCTTCTGATTGACCCTCCTAACTTCACCTCCTCCTTCTCCTTCTTCTGCTTCTTCTGATTCACCCTCCTGACTTCACCTTCTCCTTCTCCTTCTTCTGCTTCTTCTGATTCACCCTCCAGACTTCACCTTCTCCTTCTCCTTCTTCTGCTTCTTCTGATTCACCCTCCAGACTTCACCTTCTCCTTCTCCTTCTTCTGCTTCTTCTGATTCACCTTCCAGACTTCATCTTCTCCTTCTCCTTCTTCTGCTTCTTCTGATTCGCCCTTCAGACTTCACCTTCTCCTTCTCCTTCTTCTGCTTCTTCTGATTCACCCTCCAGACTTCACCTTCTCCTTCTCCTTCTTCTACTTCTTCTTATTCACCCTCCAGACTTCACCTTCTCCTTCTCCTTCTTCTACTTCTTCTGATTCACCCTCCAGTCTTCACCTTCTCCTTCTCCTTCTTCTGCTTCTTCTGCTTCACCCTCCAGACTTCACCTTCTCCTTCTCTTTCTTCTGCTTCTTCTGATTCACCCTCCAGACTTCACCTTCTCCTAATCCTTCTTCTGATTCTTCTGATTCACCCTCCAGACTTCAGCTTCTCCTTCTCCTTCTTCTGCTTCTTCTGATTCACCCTACTGACTTCACCTTCTCCTTCTCCTTCTTCTACTTCTTCTGATTCACTCTCCTGACTTCACCTTCTCCTTCTCCTTCTTCTACTTCTTCTGCTTCACCCTCCAGACTTCACCTTCTCCTTCTCCTTCTTCTACTTCTTCTGATTCACCATCCAGACTTCACCTTCCCCTTCTCCTTCTTCTGCTTCTTCTGATTCACCATCCAGACTTCAACTTCTCCTTCTCCTTTTTCTGCTTCTTCTGGTTCACCCTCCAGACTTCACTTTCTCCTTCTCCTTCTTCTGCTTCTTCTGATTCACCCTCCAGACTTCACCTTCTCCTTCTCCTTCTTCTGCTTCTTTTATTCACCCTCCAGACTTCACCTTCTCCTTCTCCTTCTTCTGCTTCTTCTGATTCACCCTCCAGACTTCACCTTCTCCTTCTCCTTCTTCTACTTCTTCTGATTCACCCTCCAGACTTCACCTTCTCCTTCTCCTTCTTCTACTTCTTCTGATTCACCCTCCTGACTTCACCTTCTCCTCCTCCTTCTTCTGCTTCTTCTGCTTCACCCTCCAGACTTCACCTTCTCCTTCTCCTTCTTCTGCTTCTTCTGCTTCACCCTCCAGACTTCACCTTCTCCTTCTCCTTCTTCTGCTTCTTCTGCTTCACCCTCCTGACTTCACCTTCTCCTTCTCCTTCTTCTACTTCTTCTGATTCACCCTCCAGACTTCACCTTCTCCTTCTCCTTCGACTGCTTCTTCTGCTTCACCCTCCAGACTTCATCTTCTCCTTCTCCTTCTTCTGCATCTTCTGCTTCGCCCTTCAGACTTCTCCTTCTCCTTCTCCTTCTTCTGCTTCTTCTGCTTCACCCTCCTGACTTCACCTTCTCCTTCTCCTTCTTCTACTTCTTCTGATTCACCCTCCAGACTTCACCTTCTCCTTCTCCTTCTTCTGCTTCTTCTGCTTCACCCTCCAGACTTCACCTTCTCCTTCTCCTTCTTCTGCTTCTTCTGCTGCGCCCTCCAGACTTCAGCTTCTCCTTCTCCTTCTTCTGCTTCTTCTGCTTCACCCTCCTGACTTCACCTTCTCCTTCTCCTTCTTCTACTTCTTCTGCTTCACCCCCTGACTTCGCCTTCTCCTTCTCCTTCTTCTGCTTCTTCTGATTGACACTCCTAACTTCACCTCCTCCTTCTCCTTCTTCTGCTTCTTCTGATTCACCCTCCTGACTTCACCTTCTCCTTCTCCTTTTTCTGCTTCTTCTGATTCACCCTCCAGACTTCACCTTCTCCTTCTCCTTCTTCTGCTTCTTCTGATTCACCCTCCAGACTTCACCTTCTCCTTCTCCTTCTTCTGCTTCTTCTGATTCACCTTCCAGACTTCATCTTCTCCTTCTCCTTCTTCTGCTTCTTCTGATTCGCCCTCCAGACTTCACCTTCTCCTTCTCCTTCTTCTGCTTCTTCTGATTCACCCTCCAGACTTCACCTTCTCCTTCTCCTTCTTCTACTTCTTCTTATTCACCCCCCAGACTTCACCTTCTCCTTCTCCTTCTTCTACTTCTTCTGATTCACCCTCCAGTCTTCACCTTCTCCTTCTCTTTCTTCTGCTTCTTCTGCTTCACCCTCCAGACTTCACCTTCTCCTTCTCTTTCTTCTGCTTCTTCTGATTCACCATCCAGACTTCACCTTCTCCTAATCCTTCTTCTGATTCTTCTGATTCACCCTCCAGACTTCACCTTCTCCTTCTCCTTCTTCTGCTTCTTCTGATTCACCCTCCTGACTTCACCTTCTCCTTCTCCTTCTTCTACTTCTTCTGATTCACCCTTGTGACTTCACCTTCTCCTTCTCCTTCTTCTACTTCTTCTGCTTCACCCTCCAGACTTCACCTTCTCCTTCTCCTTCTTCTACTTCTTCTGATTCACGCTCCAGACTTCACCTTCTCCTTCTCCTTCTTCTGCTTCTTCTGATTCACCATCCAGACTTCAACTTCTCCTTCTCCTTATTCTGCTTCTTCTGGTTCACCCTCCAGACTTCACCTTCTCCTTCTCCTTCTTCTGCTTCTTCTGATTCACCCTCCAGACTTCACCTTCTCCTTTTCCTTCTTCTGCTTCTTCTGATTCACCCTCCAGACTTCACCTTCTCCTTCTCCTTCTTCTACTTCTTCTGATTCACCCTCCAGACTTCATCTTCTCCTTCTCCTTCTTCTGCTTCTTCTGATTCACCCTCCAGACTTCACCTTCTCCTTCTCCTTCTTCTGCTTCTTCTGATTCACCCTTCAGACTTCACCTTCTCCTTCTCCTTCTTCTGCTTCTTCTGCTTCACCCTCCAGACTTCACCTTCTCCTTCTCCTTCTTCTGCTTCTTCTGCTGCGCCCTCCAGACTTCACCTTCTCCTTCTCCTTCTTCTGCTTCTTCTGCTTCACCCTCCTGACTTCACCTTCTCCTTCTCCTTCTTCTACTTCTTCTGCTTCACCCCCTGACTTCGCCTTCTCCTTTTCCTTCTTCTGCTTCTTCTGATTCACCCTCCTAACTTCACCTCCTACTTCTCCTTCTTCTGCTTCTTCTGATTCACCCTCCTGACTTCACCTTCTCCTTCTCCTTCTTCTGCTTCTTCTGATTAACCCTCCAGACTTCACCTTCTCCTTCTCCTTCTTCTGCTTCTTCTGATTCACCTTCCAGACTTCATCTTCTCCTTCTCCTTCTTCTGCTTCTTCTGATTCGCCCTCCAGACTTCACCTTCTCCTTCTCCTTCTTCTGCTTCTTCTGATTCACCCTCCAGACTTCACCTTCTCCTTCTCCTTCTTCTACTTCTTCTCATTCACCCTCCAGACTTCACCTTCTCCTTCTCCTTCTTCTACTTCTTCTGATTCACCCTCCAGTCTTCACCTTCTCCTTCTCCTTCTTCTGCTTCTTCTGCTTCACCCTCCAGACTTCACCTTCTCCTTCTCTTTCTTCTGCTTCTTCTGATTCACCCTCCAGACTTCACCTTCTCCTTCTCCTTCTTCTACTTCTTCTGCTTCTCCCTCCAGACTTCACCTTCTCCTTCTCCTTCTTCTGCTTCTTCTGATTCACCCTCCAGACTTCACCTTCTCCTTCTCCTTCTTCTACTTCTTCTGATTCACCCTCCAGACTTCACCTTCTCCTTCTCCTTCTTCTACTTCTTCTGATTCACCCTCCAGACTTCACCTTCTCCTTCTCCTTCTACTGCTTCTTCTGCTTCACCCTCCAGACTTCACCTTCTCCTTCTCCTTCTTCTGCATCTTCTGCTTCGCCCTCCAGACTTCACCTTCTCCTTCTCCTTCTTCTGCTTCTTCTGCTTCACCCTCCTGACTTCACCTTCTCCTTCTCCTTCTTCTACTTCTTCTGCTTCACCCCCTGACTTCGCCTTCTCCTTCTCCTTCTTCTGCTTCTTCTGATTCACCCTCCAGACTTCACCTTCTCCTTCTCTTTCTTCTGCTTCTTCTGATTCACCCTCCAGACTTCACCTTCTCCTAATCCTTCTTCTGATTCTTCTGATTCACCCTCCAGACTTCACCTTCTCCTTCTCCTTCTTCTGCTTCTTCTGATTCACCCTCCTGACTTCACCTTCTCCTTCTCCTTCTTCTACTTCTTCTGATTCAGCCTCCTGACTTCACCTTCTCCTTCTCCTTCTTCTACTTCTTCTGCTTCACCCTCCAGACTTCACCTTCTTCTTCTCCTTCTTCTACTTCTTCTGCTTCAGCCTCCAGACTTCACCTTCTCCTTCTCCTTCTTCTGCTTCTTCTGATTCACCCTCCAGACTTCACCTTCTCCTTCTCCTTCTTCTACATCTTCTGATTCACCCTCCAGACTTCACCTTCTCCTTCTCCTTCTTCTACTTCTTCTGATTCACCCTCCAGACTTCACCTTCTCCTTCTCCTTCTTCTACTTCTTCTGCTTCTCCCTCCAGACTTCACCTTCTCCTTCTCCTTCTTCTGCTTCTTCTGATTCACCCTCCAGACTTCACCTTCTCCTTCTCCTTCTTCTACTTCTTCTGATTCACCCTCCAGACTTCACCTTCTCCTTCTCCTTCTTCTGCTTCTTCTGCTTCACCCTCCAGACTTCACCTTCTCCTTCTCCTTCTTCTGCTTCTTCTGCTGCGCCCTCCAGACTTCACCTTCTCCTTCTCCTTCTTCTGCTTCTTCTGCTTCACCCTCCTGACTTCACCTTCTCCTTCTCCTTCTTCTACTTCTTCTGCTTCACCCCCTGACTTCGCCTTCTCCTTCTCCTTCTTCTGCTTCTTCTGATTGACCCTCCTAACTTCACCTCCTCCTTCTCCTTCTTCTGCTTCTTCTGATTCACCCTCCTGACTTCACCTTCTCCTTCTCCTTCTTCTGCTTCTTCTGATTCACCCTCCAGACTTCACCTTCTCCTTCTCCTTCTTCTGCTTCTTCTGATTCACCCTCCAGACTTCACCTTCTCCTTCTCCTTCTTCTGCTTCTTCTGATTCACCTTCCAGACTTCATCTTCTCCTTCTCCTTCTTCTGCTTCTTCTGATTCGCCCTTCAGACTTCACCTTCTCCTTCTCCTTCTTCTGCTTCTTCTGATTCACCCTCCAGACTTCACCTTCTCCTTCTCCTTCTTCTACTTCTTCTTATTCACCCTCCAGACTTCACCTTCTCCTTCTCCTTCTTCTACTTCTTCTGATTCACCCTCCTGACTTCACCTTCTCCTCCTCCTTCTTCTGCTTCTTCTGCTTCACCCTCCAGACTTCACCTTCTCCTTCTCCTTCTTCTGCTTCTTCTGCTTCACCCTCCAGACTTCACCTTCTCCTTCTCCTTCTTCTGCTTCTTCTGCTTCACCCTCCTGACTTCACCTTCTCCTTCTCCTTCTTCTACTTCTTCTGATTCACCCTCCAGACTTCACCTTCTCCTTCTCCTTCGACTGCTTCTTCTGCTTCACCCTCCAGACTTCATCTTCTCCTTCTCCTTCTTCTGCATCTTCTGCTTCGCCCTTCAGACTTCTCCTTCTCCTTCTCCTTCTTCTGCTTCTTCTGCTTCACCCTCCTGACTTCACCTTCTCCTTCTCCTTCTTCTACTTCTTCTGATTCACCCTCCAGACTTCACCTTCTCCTTCTCCTTCTTCTGCTTCTTCTGCTTCACCCTCCAGACTTCACCTTCTCCTTCTCCTTCTTCTGCTTCTTCTGCTGCGCCCTCCAGACTTCACCTTCTCCTTCTCCTTCTTCTGATTCTTCTGCTTCACCCTCCTGACTTCACCTTCTCCTTCTCCTTCTTCTACTTCTTCTGCTTCACCCCCTGACTTCGCCTTCTCCTTCTCCTTCTTCTGCTTCTTCTGATTGACACTCCTAACTTCACCTCCTCCTTCTCCTTCTTCTGCTTCTTCTGATTCACCCTCCTGACTTCACCTTCTCCTTCTCCTTTTTCTGCTTCTTCTGATTCACCCTCCAGACTTCACCTTCTCCTTCTCCTTCTTCTGCTTCTTCTGATTCACCCTCCAGACTTCACCTTCTCCTTCTCCTTCTTCTGCTTCTTCTGATTCACCTTCCAGACTTCATCTTCTCCTTCTCCTTCTTCTGCTTCTTCTGATTCGCCCTCCAGACTTCACCTTCTCCTTCTCCTTCTTCTGCTTCTTCTGATTCACCCTCCAGACTTCACCTTCTCCTTCTCCTTCTTCTACTTCTTCTTATTCACCCTCCAGACTTCACCTTCTCCTTCTCCTTCTTCTACTTCTTCTGATTCACCCTCCAGTCTTCACCTTCTCCTTCTCCTTCTTCTGCTTCTTCTGCTTCACCCTCCAGACTTCACCTTCTCCTTCTCTTTCTTCTGCTTCTTCTGATTCACCCTCCAGACTTCACCTTCTCCTAATCCTTCTTCTGATTCTTCTGATTCACCCTCCAGACTTCACCTTCTCCTTCTCCTTCTTCTGCTTCTTCTGATTCACCCTCCTGACTTCACCTTCTCCTTCTCCTTCTTCTACTTCTTCTGATTCACCCTTTTGACTTCACCTTCTCCTTCTCCTTCTTCTACTTCTTCTGCTTCACCCTCCAGACTTCACCTTCTCCTTCTCCTTCTTCTACTTCTTCTGATTCACGCTCCAGACTTCACCTTCTCCTTCTCCTTCTTCTGCTTCTTCTGATTCACCATCCAGACTTCAACTTCTCCTTCTCCTTATTCTGCTTCTTCTGGTTCACCATCCAGACTTCACCTTCTCCTTCTCCTTCTTCTGCTTCTTCTGATTCACCCTCCAGACTTCACCTTCTCCTTTTCCTTCTTCTGCTTCTTCTGATTCACCCTCCAGACTTCACCTTCTCCTTCTCCTTCTTCTACTTCTTCTGATTCACCCTCCAGACTTCATCTTCTCCTTCTCCTTCTTCTGCTTCTTCTGATTCACCCTCCAGACTTCACCTTCTCCTTCTCCTTCTTCTGCTTCTTCTGATTCACCCTTCAGACTTCACCTTCTCCTTCTCCTTCTTCTGCTTCTTCTGCTTCACCCTCCAGACTTCACCTTCTCCTTCTCCTTCTTCTGCTTCTTCTGCTGCGCCCTCCAGACTTCACCTTCTCCTTCTCCTTCTTCTGCTTCTTCTGCTTCACCCTCCTGACTTCACCTTCTCCTTCTCCTTCTTCTACTTCTTCTGCTTCACCCCCTGACTTCGCCTTCTCCTTTTCCTTCTTCTGCTTCTTCTGATTCACCCTCCTAACTTCACCTCCTCCTTCTCCTTCTTCTGCTTCTTCTGATTCACCCTCCTGACTTCACCTTCTCCTTCTCCTTCTTCTGCTTCTTCTGATTCACCCTCCAGACTTCACCTTCTCCTTCTCCTTCTTCTGCTTCTTCTGATTAACCCTCCAGACTTCACCTTCTCCTTCTCCTTCTTCTGCTTCTTCTGATTCACCTTCCAGACTTCATCTTCTCCTTCTCCTTCTTCTGCTTCTTCTGATTCGCCCTCCAGACTTCACCTTCTCCTTCTCCTTCTTCTGCTTCTTCTGATTCACCCTCCAGACTTCACCTTCTCCTTCTCCTTCTTCTACTTCTTCTCATTCACCCTCCAGACTTCACCTTCTCCTTCTCCTTCTTCTACTTCTTCTGATTCACCCTCCAGTCTTCACCTTCTCCTTCTCCTTCTTCTGCTTCTTCTGCTTCACCCTCCAGACTTCACCTTCTCCTTCTCTTTCTTCTGCTTCTTCTGATTCACCCTCCAGACTTCACCTTCTCCTTCTCCTTCTTCTACTTCTTCTGCTTCTCCCTCCAGACTTCACCTTCTCCTTCTCCTTCTTCTGCTTCTTCTGATTCACCCTCCAGACTTCACCTTCTCCTTCTCCTTCTTCTACTTCTTCTGATTCACCCTCCAGACTTCACCTTCTCCTTCTCCTTCTTCTACTTCTTCTGATTCACCCTCCAGACTTCACCTTCTCCTTCTCCTTCTACTGCTTCTTCTGCTTCACCCTCCAGACTTCACCTTCTCCTTCTCCTTCTTCTGCATCTTCTGCTTCGCCCTCCAGACTTCTCCTTCTCCTTCTCCTTCTTCTGCTTCTTCTGCTTCACCCTCCTGACTTCACCTTCTCCTTCTCCTTCTTCTACTTCTTCTGATTCACCCTCCAGACTTCACCTTCTCCTTCTCCTTCTTCTGCTTCTTCTGCTTCACACTCCAGACTTCACCTTCTCCTTCTCCTTCTTCTGCTTCTTCTGCTGCGCCCTCCAGACTTCACCTTCTCCTTCTCCTTCTTCTGCTTCTTCTGCTTCACCCTCCTGACTTCACCTTTTCCTTCTCCTTCTTCTACTTCTTCTGCTTCACCCCCTGACTTCGCCTTCTCCTTCTCCTTCTTCTGCTTCTTCTGATTGACCCTCCTAACTTCACCTCCTCCTTCTCCTTCTTCTGCTTCTTCTGATTCACCCTCCTGACTTCACCTTCTCCTTCTCCTTCTTCTGCTTCTTCTGATTCACCCTCCAGACTTCACCTTCTCCTTCTCCTTCTTCTGCTTCTTCTGATTCACCCTCCAGACTTCACCTTCTCCTTCTCCTTCTTCTGCTTCTTCTGATTCACCTTCCAGACTTCATCTTCTCCTTCTCCTTCTTCTGCTACTTCTGATTCGCCCTTCAGACTTCACCTTCTCCTTCTCCTTCTTCTGCTTCTTCTGATTCACCCTCCAGACTTCACCTTCTCCTTCTCCTTCTTCTACTTCTTCTTATTCACCCTCCAGACTTCACCTTCTCCTTCTCCTTCTTCTACTTCTTCTGATTCACCCTTCAGTCTTCACCTTCTCCTTCTCCTTCTTCTGCTTCTTCTGCTTCACCCTCCAGACTTCACCTTCTCCTTCTCTTTCTTCTGCTTCTTCTGATTCACCCTCCAGACATCACCTTCTCCTAATCCTTCTTCTGATTCTTCTGATTCACACTCCAGACTTCAGCTTCTCCTTCTCCTTCTTCTGCTTCTTCTGATTCACCCTCCAGACTTCACCTTCTCCTTCTCTTTCTTCTGCTTCTTCTGATTCACCCTCCAGACTTCACCTTCTCCTAATCCTTCTTCTGATTCTTCTGATTCACCCTCCAGACTTCACCTTCTCCTTCTCCTTCTTCTGCTTCTTCTGATTCACCCTCCTGACTTCACCTTCTCCTTCTCCTTCTTCTACTTCTTCTGATTCAGCCTCCTGACTTCACCTTCTCCTTCTCCTTCTTCTACTTCTTCTGCTTCACCCTCCAGACTTCACCTTCTCCTTCTCCTTCTTCTACTTCTTCTGCTTCACCCTCCAGACTTCACCTTCTCCTTCTCCTTCTTCTGCTTCTTCTGATTCACCCTCCAGACTTCACCTTCTCCTTCTCCTTCTTCTACATCTTCTGATTCACCCTCCAGACTTCACCTTCTCCTTCTCCTTCTTCTACTTCTTCTGATTCACCCTCCAGACTTCACCTTCTCCTTCTCCTTCTTCTACTTCTTCTGCTTCTCCCTCCAGACTTCACCTTCTCCTTCTCCTTCTTCTGCTTCTTCTGATTCACCCTCCAGACTTCACCTTCTCCTTCTCCTTCTTCTACTTCTTCTGATTCACCCTCCAGACTTCACCTTCTCCTTCTCCTTCTTCTGCTTCTTCTGCTTCACCCTCCAGACTTCACCTTCTCCTTCTCCTTCTTCTGCTTCTTCTGCTGCGCCCTCCAGACTTCACCTTCTCCTTCTCCTTCTTCTGCTTCTTCTGCTTCACCCTCCTGACTTCACCTTCTCCTTCTCCTTCTTCTACTTCTTCTGCTTCACCCCCTGACTTCGCCTTCTCCTTCTCCTTCTTCTGCTTCTTCTGATTGACCCTCCTAACTTCACCTCCTCCTTCTCCTTCTTCTGCTTCTTCTGATTCACCCTCCTGACTTCACCTTCTCCTTCTCCTTCTTCTGCTTCTTCTGATTCACCCTCCAGACTTCACCTTCTCCTTCTCCTTCTTCTGCTTCTTCTGATTCACCCTCCAGACTTCACCTTCTCCTTCTCCTTCTTCTGCTTCTTCTGATTCACCTTCCAGACTTCATCTTCTCCTTCTCCTTCTTCTGCTTCTTCTGATTCGCCCTTCAGACTTCACCTTCTCCTTCTCCTTCTTCTGCTTCTTCTGATTCACCCTCCAGACTTCACCTTCTCCTTCTCCTTCTTCTACTTCTTCTTATTCACCCTCCAGACTTCACCTTCTCCTTCTCCTTCTTCTACCTCTTCTGATTCACCCTCCAGTCTTCACCTTCTCCTTCTCCTTCTTCTGCTTCTTCTGCTTCACCCTCCAGACTTCACCTTCTCCTTCTCTTTCTTCTGCTTCTTCTGATTCACCCTCCAGACTTCACCTTCTCCTAATCCTTCTTCTGATTCTTCTGATTCACCCTCCAGACTTCAGCTTCTCCTTCTCCTTCTTCTGCTTCTTCTGATTCACCCTACTGACTTCACCTTCTCCTTCTGCTTCTTCTACTTCTTCTGATTCACCCTCCTGACTTCACCTTCTCCTTCTCCTTCTTCTACTTCTTCTGCTTCACCCTCCAGACTTCACCTTCTCCTTCTCCTTCTTCTACTTCTTCTGATTCACCATCCAGACTTCACCTTCCCCTTCTCCTTCTTCTGCTTCTTCTGATTCACCATCCAGACTTCAACTTCTCCTTCTCCTTTTTCTGCTTCTTCTCGTTCACCCTCCAGACTTCACTTTCTCCTTCTCCTTCTTCTGCTTCTTCTGATTCACCCTCCAGACTTCACCTTCTCCTTCTCCTTCTTCTGCTTCTTTTATTCACCCTCCAGACTTCACCTTCTCCTTCTCCTTCTTCTACTTCTTCTGATTCACCCTCCAGACTTCATCTTCTCCTTCTCCTTCTTCTGCTTCTTCTGATTCACCCTCCAGACTTCACCTTCTCCTTCTCGTTCTTCTGCTTCTTCTGATTCACCCTCCAGACTTCACCTTCTCCTTCTCCTTCTTCTACTTCTTCTGATTCACCCTCCAGACTTCACCTTCTCCTTCTCCTTCTTCTACTTCTTCTGATTCACCCTCCAGACTTCACTGTCTCCTTCTCCTTCTTCTGCTTCTTCTGATTCACCCTCCAGACTTCGCCTTCTCCTTCTCCTTCTTCTGCTTCTTCTGATTCACCCTCCAGACTTCACCTTCTCCTTCTCCTTCTTCTGCTTCTTCTGATTCACCCTTCAGACTTCACCTTCTCCTTCTCCTTCTTCTGCTTCTTCTGATTCACCCTCCAGACCTCACCTTCTCCTTCTCCTTCTTCTACTTCTTCTGATTCACCCTCCAGACTTCATCTTCTCCTTCTCCTTCTTCTGCTTCTTCTGATTCACCCACCAGACTTCACCTTCTCCTTCTCCTTCTTCTGCTTCTTCTGATTCACCCTCCAGACTTCGCCTTCTCCTTCTCCTTCTTCTACTTCTTCTGATTCACCCTCCAGACTTCACTTTCTCCTTCTCCTTCTTCTACTTCTTCTGATTCACCCTCCAATCTTCACCTTCTCCTTCTCCTTCTTCTGCGTCATCTGATTCACCCTCCAGACTTCACCTTCTCCTTCTCCTTCTTCTGCTTCTTCTGATTCACCCTCCAGACTTCACCTTCTCCTTCTCTTTCTTCTGCTTCTTCTGATTCACCCTCCAGACATCACCTTCTCCTAATCCTTCTTCTGATTCTTCTGATTCACCCTCCAGACTTCACCTTCTCCTAATCCTTCTTCTGATTCTTCTGATTCACCCTCCAGACTTCACCTTCTCCTTCTCCTTCTTCTGCTTCTTCTGATTCACCCTCCTGACTTCACCTTCTCCTTCTCCTTCTTCTACTTCTTCTGATTCAGCCTCCTGACTTCACCTTCTCCTTCTCCTTCTTCTACTTCTTCTGCTTCACCCTCCAGACTTCACCTTCTCCTTCTCCTTCTTCTACTTCTTCTGCTTCACCCTCCAGACTTCACCTTCTCCTTCTCCTTCTTCTGCTTCTTCTGATTCACCCTCCAGACTTCACCTTCTCCTTCTCCTTCTTCTACATCTTCTGATTCACCCTCCAGACTTCACCTTCTCCTTCTCCTTCTTCTACTTCTTCTGATTCACCCTCCAGACTTCACCTTCTCCTTCTCCTTCTTCTACTTCTTCTGCTTCTCCCTCCAGACTTCACCTTCTCCTTCTCCTTCTTCTGCTTCTTCTGATTCACCCTCCAGACTTCACCTTCTCCTTCTCCTTCTTCTACTTCTTCTGATTCACCCTCCAGACTTCACCTTCTCCTTCTCCTTCTTCTGCTTCTTCTGCTTCACCCTCCAGACTTCACCTTCTCCTTCTCCTTCTTCTGCTTCTTCTGCTGCGCCCTCCAGACTTCACCTTCTCCTTCTCCTTCTTCTGCTTCTTCTGCTTCACCCTCCTGACTTCACCTTCTCCTTCTCCTTCTTCTACTTCTTCTGCTTCACCCCCTGACTTCGCCTTCTCCTTCTCCTTCTTCTGCTTCTTCTGATTGACCCTCCTAACTTCACCTCCTCCTTCTCCTTCTTCTGCTTCTTCTGATTCACCCTCCTGACTTCACCTTCTCCTTCTCCTTCTTCTGCTTCTTCTGATTCACCCTCCAGACTTCACCTTCTCCTTCTCCTTCTTCTGCTTCTTCTGATTCACCCTCCAGACTTCACCTTCTCCTTCTCCTTCTTCTGCTTCTTCTGATTCACCTTCCAGACTTCATCTTCTCCTTCTCCTTCTTCTGCTTCTTCTGATTCGCCCTTCAGACTTCACCTTCTCCTTCTCCTTCTTCTGCTTCTTCTGATTCACCCTCCAGACTTCACCTTCTCCTTCTCCTTCTTCTACTTCTTCTTATTCACCCTCCAGACTTCACCTTCTCCTTCTCCTTCTTCTACCTCTTCTGATTCACCCTCCAGTCTTCACCTTCTCCTTCTCCTTCTTCTGCTTCTTCTGCTTCACCCTCCAGACTTCACCTTCTCCTTCTCTTTCTTCTGCTTCTTCTGATTCACCCTCCAGACTTCACCTTCTCCTAATCCTTCTTCTGATTCTTCTGATTCACCCTCCAGACTTCAGCTTCTCCTTCTCCTTCTTCTGCTTCTTCTGATTCACCCTACTGACTTCACCTTCTCCTTCTGCTTCTTCTACTTCTTCTGATTCACCCTCCTGACTTCACCTTCTCCTTCTCCTTCTTCTACTTCTTCTGCTTCACCCTCCAGACTTCACCTTCTCCTTCTCCTTCTTCTACTTCTTCTGATTCACCATCCAGACTTCACCTTCCCCTTCTCCTTCTTCTGCTTCTTCTGATTCACCATCCAGACTTCAACTTCTCCTTCTCCTTTTTCTGCTTCTTCTGGTTCACCCTCCAGACTTCACTTTCTCCTTCTCCTTCTTCTGCTTCTTCTGATTCACCCTCCAGACTTCACCTTCTCCTTCTCCTTCTTCTGCTTCTTTTATTCACCCTCCAGACTTCACCTTCTCCTTCTCCTTCTTCTACTTCTTCTGATTCACCCTCCAGACTTCATCTTCTCCTTCTCCTTCTTCTGCTTCTTCTGATTCACCCTCCAGACTTCACCTTCTCCTTCTCGTTCTTCTGCTTCTTCTGATTCACCCTCCAGACTTCACCTTCTCCTTCTCCTTCTTCTACTTCTTCTGATTCACCCTCCAGACTTCACCTTCTCCTTCTCCTTCTTCTACTTCTTCTGATTCACCCTCCAGACTTCACTGTCTCCTTCTCCTTCTTCTGCTTCTTCTGATTCACCCTCCAGACTTCGCCTTCTCCTTCTCCTTCTTCTGCTTCTTCTGATTCACCCTCCAGACTTCACCTTCTCCTTCTCCTTCTTCTGCTTCTTCTGATTCACCCTTCAGACTTCACCTTCTCCTTCTCCTTCTTCTGCTTCTTCTGATTCACCCTCCAGACCTCACCTTCTCCTTCTCCTTCTTCTACTTCTTCTGATTCACCCTCCAGACTTCATCTTCTCCTTCTCCTTCTTCTGCTTCTTCTGATTCACCCACCAGACTTCACCTTCTCCTTCTCCTTCTTCTGCTTCTTCTGATTCACCCTCCAGACTTCGCCTTCTCCTTCTCCTTCTTCTACTTCTTCTGATTCACCCTCCAGACTTCACTTTCTCCTTCTCCTTCTTCTACTTCTTCTGATTCACCCTCCAATCTTCACCTTCTCCTTCTCCTTCTTCTGCGTCATCTGATTCACCCTCCAGACTTCACCTTCTCCTTCTCCTTCTTCTGCTTCTTCTGATTCACCCTCCTTACTTCACCTTCTCCTTCTCCTTCTTCTGCTTCTTCTGATTCACCCTCCAGACTTCACCTTCTCCTTCTCCTTTTTCTGCTGCTTCTGCTTCACCCTCCTGAATTCACCTTCTCCTTCTCCTTCTTCTACTTCTTCTGATTCACCCTCCAGACTTCATCTTCTCCTTCTCCTTCTTCTGCTTCTTCTGATTCACCCTCCAGACTTCACCTTCTCCTTCTCCTTCTTCTGCTTCTTCTGATTCACCCTCCAGACTTCACCTTCTCCTTCTCCTTCGTCTACTTCTTCTGATTCACCCTCCAGACTACACCTTCTCCTTCCCCTTCTTTTACTTCTTCTGATTCACCCTCCAGACTTCTCCTTCTCCTTCTCCTTCTTCTGCTTCTTCTGATTCACCCTCCAGACTTCACCTTCTCCTTCTCCTTCTTCTACATCTTCTGATTCACCCTCCAGACGTCACCTTCTCCTTCTCCTTCTTCTACTTCTTCTGATTCACCCTCCAGACTTCACCTTCTCCTTCTCCTTCTTCTGCTTCTTCTGATTCACCCTCCAGACTTCACCTTCTCCTTCTCCTTCTTCTACTTCTTCTGATTCACCCTCCAGACTTCACCTTCTCCTTCTCTTTCTTCTACTTCTTCTGATTCACCCTCCAGACTTCACCTTCTCCTTCTCCTTCTTCTACTTCTTCTGATTCACCCACCTGACTTCACCTTCTCCTCCTCCTTCTTCTGCTT
This sequence comes from Somniosus microcephalus, assembly GCF_052327205.1. NCBI lineage: Eukaryota > Metazoa > Chordata > Chondrichthyes > Squaliformes > Somniosidae > Somniosus > Somniosus microcephalus. The sequence goes on from NC_141010.1 coordinate 337,663, forward strand.
CTTCTGCTTCACCATCCAGACTTCACCTTCTCCTTCTCCTTCTTCTGCTTCTTCAGCTTCACCCTCCAGACTTCACCTTCTCCTTCTCCTTCTTCTGCTTCTTCTGCTTCACCCTCCTGACTTCACCTTCTCCTTCTCCTTCTTCTACTTCTTCTGATTCACCCTCCAGACTTCACCTTCTCCTTCTCCTTCTTCTGCTTCTTCTGCTTCACCCTCCAGACTTCACCTTCTCCTTCTCCTTCTTCTGCTTCTTCTGCTTCGCCCTCCAGTCTTCTCCTTCTCCTTCTCCTTCTTCTGCTTCTTCTGCTTCACCCTCCAGACTTCACCTTCTCCTTCTCCTTCTTCTGCTTCTTCTGCTTCACCCTCCTGACTTCACCTTCTCCTTCTCCTTCTTCTACTTCTTCTGATTCACCCTCCAGACTTCACCTTCTCCTTCTCCTTCTTCTGCTTCTTCTGCTTCACCCTCCAGACTTCACCTTCTCCTTCTCCTTCTTCTGCTTCTTCTGCTGCGCCCTCCAGACTTCACCTTCTCCTTCTCCTTCTTCTGCTTCTTCTGCTTCACCCTCCTGACTTCACCTTCTCCTTCTCCTTCTTCTACTTCTTCTGCTTCACCCCCTGACTTCGCCTTCTCCTTCTCCTTCTTCTGCTTCTTCTGATTCACCCTCCTAACTTCACCTCCTCCTTCTCCTTCTTCTGCTTCTTCTGATTCACCCTCCTGACTTCACCTTCTCCTTCTCCTTCTTCTGCTTCTTCTGATTCACCCTCCAGACTTCACCTTCTCCATCTCCTTCTTCTGCTTCTTCTGATTCACCCTCCAGACTTCACCTTCTTCTTCTCCTTCTTCTGCTTCTTCTGATTCACCTTCCAGACTTCATCTTCTCCTTCTCCTTCTTCTGCTTCTTCTGATTCACCCTCCAGACTTCACCTTCTCCTTCTCCTTCTTCTACTTCTTCTGATTCACCCTCCAGACTTCACCTTCTCCTTCTCTTTCTTCTACTTCTTCTGATTCACCCTCCAGACTTCACCTTCTCCTTCTCCTTCTTCTACTTCTTCTGATTCACCCACCTGACTTCACCTTCTCCTCCTCCTTCTTCTGCTTCTTCTGCTTCACCATCCAGACTTCACCTTCTCCTTCTCCTTCTTCTGCTTCTTCAGCTTCACCCTCCAGACTTCACCTTCTCCTTCTCCTTCTTCTGCTTCTTCTGCTTCACCCTCCTGACTTCACCTTCTCCTTCTCCTTCTTCTACTTCTTCTGATTCACCCTCCAGACTTCACCTTCTCCTTCTCCTTCTTCTGCTTCTTCTGCTTCACCCTCCAGACTTCACCTTCTCCTTCTCCTTCTTCTGCTTCTTCTGCTTCGCCCTCCAGTCTTCTCCTTCTCCTTCTCCTTCTTCTGCTTCTTCTGCTTCACCCTCCAGACTTCACCTTCTCCTTCTCCTTCTTCTGCTTCTTCTGCTTCACCCTCCTGACTTCACCTTCTCCTTCTCCTTCTTCTACTTCTTCTGATTCACCCTCCAGACTTCACCTTCTCCTTCTCCTTCTTCTGCTTCTTCTGCTTCACCCTCCAGACTTCACCTTCTCCTTCTCCTTCTTCTGCTTCTTCTGCTGCGCCCTCCAGACTTCACCTTCTCCTTCTCCTTCTTCTGCTTCTTCTGCTTCACCCTCCTGACTTCACCTTCTCCTTCTCCTTCTTCTACTTCTTCTGCTTCACCCCCTGACTTCGCCTTCTCCTTCTCCTTCTTCTGCTTCTTCTGATTCACCCTCCTAACTTCACCTCCTCCTTCTCCTTCTTCTGCTTCTTCTGATTCACCCTCCTGACTTCACCTTCTCCTTCTCCTTCTTCTGCTTCTTCTGATTCACCCTCCAGACTTCACCTTCTCCATCTCCTTCTTCTGCTTCTTCTGATTCACCCTCCAGACTTCACCTTCTCCTTCTCCTTCTTCTGCTTCTTCTGATTCACCTTCCAGACTTCATCTTCTCCTTCTCCTTCTTCTGCTTCTTCTGATTCGCCCTCCAGACTTCACCTTCTCCTTCTCCTTCTTCTGCTTCTTCTGATTCACCCTCCAGACTTCACCTTCTCCTTCTCCTTCTTCTACTTCTTCTTATTCACCCTCCAGACTTCACCTTCTCCTTCTCCTTCTTCTACTTCTTCTGATTCACCCTCCAGTCTTCACCTTCTCCTTCTCCTTCTTCTGCTTCTTCTGCTTCACCCTCCAGACTTCACCTTCTCCTTCTCTTTCTTCTGCTTCTTCTGATTCACCCTCCAGACTTCACCTTCTCCTAATCCTTCTTCTGATTCTTCTGATTCACCCTCCAGACTTCACCTTCTCCTTCTCCTTCTTATGCTTCTTCTGATTCACCCTCCTGACTTCACCTTCTCCTTCTCCTTCTTCTACTTCTTCTGATTCACCCTCCTGACTTCACCTTCTCCTTCTCCTTCTGCTTCTTCTGCTTCACCCTCCAGACTTCACCTTCTCCTTCTCCTTTTTCTACTTCTTCTGATTCACACTCCAGACTTCATCTTCTCCTTCTCCTTCTTCTGCTTCTTCTGATTCACCATCCAGACTTCAGCTTCTCCTTCTCCTTATTCTGCTTCTTCTGGTTCACGCTCCAGACTTCACCTTCTCCTTCTCCTTCTTCTGCTTCTTCTGATTCACCCTCCAGACTTCACCTTCTCCTTCTCCTTCTTCTGCTTCTTCTGATTCACCCTCCAGACTTCACCTTCTCCTTCTCCTTCTTCTACTTCTTCTGATTCACCCTCCAGACTTCATCTTCTCCTTCTCCTTCTTCTGCTTCTTCTGATTCACCCTCCAGACCTCACCTTCTCCTTCTCCTGCTTCTGCTTCTTCTGATTCACCCTCCAGACTTCACCTTCTCCTTCTCCTTCTTCTACTTCTTCTGATTCACCCTCCAGACTTCACCTTCTCCTTCTCCTTCTTCTACTTCTTCTGATTCACCCTCCAGACTTCACCTTCTCCTTCTTCTGCTTCTTCTGATTCACCCTCCAGACTTCACCTTCTCCTTCTCCTTCTTCTGCTTCTTCTGATTCACCCTCCAGACTTCACCTTCTCCTTCTCCTTCTTCTGCTTCTTCTGATTCACCCTTCACACTTCACCTTCTCCTTCTCCTTCTTCTGCTTCTTCTGATTCACCCTCCAGACCTCACCTTCTCCTTCTCCTTCTTCTACTTCTTCTGATTCACCCTCCAGACTTCATCTTCTCCTTCTCCTTCTTCAGCTTCTTCTGATTCACCCTCCAGACTTCACCTTCTCCTTCTCCTTCTTCTGCTTATTCTGATTCACCCTCCAGACTTCACTTTCTCCTTCTCCTTCTTCTACTTCTTCTGATTCACCCTCCAGACTTCACTTTCTCCTTCTCCTTCTTCTACTTCTTCTAATTCACCCTCCAGTCTTCACCTTCTCCTTCTCCTTCTTCTGCTTCATCTGATTCACCCTCCAGACTTCACCTTCTCCTTCTCCTTCTTCTGCTTCTTCTGATTCACCCTCCTGACTTCACCTTCTCCTTCTTCTTCTTCTGCTTCTTCTGATTCACCCTCCAGACTTCACCTTCTCCTTCACCTTTTTCTACTTCTTCTGATTCACCCTCCATCCTTCACCTTCTCCTTCTACTTCTTCTGCTTCTTCTGATTCACCCTCCAGACTTCACCTTCTCCTTCTCCTTCTTCTGCTTCTTCTGATTCACTCTCCAGACTTCACCTTCTCCTTCTCCTTCTTCTACTTCTTCTGATTCACCCTCCAGACTACACCTTCTCCTTCTCCTTCTTCTGCTTCTTCTGATTCACCCTCCAGACTTCACCTTCTCCTTCGTCTACTTCTTCTGATTCACCCTCCAGACTACACCTTCTCCTTCTCCTTCTTCTACTTCTTCTGATTCACCCTCCAGACTTCACCTTCTCCTTCTCCTTCTTCTGCTTCTTCTGATTCACCCTCCAGACTTCACTTTCTCCTTCTCCTTCTTCTACTTCTTCTGATTCACCCTCCAGACTTGACCTTCTCATTCTCCTTCTTCTACTTCTTCTGCTTCTCCCTCCTGACTTCAACTTCTCCTTCTCCTTCTTCTGCTTCTTCTGATTCACCCTCCAGACTTCACCTTCTCCTTCTCCTTCTTCTGCTTCTTCTGATTCACCCTCCAGACTTCACCTTCTCCATCTCCTTCTTCTGCTTCTTCTGATTCACCCTCCAGACTTCACCTTCTCCTTCTCCTTCTTCTGCTTCTTCTGATTCACCTTCCAGACTTCATCTTCTCCTTCTCCTTCTTCTGCTTCTTCTGATTCGCCCTCCAGACTTCACCTTCTCCTTCTCCTTCTTCTGCTTCTTCTGATTCACCCTCCAGACTTCACCTTCTCCTTCTCCTTCTTCTACTTCTTCTTATTCACCCTCCAGACTTCACCTTCTCCTTCTCCTTCTTCTACTTCTTCTGATTCACCCTCCAGTCTTCACCTTCTCCTTCTCCTTCTTCTGCTTCTTCCGCTTCACCCTCCAGACTTCACCTTCTCCTTCTCTTTCTTCTGCTTCTTCTGATTCACCCTCCAGACTTCACCTTCTCCTAATCCTTCTTCTGATTCTTCTGATTCACCCTCCAGACTTCACCTTCTCCTTCTCCTTCTTATGCTTCTTCTGATTCACCCTCCTGACTTCACCTTCTCCTTCTCCTTCTTCTACTTCTTCTGATTCACCCTCCTGACTTCACCTTCTCCTTCTCCTTCTGCTTCTTCTGCTTCACCCTCCAGACTTCACCTTCTCCTTCTCCTTTTTCTACTTCTTCTGATTCACCCTCCAGACTTCATCTTCTCCTTCTCCTTCTTCTGCTTCTTCTGATTCACCATCCAGACTTCAGCTTCTCCTTCTCCTTATTCTGCTTCTTCTGGTTCACCCTCCAGACTTCACCTTCTCCTTCTCCTTCTTCTGCTTCTTCTGATTCACCCTCCAGACTTCACCTTCTCCTTCTCCTTCTGCTGCTTCTTCTGATTCACCCTCCAGACTTCACCTTCTCCTTCTCCTTCTCCTACTTCTTCTGATTCACCCTCCAGACTTCATCTTCTCCTTCTCCTTCTTCTGCTTCTTCTGATTCACCCTCCAGACTTCACCTTCTCCTTCTCCTGCTTCTGCTTCTTCTGATTCACCCTCCAGACTTCACCTTCTCCTTCTCCTTCTTCTACTTCTTCTGATTCACCCTCCAGACTTCACCTTCTCCTTCTCCTTCTTCTACTTCTTCTGATTCACCCTCCAGACTTCACCTTCTCCTTCTTCTGCTTCTTCTGATTCACCCTCCAGACTTCACCTTCTCCTTTTCCTTCTTCTGCTTCTTCTGATTCACCCTCCAGACGTCACCTTCTCCTTCTCCTTCTTCTGCTTCTTCTGATTCACCCTTCACACTTCACCTTCTCCTTCTCCTTCTTCTGCTTCTTCTGATTCACCCTCCAGACCTCACCTTCTCCTTCTCCTTCTTCTACTTCTTCTGATTCACCCTCCAGACTTCATCTTCTCCTTCTCCTTCTTCAGCTTCTTCTGATTCACCCTCCAGACTTCACCTTCTCCTTCTCCTTCTTCTGCTTCTTCTGATTCACCCTCCAGACTTCGCCTTCTCCTTCTCCTTCTTCTACTTCTTCTGATTCACCCTCCAGACTTCACTTTCTCCTTCTCCTTCTTCTACTTCTTCTGATTCACCCTCCAGTCTTCACCTTCTCCTTCTCCTTCTTCTGCTTCATCTGATTCACCCTCCAGACTTCACCTTCTCCTTCTCCTTCTTCTGCTTCTTCTGATTCACCCTCCTGACTTCACCTTCTCCTTCTTCTTCTTCTGCTTCTTCTGATTCACCCTCCAGACTGCACCTTCTCCTTCTCCTTTTTCTACTTCTTCTGATTCACCCTCCATCCTTCACCTTCTCCTTCTACTTCTTCTGCTTCTTCTGATTCACCCTCCAGACTTCACCTTCTCCTTCTCCTTCTTCTGCTTCTTCTGATTCACCCTCCAGACTTCACCTTCTCCTTCTCCTTCTTCTGCTTCTTCTGATTCACCCTCCAGACTTCACCTTCTCCTTCTCCTTCTTCTGCTTCTTCTGATTCACTCTCCAGACTTCACCTTCTCCTTCTCCTTCTTCTACTCCTTCTGATTCACCCTCCAGACTACACCTTCTCCTTCTCCTTCTTCTGCTTCTTCTGATTCACCCTCCAGACTTCACCTTCTCCTTCGTCTACTTCTTCTGATTCACCCTCCAGACTACACCTTCTCCTTCTCCTTCTTCTACTTCTTCTGATTCACCCTCCAGACTTCACCTTCTCCTTCTCCTTCTTCTGCTTCTTCTGATTCACCCTCCAGACTTCACTTTCTCCTTCTCCTTCTTCTACTTCTTCTGATTCACCCTCCAGACTTGACCTTCTCCTTCTCCTTCTTCTACTTCTTCTGCTTCTCCCTCCTGACTTCAACTTCTCCTTCTCCTTCTTCTGCTTCTTCTGATTCACCCTCCAGACTTCACCTTCTCCTTCTCCTTCTTCTACTTCTTCTGATTCACCCTCCAGACTTCACCTTCTCCTTCTCCTTCTTCTACTTCTTCTGATTCACCCTCCAGACTTCACCTTCTCCTTCTCCTTCTTCTACTTCTTCTGATTCACCCTCCTGACTTCGCCTTCTCCTTCTCCTTCTTCTGCTTCTTCTGCTTCACCCTCCAGACTTCACCTTCTCCTTCTCCTTCTTCTGCTTCTTCTGCTTCACCGTCCAGACTTCACCTTCTCCTTCTCCTTCTTCTACTTCTTCTGATTCACCCTCCAGACTACACCTTCTCCTTCTCCTTCTTCTGCTCCTTCTGCTTCACCCTCCTGACTTCACCTTCTCCTTCTCCTTCTTCTACTTCTTCTGATTCACCCTCCAGACTTCACCTTCTCCTTCTCCTTCTTCTGCTTCTTCTGTTCACCCTCCAGACTTCACCTTCTCCTTTTCCTTCTTCTGCTTTGCCCTCCAGACTTCACCTTCTCCTTCTCCTTCTTCTGCTTCTTCTGCTTCACCCTCCAGACTTCACCTTCTCCTTCTCCTTCTTCTGCTTCTTCTACTTCACCCTCCTGACTTCACCTTCTCCTTCTCCTTCTTCTACTTCTTCTGATTCACCCTCCAGACTTCACCTTCTCCTTCTCCTTCTTCTGCTTCTTCTGATTCACCCTCCAGACTTCTCCTTCTCCTTCTCCTTCTTCTGCTTCTTCTGAGTCACCCTCCAGACTTCACCTTCTCCTTCTCCTTCTTCCACTTCTTCTGATTCACCCTCCAGACTTCACCTTCTCCTTCTCCTTCTTCTGCTTCTTCTGATTCACCCTCCAGACTTCACCATCTCCTTCTCCTTCGTCTACTTCTTCTGATTCACCCTCCAGAATACACCTTCTCCTTCTCCTTCTTCTACTTCTTCTGATTCACCCTCCAGACATCACCTTCTCCTTCTCCTTTTCTGCTTCTTCTGATTCACCCTCCAGACTTCACCTTCTCCTTCTCCTTCTTCTGCTTCTTCTGATTCACCCTCCAGACTTCGCCTTCTCCTTCTCCTTCTTCTACTTCTTCTGATTCACCCTCCAGACTTCACCTTCTCCTCCTCCTTCTTCTGCTTCTTCTGCTTCACCCTCCAGACTTCACCTTCTCCTTCTCCTTCTTCTGCTTCTTCTGCTTCACCCTCCAGACTTCACCTTCTCCTTCTCCTTCTTCTGCTTCTTCTGCTTCACCCTCCTGACTTCACCTTCTCCTTTTCCTTCTTCTACTTCTTCCGATTCACCCTCCAGACTTCACCTTCTCCTTCTCCTTCTTCTGCTTCTTCTGCTTCACCCTCCAGACTTCACCTTCTCCTTCTCCTTCTTCTGCTTCTTCTGCTTCGCCCTCCAGACTTCTCCTTCTCCTTCTCCTTCTTCTGCTTCTTCTGCTTCACCCTCCAGACTTCACCTTCTCCTTCTCCTTCTTCTGCTTCTTCTGCTTCACCCTCCTGACTTCACCTTCTCCTTCTCCTTCTTCTACTTCTTCTGATTCACCCTCCAGACTTCACCTTCTCCTTCTCCTTCTTCTGCTTCTTCTGCTTCACCCTCCAGACTTCACCTTCTCCTTCTCCTTCTTCTGCTTCTTCTGCTGCGCCCTCCAGACTTCACCTTCTCCTTCTCCTTCTTCTGCTTCTTCTGCTTCACCCTCCAGACTTCACCTTCTCCTTCTCCTTCTTCTGCTTCTTCTACTTCACCCTCCTGACTTCACCTTCTCCTTCTCCTTCTTCTACTTCTTCTGCTTCGCCCTCCAGACTTCACCTTCTCCTTCTCCTTCTTCTACTTCTTCTGATTCACCCTCCAGACTTCACCATCTCCTTCTCCTTCTTCTACTTCTTCTGATTCACCCTCCAGACTTCACCTTCTCCTTCTCCTTCTTCTGCTTCTTCTGATTCACCCTCCAGACTTCACCTTCTCCTTCTACTTCTTCTGCTTCTTCTGATTCACCCTCCAGACTTCACCTTCTCCTTCTCCTTCTTCTGCTTCTTCTGATTCACCCTCCAGACATCACCTTCTCCTTCTCCTTTTTCTGCGTCTTCTGCTTCACCCTCCAGACTTCACCTTCTCCTTCTCCTTCTTCTGCTTCTTCTGAATCACCCTCCAGACTTCTCCTTCTCCTTCTCCTTCTTCTACCTCTTCTGATTCATCCTCCAGACTTCACCTTCTCCTTCTCCTTCTTCTGCTTCTTCTGATTCACCCTCCAGACTTCACCATCTCCTTCTCCTTCGTCTACTTCTTCTGATTCACCCTCCAGACTACACCTTCTCCTTCTCCTTCTTCTACTTCTTCTGATTCACCCTCCAGACATCACCTTCTCCTTCTCCTTTTCTGCTTCTTCTTATTCACCCTCCAGACTTCACCTTCTCCCTCTCCTTCTTCTGCTTCTTCTGATTCACCCTCCAGACTTCGCCTTCTCCTTCTCCTTCTTCTACTTCTTCTGATTCACCCTCCAGACTTCACCTTCTCCTCCTCCTTCTTCTGCTTCTTCTGCTTCACCCTCCAGACTTCACCTTCTCCTTCTCCTTCTTCTGCTTCTTCTGCTTCACCCTCCACACTTCACCTTCTCCTTCTCCTTCTTCTGCTTCTCTGCTTCAGCCTCCTGACTTCACCTTCTCCTTCCCCTTCTTCTACTTCTTCTGATTCACCCTCCAGACTTCACCTTCTCCTTCTCCTTCTTCTGCTTCTTCTGCTTCACCCTCCAGACTTCACCTTCTCCTTCTCCTTCTTCTGCTTCTTCTGCTTCGCCCTCCAGACTTCTCCTTCTCCTTCTCCTTCTTCTGCTTCTTCTGCTTCACCCTCCAGACTTCACCTTCTCCTTCTCCTTCTTCTGCTTCTTCTGCTTCACCCTCCTGACTTCACCTTCTCCTTCTCCTTCTTCTACTTCTTCTGATTCACCCTCCAGACTTCACCTTCTCCTTCTCCTTCTTCTGCTTCTTCTGCTTCACCCTCCAGACTTCACCTTCTCCTTCTCCTTCTTCTACTTCTTCTGCTGCGCCCTCCAGACTTCACCTTCTCCTTCTCCTTCTTCTGCTTCTTCTGCTTCACCCTCCTGACTTCACCTTCTCCTTCTCCTTCTTCTACTTCTTCTGCTTCACCACCTGACTTCGCCTTCTCCTTCTCCTTCTTCTGCTTCTTCTGATTCATCCTCCTAACTTCACCTCCTCCTTCTCCTTCTTCTGCTTCTTCTGATTCACCATCCTGACTTCACCTTCTCCTTCTCCTTCTTCTGCTTCTTCTGATTCACCCTCCAGACTTCACCTTCTCCTTCTCCTTCTTCTGCTTCTTCTGATTCACCCTCCAGACTTCACCTTCTCCTTCTCCTTCTTCTGCTTCTTCTGATTCACCTTCCAGACTTCATCTTCTCCTTCTCCTTCTTCTGCTTCTTCTGATTCACCCTCCAGACTTCACCTTCTCCTTCTCCTTCTTCTGCTTCTTCTGATTCACCCTACAGACTTCACCTTCTCCTTCTCCTTCTTCTACTTCTTCTTATTCACCCTCCAGACTTCACCTTCTCCTTCTCCTTCTTCTACTTCTTCTGATTCACCCTCCAGTCTTCACCTTCTCCTTCTCCTTCTTCTGCTGCTTCTGCTTCACCCTCCAGACTTCACCTTCTCCTTCTCTTTCTTCTGCTTCTTCTGATTCACCCTCCAGACTTCACCTTCTCCTAATCCTTCTTCTGATTCTACTGATTCACCCTCCAGACTTCACCTTCTCCTTCTCCTTCTTCTGCTTCTTCTGATTCACCCTCCTGACTTCACCTTCTCCTTCTCCTTCTTCTACTTCTTCTGATTCACCCTCCTGACTTCACATTCTCCTTCTCCTTCTTCTACTTCTTCTGCTTCACCCTCCAGACTTCACCTTCTCCTTCTCCTTCTTCTACTTCTTCTGATTCACCCTCCAGACTTCACCTTCTCCTTCTCCTTCTTCTGCTTCTTCTGATTCACCATCCAGACTTCACCTTCTCCTTCTCTTTTTTCTGCTTCTTCTGGTTCACCCTCCAGACTTCACCTTCTCCTTCTCCTTCTTCTGCTTCTTCTGATTCACCCTCCAGACTTCACCTTCTCCTTCTCCTTCTTCTGCTTCTTCTTATTCACCCTCCAGACTACACCTTCTCCTTCTCCTTCTTCTACTTCTTCTGATTCACCCTCCAGACTTCATCTTCTCCTTCTCCTTCTTCTGCTTCTTCTGATTCACCCTCCAGACTTCACCTTCTCCTTCTCCTTCTTCTGCTTCTTCTGATTCACCCTCCAGACTTCACCTTCTCCTTCTCCTTCTTCTACTTCTTCTGATTCACCCTCCAGACTTCACCTTCTCCTTCTCCTTCTTCTACTTCTTCTGATTCACCCTCCAGACTTCACCTTCTCCTTCTCCTTCTTCTGCTTCTTCTGTTTCACCCTCCAGACTTCACCTTCTCCTTCTCCTTATTCTGCTTCTTCTGATTCACCCTCCAGACTTCACCTTCTCCTTCTCCTTCTTCTGCTTCTTCTGATTCACCCTTCAGACTTCACCTTCTTCTTCTCCTTCTTCTGCTTCTTCTGATTCACCCTCCAGACCTCACCTTCTCCTTCTCCTTCTTCTACTTCTTCTGATTCACCCTCCAGACTTCACCTTCTCCTTCTCCTTCGTCTACTTCTTCTGATTCACCCTCCAGACTACATCTTCTCCTTCTCCTTCTTCTACTTCTTCTGATTCACCCTCCAGACTTCACCTTCTCCTTCTCCTTCTTCTGCTTCTTCTGATTCACCCTCCAGACTTCACCTTCTCCTTCTCCTTCTTCTACTTCTTCTGATTCACCCTCCAGACTTGACCTTCTCCTTCTTCTACTTCTTCTGCTTCTCCCTCCTGACTTCAACTTCTCCTTCTCCTTCTTCTGCTTCTTCTGATTCACCCTCCAGACTTCACCTTCTCCTTCTCCTTCTTCTACTTCTTCTGATTCATCCTCCAGACTTCACCTTCTCCTTCTCCTTCTTCTACTTCTTCTGATTCACCCTCCAGACTTCACCTTCTCCTTCTCCTTCTTCTACTTCTTCTGATTCACCCTCTTGACTTCACCTTCTCCTTCTCCTTCTTCTGCTTCTTCTGCTTCACCATCCAGACTTCACCTTCTCCTTCTCCTTCTTCAGCTTCTTCTGATTCACCCTCCAGACTTCACCTTCTCCTTCTCCTTCTTCTGCTTCTTCTGATTCACCCTCCAGACTTCGCCTTCTCCTTCTCCTTCTTCTACTTCTTCTGATTCACCCTCCAGACTTCACTTTCTCCTTCTCCTTCTTCTACTTCTTCTGATTCACCCTCCAGTCTTCACCTTCTCCTTCTCCTTCTTCTGCTTCATCTGATTCACCCTCCAGACTTCACCTTCTCCTTCTCCTTCTTCTGCTTCTTCTGATTCACCCTCCTGACTTCACCTTCTCCTTCTTCTTCTTCTGCTTCTTCTGATTCACCCTCCAGACTGCACCTTCTCCTTCTCCTTTTTCTACTTCTTCTGATTCACCCTCCATCCTTCACCTTCTCCTTCTACTTCTTCTGCTTCTTCTGATTCACCCTCCAGACTTCACCTTCTCCTTCTCCTTCTTCTGCTTCTTCTGATTCACCCTCCAGACTTCACCTTCTCCTTCTCCTTCTTCTGCTTCTTCTGATTCACCCTCCAGACTTCACCTTCTCCTTCTCCTTCTTCTGCTTCTTCTGATTCACTCTCCAGACTTCACCTTCTCCTTCTCCTTCTTCTACTCCTTCTGATTCACCCTCCAGACTACACCTTCTCCTTCTCCTTCTTCTGCTTCTTCTGATTCACCCTCCAGACTTCACCTTCTCCTTCGTCTACTTCTTCTGATTCACCCTCCAGACTACACCTTCTCCTTCTCCTTCTTCTACTTCTTCTGATTCACCCTCCAGACTTCACCTTCTCCTTCTCCTTCTTCTGCTTCTTCTGATTCACCCTCCAGACTTCACTTTCTCCTTCTCCTTCTTCTACTTCTTCTGATTCACCCTCCAGACTTGACCTTCTCCTTCTCCTTCTTCTACTTCTTCTGCTTCTCCCTCCTGACTTCAACTTCTCCTTCTCCTTCTTCTGCTTCTTCTGATTCACCCTCCAGACTTCACCTTCTCCTTCTCCTTCTTCTACTTCTTCTGATTCACCCTCCAGACTTCACCTTCTCCTTCTCCTTCTTCTACTTCTTCTGATTCACCCACCAGACTTCACCTTCTCCTTCTCCTTCTTCTACTTCTTCTGATTCACCCTCCTGACTTCGCCTTCTCCTTCTCCTTCTTCTGCTTCTTCTGCTTCACCCTCCAGACTTCACCTTCTCCTTCTCCTTCTTCTGCTTCTTCTGCTTCACCGTCCAGACTTCACCTTCTCCTTCTCCTTCTTCTACTTCTTCTGATTCACCCTCCAGACTACACCTTCTCCTTCTCCTTCTTCTGCTCCTTCTGCTTCACCCTCCTGACTTCACCTTCTCCTTCTCCTTCTTCTACTTCTTCTGATTCACCCTCCAGACTTCACCTTCTCCTTCTCCTTCTTCTGCTTCTTCTGTTCACCCTCCAGACTTCACCTTCTCCTTTTCCTTCTTCTGCTTTGCCCTCCAGACTTCACCTTCTCCTTCTCCTTCTTCTGCTTCTTCTGCTTCACCCTCCAGACTTCACCTTCTCCTTCTCCTTCTTCTGCTTCTTCTACTTCACCCTCCTGACTTCACCTTCTCCTTCTCCTTCTTCTACTTCTTCTGATTCACCCTCCAGACTTCACCTTCTCCTTCTCCTTCTTCTGCTTCTTCTGATTCACCCTCCAGACTTCACCTTCTCCTTCTCCTTCTTCTGCTTCTTCTGAGTCACCCTCCAGACTTCACCTTCTCCTTCTCCTTCTTCCACTTCTTCTGATTCACCCTCCAGACTTCACCTTCTCCTTCTCCTTCTTCTGCTTCTTCTGATTCACCCTCCAGACTTCACCATCTCCTTCTCCTTCGTCTACTTCTTCTGATTCACCCTCCAGAATACACCTTCTCCTTCTCCTTCTTCTACTTCTTCTGATTCACCCTCCAGACATCACCTTCTCCTTCTCCTTTTCTGCTTCTTCTGATTCACCCTCCAGACTTCACCTTCTCCTTCTCCTTCTTCTGCTTCTTCTGATTCACCCTCCAGACTTCGCCTTCTCCTTCTCCTTCTTCTACTTCTTCTGATTCACCCTCCAGACTTCACCTTCTCCTCCTCCTTCTTCTGCTTCTTCTGCTTCACCCTCCAGACTTCACCTTCTCCTTCTCCTTCTTCTGCTTCTTCTGCTTCACCCTCCAGACTTCACCTTCTCCTTCTCCTTCTTCTGCTTCTTCTGCTTCACCCTCCTGACTTCACCTTCTCCTTTTCCTTCTTCTACTTCTTCTGATTCACCCTCCAGACTTCACCTTCTCCTTCTCCTTCTTCTGCTTCTTCTGCTTCACCCTCCAGACTTCACCTTCTCCTTCTCCTTCTTCTGCTTCTTCTGCTTCGCCCTCCAGACTTCTCCTTCTCCTTCTCCTTCTTCTGCTTCTTCTGCTTCACCCTCCAGACTTCACCTTCTCCTTCTCCTTCTTCTGCTTCTTCTGCTTCACCCTCCTGACTTCACCTTCTCCTTCTCCTTCTTCTACTTCTTCTGATTCACCCTCCAGACTTCACCTTCTCCTTCTCCTTCTTCTGCTTCTTCTGCTTCACCCTCCAGACTTCACCTTCTCCTTCTCCTTCTTCTGCTTCTTCTGCTGCGCCCTCCAGACTTCACCTTCTCCTTCTCCTTCTTCTGCTTCTTCTGCTTCACCCTCCAGACTTCACCTTCTCCTTCTCCTTCTTCTGCTTCTTCTACTTCACCCTCCTGACTTCACCTTCTCCTTCTCCTTCTTCTACTTCTTCTGCTTCGCCCTCCAGACTTCACCTTCTCCTTCTCCTTCTTCTACTTCTTCTGATTCACCCTCCAGACTTCACCATCTCCTTCTCCTTCTTCTACTTCTTCTGATTCACCCTCCAGACTTCACCTTCTCCTTCTCCTTCTTCTGCTTCTTCTGATTCACCCTCCAGACTTCACCTTCTCCTTCTACTTCTTCTGCTTCTTCTGATTCACCCTCCAGACTTCACCTTCTCCTTCTCCTTCTTCTGCTTCTTCTGATTCACCCTCCAGACATCACCTTCTCCTTCTCCTTTTTCTGCGTCTTCTGCTTCACCCTCCAGACTTCACCTTCTCCTTCTCCTTCTTCTGCTTCTTCTGAATCACCCTCCAGACTTCTCCTTCTCCTTCTCCTTCTTCTACCTCTTCTGATTCATCCTCCAGACTTCACCTTCTCCTTCTCCTTCTTCTGCTTCTTCTGATTCACCCTCCAGACTTCACCATCTCCTTCTCCTTCGTCTACTTCTTCTGATTCACCCTCCAGACTACACCTTCTCCTTCTCCTTCTTCTACTTCTTCTGATTCACCCTCCAGACATCACCTTCTCCTTCTCCTTTTCTGCTTCTTCTTATTCACCCTCCAGACTTCACCTTCTCCTTCTCCTTCTTCTGCTTCTTCTGATTCACCGTCCAGACTTCGCCTTCTCCTTCTCCTTCTTCTACTTCTTCTGATTCACCCTCCAGACTTCACCTTCTCCTCCTCCTTCTTCTGCTTCTTCTGCTTCACCCTCCAGACTTCACCTTCTCCTTCTCCTTCTTCTGCTTCTTCTGCTTCACCCTCCACACTTCACCTTCTCCTTCTCCTTCTTCTGCTTCTCTGCTTCAGCCTCCTGACTTCACCTTCTCCTTCCCCTTCTTCTACTTCTTCTGATTCACCCTCCAGACTTCACCTTCTCCTTCTCCTTCTTCTGCTTCTTCTGCTTCACCCTCCAGACTTCACCTTCTCCTTCTCCTTCTTCTGCTTCTTCTGCTTCGCCCTCCAGACTTCTCCTTCTCCTTCTCCTTCTTCTGCTTCTTCTGCTTCACCCTCCAGACTTCACCTTCTCCTTCTCCTTCTTCTGCTTCTTCTGCTTCACCCTCCTGACTTCACCTTCTCCTTCTCCTTCTTCTACTTCTTCTGATTCACCCTCCAGACTTCACCTTCTCCTTCTCCTTCTTCTGCTTCTTCTGCTTCACCCTCCAGACTTCACCTTCTCCTTCTCCTTCTTCTACTTCTTCTGCTGCGCCCTCCAGACTTCACCTTCTCCTTCTCCTTCTTCTGCTTCTTCTGCTTCACCCTCCTGACTTCACCTTCTCCTTCTCCTTCTTCTACTTCTTCTGCTTCACCACCTGACTTCGCCTTCTCCTTCTCCTTCTTCTGCTTCTTCTGATTCATCCTCCTAACTTCACCTCCTCCTTCTCCTTCTTCTGCTTCTTCTGATTCACCATCCTGACTTCACCTTCTCCTTCTCCTTCTTCTGCTTCTTCTGATTCACCCTCCAGACTTCACCTTCTCCTTCTCCTTCTTCTGCTTCTTCTGATTCACCCTCCAGACTTCACCTTCTCCTTCTCCTTCTTCTGCTTCTTCTGATTCACCTTCCAGACTTCATCTTCTCCTTCTCCTTCTTCTGCTTCTTCTGATTCACCCTCCAGACTTCACCTTCTCCTTCTCCTTCTTCTGCTTCTTCTGATTCACCCTACAGACTTCACCTTCTCCTTCTCCTTCTTCTACTTCTTCTTATTCACCCTCCAGACTTCACCTTCTCCTTCTCCTTCTTCTACTTCTTCTGATTCACCCTCCAGTCTTCACCTTCTCCTTCTCCTTCTTCTGCTGCTTCTGCTTCACCCTCCAGACTTCACCTTCTCCTTCTCTTTCTTCTGCTTCTTCTGATTCACCCTCCAGACTTCACCTTCTCCTAATCCTTCTTCTGATTCTACTGATTCACCCTCCAGACTTCACCTTCTCCTTCTCCTTCTTCTGCTTCTTCTGATTCACCCTCCTGACTTCACCTTCTCCTTCTCCTTCTTCTACTTCTTCTGATTCACCCTCCTGACTTCACATTCTCCTTCTCCTTCTTCTACTTCTTCTGCTTCACCCTCCAGACTTCACCTTCTCCTTCTCCTTCTTCTACTTCTTCTGATTCACCCTCCAGACTTCACCTTCTCCTTCTCCTTCTTCTGCTTCTTCTGATTCACCATCCAGACTTCACCTTCTCCTTCTCTTTTTTCTGCTTCTTCTGGTTCACCCTCCAGACTTCACCTTCTCCTTCTCCTTCTTCTGCTTCTTCTGATTCACCCTCCAGACTTCACCTTCTCCTTCTCCTTCTTCTGCTTCTTCTTATTCACCCTCCAGACTTCACCTTCTCCTTCTCCTTCTTCTACTTCTTCTGATTCACCCTCCAGACTTCATCTTCTCCTTCTCCTTCTTCTGCTTCTTCTGATTCACCCTCCAGACTTCACCTTCTCCTTCTCCTTCTTCTGCTTCTTCTGATTCACCCTCCAGACTTCACCTTCTCCTTCTCCTTCTTCTACTTCTTCTGATTCACCCTCCAGACTTCACCTTCTCCTTCTCCTTCTTCTACTTCTTCTGATTCACCCTCCAGACTTCACCTTCTCCTTCTCCTTCTTCTGCTTCTTCTGTTTCACCCTCCAGACTTCACCTTCTCCTTCTCCTTATTCTGCTTCTTCTGATTCACCCTCCAGACTTCACCTTCTCCTTCTCCTTCTTCTGCTTCTTCTGATTCACCCTTCAGACTTCACCTTCTCCTTCTCCTTCTTCTGCTTCTTCTGATTCACCCTCCAGACCTCACCTTCTCCTTCTCCTTCTTCTACTTCTTCTGATTCACCCTCCAGACTTCACCTTCTCCTTCTCCTTCGTCTACTTCTTCTGATTCACCCTCCAGACTACATCTTCTCCTTCTCCTTCTTCTACTTCTTCTGATTCACCCTCCAGACTTCACCTTCTCCTTCTCCTTCTTCTGCTTCTTCTGATTCACCCTCCAGACTTCACCTTCTCCTTCTCCTTCTTCTACTTCTTCTGATTCACCCTCCAGACTTGACCTTCTCCTTCTTCTACTTCTTCTGCTTCTCCCTCCTGACTTCAACTTCTCCTTCTCCTTCTTCTGCTTCTTCTGATTCACCCTCCAGACTTCACCTTCTCCTTCTCCTTCTTCTACTTCTTCTGATTCACCCTCCAGACTTCACCTTCTCCTTCTCCTTCTTCTACTTCTTCTGATTCACCCTCCAGACTTCACCATCTCCTTCTCCTTCTTCTACTTCTTCTGATTCACCCTCTTGACTTCACCTTCTCCTTCTCCTTCTTCTGCTTCTTCTGCTTCACCCTCCAGACTTCACCTTCTCCTTCTCCTTCTTCTGCTTCTTCTGCTTCACCCTCCAGACTTCACCTTCTCCTTCTCCTTTTTCTACTTCTTCTGATTCACCCTCCAGACTTCACCTCCTCCTTCTCCTTCTTCTGCTTCTTCTGCTTCGCCCTCCTGACTTCACCTTCTCCTTCTCCTTCTTCTACTTCTTCTGATTCACCCTCCAGACTTCACCTTCTCCTTCTCCTTCTTCTGCTTCTTCTGCTTCACCCTCCAGACTTCACCTTCTCCTTCTCCTTCTTCTGCTTCTTCTGCTTCGCCCTCCAGACTTCACCTTCTCCTTCTCCTTCTTCTGCTTCTTCTGCTTCACCCTCCAGAATTCACCTTCTCCTTCTCCTTCTTCTGCTTCTTCTACTTCACCCTCCAGCCTACACCTTCTCCTTCTCCTTCTTCTACTTCTTCTGATTCACCCTCCAGACTTCACCTTCTCCTTCTCCTTCTTCTACTTCTTCTGATTCACCCTCCAGACTTGACCTTCTCCTTCTCCTTCTTCTACTTCTTCTGCTTCTCCCTCCTGACTTCAACTTCTCCTTCTCCTTCTTCTGCTTCTTCTGATTCACCCTCCAGACTTCACCTTCTCCTTCTCCTTCTTCTACTTCTTCTGATTCACCCTCCAGATTTCACCTTCTCCTTCTCCTTCTTCTACATCTTCTGATTCACCCTCCAGACTTCACCTTCTCCTTCTCCTTCTTCTACTTCTTCTGATTCAGCCTCCTGACTTCACCTTCTCCTTCTCCTTCTTCTGCTTCTTCTGCTTCACCCTCCAGACTTCGCCTTCTCCTTCTACTTATTCTGCTTCTTCTGCTTCACCCTCCAGACTTCACCTTCTCCTTCTCCTTCTTCTACATCTTCTGATTCACCCTCCAGACTTCACCTTCTCCTTCTCCTTCTTCTGCTACTTCTGCTTCACCCTCCTGACTTCACCTTCTCCTTCTCCTTCTTGTACTTCTTCTGATTCACCCTCCAGACTTCACCTTCTCCTTCTCCTTCTTCTGCTTCTTCTGCTTCACCCACCAGACTTCACCTTCTCCTTCTCCTTCTTCTGCTTCTTCTGCTTCGCCCTCCAGACTTCACCTTCTCCTTCTCCTTCTTCTGCTTCTTCTGCTTCTCCCTCCAGACTTCACCTTCTCCTTCTCCTTCTTCTGCTTCTTCTACTTCACCCTCCTGACTTCACCTTCTCCTTCTCCTTCTTCTACTTCTTCTGCTTCGCCCTCCAGACTTCACCTTCTCCTTCTCCTCCTTCTACTTCTTCTGATTCACCCTCCAGACTTCACCTTCTCCTTCTCCTTCTTTTACTTCTTCTGATTCACCCTCCAGACTTCACCTTCTCCTTCTCCTTCTTCTGCTTCTTCTGATTCACCCTCCAGACTTCACCTTCTCCTTCTACTTCTTCTGCTTCTTCTGATTCACCCTCCAGACTTCACCTTCTCCTTCTCCTTCTGCTGCTTCTTCTGATTCAACCTCCAGACTTTACCTTCTCCTTCTCCTTCTTCTGCTTCTTCTGATTCACCCTCCAGACTTCACCTTCTACTTCTCCTTCTTCTGCTTCTTCTGAATCACCCTCCAGAATTCACCTTCTCCTTCTCCTTCTCCTACTTCTTCTGATTCACCCTCCAGACTTCACCTTCTCCTTCTCCTTCTTCTGCTTCTTCTGATTCACCCTCCAGACTTCACCATCTCCTTCTCCTTCGTCTACTTCTTCTGATTCACCCTCCAGACTACACCTTCTCCTTCTCCTTCTTCTACTTCTTCTGATTCACCCTCCAGACATCACCTTCTCCTTCTCCTTTTCTGCTTCTTCTGAGTCACCCTCCAGACTTCACCTTCTCCTTCTCCTTCTTCTGCTTCTTCTAATTCACCCTCCAGACTTGGCCTTCTCCTTCTCCTTCTTCTACTTCTTCTGATTCACCCTCCAGACTTCACCTTCTTCTTCTCCTTCTTCTACCTCTTCTGATTCACCCTCCAGTCTTCACCTTCTCCTTCTCCTTCTTCTGCTTCTTCTGATTCACCCTCCAGACTTCACCTTCTCCTTCTCCTTCTTCTGCTTCTTCTGATTCACCCTCCTGACTTCACCTTCTCCTTCTCCTTCTTCTGCTTCTTCTGATTCACCCTCCAGACTTCGCCTTCTCCTTCTCCTTCTTCTACTTCTTCTGATTCACCCTCCAGACTTCACCTTCTCCTTCTCCTTCATCTGCTTCTTCTGATTCACCCTCCAGACTTCACCTTCTCCTTCTCCTTCATCTACTTCTTCTGATTCACCCTCCAGACTTCACCTTCTCCTTCTCCTTCTTCTACTTCTTCTGATTCACCCTCCAGTCTTCACCTTCTCCTTCTCCTTCTTCTGCTTCTTCTGATTCACCCTCCAGACTTCACCTTCTCCTTCTCCTTCTTCTGCTTCTTCTGATTCACACTCCTGACATCAGCTACTCCTTCTCCTTCTTCTGCTGCTTCTGATTCACCCTCCAGACTTCACCTTCTCCTTCTCCTTCTTCTACTTCTTCTGACTCACCCTCCAGACTTCACCTTCTCCTTCTACTTCTTCTGCTTCTTCTGATTCACCCTCCAGACTTCACCTTCTCCTTCTCCTTCTTCTGCTTCTTCTGAATCACCCTCCAGACTTCACCTTCTCCTTCTCCTTCTTCTGCTTCTTCTGATTCACCCTCCAGACTTCACCTTCTCCTTCTCCTTCTTCTGCTTCTTCTGATTCACCCTCCAGACTTCACCTTCTCCTTCTCCTTCTTCTACTTCTTCTGATTCACCCTCCAGACTTCACCTTCTCCTTCTCCTTTTTCTACTTCTTCTGATTCACCCTCCAGACTTCACCTCCTCCTTCTCCTTCTTCTGCTTCTTCTGCTTCACCCTCCTGACTTTAGCTTCTCCTTCTCCTTCTTCTACTTCTTCTGATTCACCCTCCAGACTTCACCTTCTCCTTCTCCTTCTTCTGCTTCTTCTGCTTCACCCTCCAGACTTCACCTTCTCCTTCTCCTTCTTCTGCTTCTTCTGCTTCGCCCTCCAGACGTCACCTTCTCCTTCTCCTTCTTCTGCTTCTTCTGCTTCTCCCTCCAGACTTCACCTTCTCCTTCTCCTTCTTCTGCTTCTTCTACTTCACCCTCCAGCCTACACCTTCTCCTTCTCCTTCTTCTACTTCTTCTGATTCACCCTCCAGACTTCACCTTCTCCTTGTCCTTCTTCTACTTCTTCTGATTCACCCTCCAGACTTGACCTTCTCCTTCTCCTTCTTCTACTTCTTCTGCTTCTCCCTCCTGACTTCAACTTCTCCTTCTCCTTCTTCTGCTTCTTCTGATTCACCCTCCAGACTTCACCTTCTCCTTCTCCTTCTTCTCCTTCTTCTGATTCACCCTCCAGATTTCACCTTCTCCTTCTCCTTCTTCTACTTCTTCTGATTCACCCTCCTGACTTCTCCTTCTCCTTCTCCTTCTTCTGCTTCTTCTGCTTCACCCTCCAGACTTCACCTTCTCCTTCTCCTTCTTCTGCTTCTTCTGCTTCACCCTCCAGACTTCACCTTCTCCTTCTCCTTCTTCTACATCTTCTGATTCACCCTCCAGACTTCACCTTCTCCTTCTCCTTCTTCTGCTACTTCTGCTTCACCCTCCTGACTTCACCTTCTCCTTCTCCTTCTTCTACTTCTTCTGATTCACCCTCCAGACTTCACCTTCTCCTTCTCCTTCTTCTGCTTCTTCTGCTTCACCCACCAGACTTCACCTTCTCCTTCTCCTTCTTCTGCTTCTTCTGCTTCGCCCTCCAGACTTCACCTTCTCCTTCTCCTTCTTCTGCTTCTTCTGCTTCACCCTCCAGACTTCACCTTCTCCTTCTCCTTCTTCTGCTTCTTCTACTTCACCCTCCTGACTTCACCTTCTCCTTCTCCTTCTTCTACTTCTTCTGCTTCGCCCTCCAGACTTCACCTTCTCCTTCTCCTCCTTCTACTTCTTCTGATTCACCCTCCAGACTTCACCTTCTCCTTCTCCTTCTTTTACTTCTTCTGATTCACCCTCCAGACTTCACCTTCTCCTTCTCCTTCTTCTGCTTCTTCTGATTCACCCTCCAGACTTCACCTTCTCCTTCTCCTTCATCTACTTCTTCTGATTCACCCTCCAGACTTCACCTTCTCCTTCTCCTTCTTCTACTTCTTCTGATTCACCCTCCAGTCTTCACCTTCTCCTTCTCCTTCTTCTGCTTCTTCTGATTCACCCTCCAGACTTCACCTTCTCCTTCTCCTTCTTCTGCTTCTTCTGATTCACACTCCTGACATCAGCTACTCCTTCTCCTTCTTCTGCTGCTTCTGATTCACCCTCCAGACTTCACCTTCTCCTTCTCCTTCTTTTACTTCTTCTGATTCACCCTCCAGACTTCACCTTCTCCTTCTCCTTCTTCTGCTTCTTCTGATTCACCCTCCAGAATTCACCTTCTCCTTCTACTTCTTCTGCTTCTTCTGATTCACCCTCCAGACTTCACCTTCTCCTTCTCCTTCTGCTGCTTCTTCTGATTCAACCTCCAGACTTTACCTTCTCCTTCTCCTTCTTCTGCTTCTTCTGATTCACCCTCCAGACTTCACCTTCTCCTTCTCCTTCTTCTGCTTCTTCTGAATCACCCTCCAGAATTCACCTTCTCCTTCTCCTTCTCCTACTTCTTCTGATTCACCCTCCAGACTTCACCTTCTCCTTCTCCTTCTTCTGCTTCTTCTGATTCACCCTCCAGACTTCACCATCTCCTTCTCCTTCGTCTAGTTCTTCTGATTCACCCTCCAGACTACACCTTCTCCTTCTCCTTCTTCTGCTTCTTCTGAATCACCCTCCAGAATTCACCCTCTCCTTCTCCTTCTCCTACTTCTTCTGATTCACCCTCCAGACTTCACCTTCTCCTTCTCCTTCTTCTGCTTCTTCTGATTCACCCTCCAGACTTCACCATCTCCTTCTCCTTCGTCTACTTCTTCTGATTCACCCTCCAGACTACACCTTCTCCTTCTCCTTCTTCTACTTCTTCTGATTCACCCTCCAGACATCACCTTCTCCTTCTCCTTTTCTGCTTCTTCTGAGTCACCCTCCAGACTTCACCTTCTCCTTCTCCTTCTTCTGCTTCTTCTAATTCACCCTCCAGACTTGGCCTTCTCCTTCTCCTTCTTCTACTTCTTCTGATTCACCCTCCAGACTTCACCTTCTTCTTCTCCTTCTTCTACCTCTTCTGATTCACCCTCCAGTCTTCACCTTCTCCTTCTCCTTCTTCTGCTTCTTCTGATTCACCCTCCAGACTTCACCTTCTCCTTCTCCTTCTTCTGCTTCTTCTGATTCACCCTCCTGACTTCACCTTCTCCTTCTCCTTCTTCTGCTTCTTCTGATTCACCCTCCAGACTTCGCCTTCTCCTTCTCCTTCTTCTACTTCTTCTGCTTCACCCTCCAGACTTCACCTTCTCCTTCTCCTTCATCTGCTTCTTCTGATTCACCCTCCAGACTTCACCTTCTCCTTCTCCTTCATCTACTTCTTCTGATTCACCCTCCAGACTTCACCTTCTCCTTCTCCTTCTTCTACTTCTTCTGATTCACCCTCCAGTCTTCACCTTCTCCTTCTCCTTCTTCTGCTTCTTCTGATTCACCCTCCAGACTTCACCTTCTCCTTCTCCTTCTTCTGCTTCTTCTGATTCACACTCCTGACATCAGCTACTCCTTCTCCTTCTTCTGCTGCTTCTGATTCACCCTCCAGACTTCACCTTCTCCTTCTCCTTCTTCTACTTCTTCTGACTCACCCTCCAGACTTCACCTTCTCCTTCTACTTCTTCTGCTTCTTCTGATTCACCCTCCAGACTTCACCTTCTCCTTCTCCTTCTTCTGCTTCTTCTGAATCACCCTCCAGACTTCACCTTCTCCTTCTCCTTCTTCTGCTTCTTCTGATTCACCCTCCAGACTTCACCTTCTCCTTCTCCTTCTTCTGCTTCTTCTGATTCACCCTCCAGACTTCACCTTCTCCTTCTCCTTCTTCTACTTCTTCTGATTCACCCTCCAGACTTCACCTTCTCCTTCTCCTTTTTCTACTTCTTCTGATTCACCCTCCAGACTTCACCTCCTCCTTCTCCTTCTTCTGCTTCTTCTGCTTCACCCTCCTGACTTTAGCTTCTCCTTCTCCTTCTTCTACTTCTTCTGATTCACCCTCCAGACTTCACCTTCTCCTTCTCCTTCTTCTGCTTCTTCTGCTTCACCCTCCAGACTTCACCTTCTCCTTCTCCTTCTTCTGCTTCTTCTGCTTCGCCCTCCAGACTTCACCTTCTCCTTCTCCTTCTTCTGCTTCTTCTGATTCACCCTCCAGACTTCACCTTCTCCTTCTCCTTCTTCTCCTTCTTCTAATTCACCCTCCAGATTTCACCTTCTCCTTCTCCTTCTTCTGCTTCTTCTGATTCACCCTCCAGACTTCACCTTCTCCTTCTCCTTCTTCTGCTTCTTCTGAATCACCCTCCAGAATTCACCTTCTCCTTCTCCTTCTCCTACTTCTTCTGATTCACCCTCCAGACTTCACCTTCTCCTTCTCCTTCTTCTGCTTCTTCTGATTCACCCTCCAGACTTCACCATCTCCTTCTCCTTCGTCTAGTTCTTCTGATTCACCCTCCAGACTACACCTTCTCCTTCTCCTTCTTCTACTTCTTCTGATTCACCCTCCAGACATCACCTTCTCCTTCTCCTTTTCTGCTTCTTCTGATTCACCCTCCAGACTTCACCTTCTCCTTCTCCTTCTTCTGCTTCTTCTAATTCTCCCTCCAGACTTGGCCTTCTCCTTCTCCTTCTTCTACTTCTTCTGATTCACCCTCCAGACTTCACCTTCTTCTTCTCCTTCTTCTACTTCTTCTGATTCACCCTCCAGTCTTCACCTTCTCCTTCTCCTTCTTCTGCTTCTTCTGATTCACCCTCCAGACTTCACCTTCTCCTTCTCCTTCTTCTGCTTCTTCTGATTCACCCTCCTGACTTCACCTTCTCCTTCTCCTTCTTCTGCTTCTTCTGATTCACCCTCCAGACTTCGCCTTCTCCTTCTCCTTCTTCTACTTCTTCTGATTCACCCTCCAGACTTCACCTTCTCCTTCTCCTTCATCTGCTTCTTCTGATTCACCCTCCAGACTTCACCTTCTCCTTCTCCTTCATCTACTTCTTCTGATTCACCCTCCAGACTTCACCTTCTCCTTCTCCTTCTTCTACTTCTTCTGATTCACCCTCCAGTCTTCACCTTCTCCTTCTCCTTCTTCTGCTTCTTCTGATTCACCCTCCAGACTTCACCTTCTCCTTCTCCTTCTTCTGCTTCTTCTGATTCACACTCCTGACATCAGCTACTCCTTCTCCTTCTTCTGCTGCTTCTGATTCACCCTCCAGACTTCACCTTCTCCTTCTCCTTCTTCTACTTCTTCTGACTCACCCTCCAGACTTCACCTTCTCCTTCTACTTCTTCTGCTTCTTCTGATTCACCCTCCAGACTTCACCTTCTCCTTCTCCTTCTTCTGCTTCTTCTGATTCACCCTCCAGACTTCACCTTCTCCTTCTCCTTCTTCTGCTTCTTCTGATTCACCCTCCAGACTTCACCTTCTCCTTCTCCTTCTTCTACTTCTTCTGATTCACCCTCCAGACTTCACCTTCTCCTTCTCCTTCTTCTGCTTCTTCTGATTCACCCTTCAGACTTCACCATCTCCTTCTCCTTCGTCTACTTCTTCTGATTCACCCTCCCGACTACACCTTCTCCTTCTCCTTCTTCTACTTCTTCTGATTCACCCTCCAGACTTCACCTTCTCCTTCTCCTTCTTCTGCTTCTTCTGATTCACCCTCCAGACTTCACCTGCTCCTTCTCCTGCATCTACTTCTTCTGATTCACCCTCCAGACTTCACCTTCTCCTTCTCCTTCTTCTACTTCTTCTGATTCACCCTCCAGACTTCACCTTCTCCTTCTCCATCTTCTACTTCTTCTGCTTCTCCCTCCAGACTTCACCTTCTCCTTCTCCTTCTTCTGCTTCTTCTGATTCACCCTCCAGACTTCACCTTCTCCTTCTCCTTCTTCTCCTTCTTCTGATTCACCCTCCAGACTTCTCCTTCTCCTTCTCCTTCTTCTACTTCTTCTGATTCACCCTCCAGACTTCACCTTCTCCTTCTCCTTCTTCTACTTCTTCTGATTCACCCTCCTGACTTCACCTTCTCCTTCTCCTTCTTCTGCTTCTTCTGCTTCACCCTCCAGACTTCACCTTCTCCTTCTCCTTCTTCTGCTTCTTCTGCTTCACCCTCCAGACTTCACCTTCTCCTTCTCCTTCTTCTGCTTCTTCTGCTTCACCCTCCTGACTTCACCTTCTGCTTCTCCTTCTTCTACTTCTTCTGATTCACCCTCCAGACTTCACCTTCTACTTCTCCTTCTTCTGCTTCTTCTGCTTCACCCTCCAGACTTCACCTTCTCCTTCTCCTTCTTCTGCTTCTTCTGCTTCGCCCTCCAGACTTCACCTTCTCCTTCTCCTTCTTCTGCTTCTTCTGCTTCACCCTCCAGACTTCACCTTCTCCTTCTCCTTCTTCTGCTTCTTCTGCTTCACCCTCCTGACTTCACCTTCTACTTCTCCTTCTTCGGCTTCTTCTGCTTCACCCTCCAGACTTCACCTTCTCCTTCTCCTTCTTCTGCTTCTTCTGCTGCGCCCTCCAGACTTCACCTTCTCCTTCTCCTTCTTCTCCTTCCTCTGCTTCACCCTCCTGACTTCACCTTCTCCTTCTCCTTCTTCTACTTCTGCTGCTTCACCCCCCTGACTTCACCTTCTCCTTCTCCTTCTTCTGCTTCTTCTGATTCACCCTCCTAACTTCACCTTCTCCTTCTCCTTCTTCTGCTTCTTCTGATTCACCCTCCTGACTTCACCTTCTCCTTCTCCTTCTTCTGCTTCTTCTGATTCACCCTCCCGACTTCACCTTCTCCTTCTCCTTATTCTGCTTCTTCTGATTCACCCTCCAGACTTCACCTTCTCCTTCTCCTTTTTCTGCTTCTTCTGATTCACCCTCCAGACCTCACCTTCTTCTTCTCCTTCTTCTACTTCTTCTGATTCACCCTCCAGACTTCATCTTCTCCTTCTCCTTCTTCTGCTTCTTCTGATTCACCCTCCAGACTTCACCTTCTCCTTCTCCTTCTTCTGCTTCTTCTGCTTCACCCTTCAGACTTCACCTTCTCCTTCTCTTTCTTCTGCTTCTTCTGATTCACCCTCCAGACTTCACCTTCTCCTTCTCCTTCTTCTGATTCTTCTGATTCACCCTCCAGACTTCACCTTCTCCTTCTCCTTCTTCTGCTTCTTCTGATTCACCCTCCTGACTTCACCTTCTCCTTCTCCTTCTTCTACTTCTTCTGATTCACCCTCCTGACTTCACCTTCTCCTTCTCCTTCTTCTACTTCTTCTGCTTCACCCTCCAGACTTCACCTTCTCCTTCTCCTTCTTCTACTTTTTCTGATTCACCCTCCAGACTTCACCTTCTCCTTCTTCTGCTTCTTCTGATTCACCCTCCAGACTTCACCTTCTCCTTCTCCTTATTCTGCGTCTTCTGATTCACCCTCCAGACTTCACCTTCTCCTTCTCCTTCTTCTGCTTCTTCTGATTCACCCTCCAGACTTCACCTTCTCCTTCTCCTTCTTCTGCTTCTTCTGATTCACCCTCCAGACTTCACCTTCACCTTCTCATTCTTCTACTTCTTCTGATTCACCCTCCGGACTTCATCTTCTCCTTCTCCTTTTTCTGCTTCTTCTGATTCACTCTCCAGACTTCACCTTCTCCTTCTCCTTCTTTGCTTCTTCTCATTCACCCTCCAGACTTCACCTTCTCCTTCTCCTTCTTCTACTTCTTCTGATTCACCCTCCAGACTTCACCTTCTCCTTCTCCTTCTTCTACTTCTTCTGATTCACCCTCCAGACTTCAGCTTCTCCTTCTCCTTCTTCTGCTTCTTCTGATTCACCCCCCAGACTTCACCTTCTCCTTCTGCTTCTTCTGCTTCTTCTGATTCACCCTCCAGACTTCACCTTCTCCTTCTCCTTCTTCTGCTTCTTCTGATTCACCCTTCAGACTTCACCTTCTCCTTCTCCTTCTTCTGCTTCTTCTGATTCACCCTCCAGACCTCACCTTCTCCTTCTCCTTCTTCTACTTCTTCTGATTCACCCTCCAGACTTCATCTTCTCCTTCTCCTTCTTCTGCTTCTTCTGAAACACCCTCCAGACTTCACCTTCTCCTTCTCCTTCTTCTGCTTCTTCTGATTCATCCTCCAGACTTTGCCTTCTCCTTCTCCTTCTTCTACTTCTTCTGATTCACCCTCCAGACTTCACCTTCTCCTTCTCCTTCTTCTACTTCTTCTGATTCACCCTCCAGTCTTCCCCTTCGCCTTCTCCTTCTTCTGCTTCTTCTGATTCACCCTCCAGACTTCACCTTCTCCTTCTCCTTCTTCTGCTTCTTCTGATTCACCCTCCTGACTTCACCTTCTCCTTCTCCTTATTCTGCTTCTTCTGATTCACCCTCCAGACTTCACCTTCTCCTTCTCCTTCTTCTACTTCTTCTGATTCACCCTCCAGACTTCACCTTCTCCTTCTACTTCTTCTGCTTCTTCTGATTCACCCTCCAGACTTCACCTTCTCCTTCTCCTTCTTCTGCTTCTTCTGATTCACCCTCCAGACTTCACCTTCTCCTTCTCCTTCTTCTGCTTCTTCTGATTCACCCTCCAGACTTCACCTTCTCCTTCTCCTTCTTCTGCTTCTTCTGATTCACCATCCAGACTTCACCTTCTCCTTCTCCTTCTTCTACTTCTTCTGATTCACCCTCCAGACTTCACCTTCTCCTTCTCCTTCTTCTGCTTCTTCTGATTCACCCTCCAGACTTCACCTTCTCCTTCTCCTTCGTCTACTTCTTCTGATTCACCCTCCAGACTACACCTTCTCCTTCTCCTTCTTCTACTTCTTCTGATTCACCCTCCCGACTTCACCTTCTCCTTCTCCTTCTTCTGCTTCTTCTGATTCACCCTCCAGACTTCACCTTCTCCTTCTCCTTCTTCTACTTCTTCTGATTCACCCTCCAGACTTCACCATCTCCTTCTCCTTCTTCTACTTCTTCTGATTCACCCTCCAGAATTCACCTTCTCCTTCTCCTTCTTCTACTTCTTCTGATTCACCCTCCAGTCTTCACCTTCTCCTTCTCCTTCTTCTTCTTCTTCTGCTTCACCCTCCAGACTTCACCTTCTCCTTCTCTTTCTTCTGCTTCTTCTGATTCACCCTCCAGACTTCACCTTCTCCTTCTCCTTCTTCTGATTCTTCTGATTCACCCTCCAGACTTCACCTTCTCCTTCTCCTTCTTCTGCTTCTTCTGATTCACCCTCCTGACTTCAGCTTCTCCTTCTCCTTCTTCTACTTCTTCTGATTCACCCTCCTGACTTCACCTTCTCCTTCTCCTTCTTCTACTTCTTCTGCTTCACCCTCCAGACTTCACCTTCCCCTTCTCCTTCTTCTACTTCTTCTGATTCACCCTCCAGACTTCACCTTCTCCTTCTCCTTCTTCTGCTTCTTCTGATTCACCCTCCAGACTTCACCTTCTCCTTCTCCTTATTCTGCTTCTTCTGATTCACCCTCCAGACTTCACCTTCTACTTCTCCTTCTTCTGCTTCTTCTGATTCACCCTCCATACTTCACCTTCTCCTTCTCCTTCTTCTGCTTCTTCTGATTCACCCTCCAGACTTCACCTTCTCCTTCTCATTCTTCTACTTCTTCTGATTCACCCTCCAGACTTCATCTTCTCCTTCTCCTTCTTCTGCTTCTTCTGATTCACCCTCCAGACTTCACCATCTCATTCTCCTTCCTTTGCTTCTTCTGATTCACCCTCCAGACTTCACCTTCTCCTTCTCCTTCTTCTACTTCTTCTGATTCACCCTCCAGACTTCACCTTCTCCTTCTCCTTCTTCTACTTCTTCTGATTCACCCTCCAGACTTCACCTTCTCCTTCTCCTTCTTCTGCTTCTTCTGATTCGCCCCCCAGACTTCACCTTCTCCTTCTCCTTCTTCTGCTTCTTCTGATTCACCCTCCAGACTTCACCTTCTCCTTCTCCTTCTTCTGCTTCTTCTGATTCACCCTTCAGACTTCACCTTCTCCTTCTCCTTCTTCTGCTTCTTCTGATTCACCCTCCAGACCTCACCTTCTCCTTCTCCTTCTTCTACTTCTTCTGATTCATCCTCCAGGCTTCATCTTCTCCTTCTCCTTCTTCTGCTTCTTCTGAAACACCCTCCAGACTTCACCTTCTCCTTCTCCTTCTTCTGCTTCTTCTGATTCGCCCCCCAGACTTCACCTTCTCCTTCTCCTTCTTCTGCTTCTTCTGATTCACCCTCCAGACTTCACCTTCTCCTTCTCCTTCTTCTGCTTCTTCTGATTCACCCTTCAGACTTCACCTTCTCCTTCTCCTTCTTCTGCTTCTTCTGATTCACCCTCCAGACCTCACCTTCTCCTTCTCCTTCTTCTACTTCTTCTGATTCATCCTCCAGACTTCATCTTCTCCTTCTCCTTCTTCTGCTTCTTCTGAAACACCCTCCAGACTTCACCTTCTCCTTCTCCTTCTTCTGCTTCTTCTGATTCATCCTCCAGGCTTTGCCTTCTCCTTCTCCTTCTTCTATTTCTTCTGATTCACCCTCCAGACTTCACCTTCTCCTTCTCCTTCTTCTACTTCTTCTGATTCACCCTCCAGTCTTCACCTTCTCCTTCTCCTTCTTCTGCTTCTTCTGATTCACCCTCCAGACTTCACCTTCTCCTTCTCCTTCTTCTGCTTCTTCTGATTCACCCTCCTGACTTCACCTTCTTCTTCTCCTTCTTCTGCTTCTTCTGATTCACCCTCCAGACTTCACCTTCTCCTTCTCCTTCTTCTACTTCTTCTGATTCACCCTCCAGACTTCACCTTCTCCTTCTACTTCTTCTGCTTCTTCTGATTCACCCTCCAGACTTCACCTTCTCCTTCTCCTTCTTCTGCTTCTTCTGATTCACCCTCCAGACTTCACCTTCTCCTTCTCCTTCTTCTACTTCTTCTGATTCACCCTCCCGACTTCACCTTCTCCTTCTCCTCCTTCTACTTCTTCTGATTCACCCTCCAGACTTCACCTTCTCCTTCTCCTTCTTTTACTTCTTCTGATTCACACTTCGGACTTCACCTTCTCCTTCTCCTTCTTCTGCTTCTTCTGATTCATCCTCCAGACTTTGCCTTCTCCTTCTCCTTCTTCTACTTCTTCTGATTCACCCTCCAGACTTCACCTTCTCCTTCTCCTTCTTCTACTTCTTCTGACTCACCCTCCAGTCTTCCCCTTCGCCTTCTCCTTCTTCTGCTTCTTCTGATTCACCCTCCAGACTTCACCTTCTCCTTCTCCTTCTTCTGCTTCTTCTGATTCACCCTCCTGACTTCACCTTCTCCTTCTCCTTATTCTGCTTCTTCTGATTCACCCTCCAGACTTCACCTTCTCCTTCTCCTTCTTCTACTTCTTCTGATTCACCCTCCAGACTTCACCTTCTCCTTCTACTTCTTCTGCTTCTTCTGATTCACCCTCCAGACTTCACCTTCTCCTTCTCCTTCTTCTGCTTCTTCTGATTCACCCTCCAGACTTCACCTTCTCCTTCTCCTTCTTCTGCTTCTTCTGATTCACCCTCCAGACTTCACCTTCTCCTTCTCCTTCTTCTGCTTCTTCTGATTCACCATCCAGACTTCACCTTCTCCTTCTCCTTCTTCTACTTCTTCTGATTCACCCTCCAGACTTCACCTTCTCCTTCTCCTTCTTCTGCTTCTTCTGATTCACCCTCCAGACTTCACCTTCTCCTTCTCCTTCGTCTACTTCTTCTGATTCACCCTCCAGACTACACCTTCTCCTTCTCCTTCTTCTACTTCTTCTGATTCACCCTCCCGACTTCACCTTCTCCTTCTCCTTCTTCTGCTTCTTCTGATTCACCCTCCAGACTTCACCTTCTCCTTCTCCTTCTTCTACTTCTTCTGATTCACCCTCCAGACTTCACCATCTCCTTCTCCTTCTTCTACTTCTTCTGATTCACCCTCCAGAATTCACCTTCTCCTTCTCCTTCTTCTACTTCTTCTGATTCACCCTCCAGTCTTCACCTTCTCCTTCTCCTTCTTCTGCTTCTTCTGCTTCACCCTCCAGACTTCACCTTCTCCTTCTCTTTCTTCTGCTTCTTCTGATTCACCCTCCAGACTTCACCTTCTCCTTCTCCTTCTTCTGATTCTTCTGATTCACCCTCCAGACTTCACCTTCTCCTTCTCCTTCTTCTGCTTCTTCTGATTCACCCTCCTGACTTCACCTTCTCCTTCTCCTTCTTCTACTTCTTCTGATTCACCCTCCTGACTTCACCTTCTCCTTCTCCTTCTTCTACTTCTTCTGCTTCACCCTCCAGACTTCACCTTCTCCTTCTCCTTCTTCTACTTCTTCTGATTCACCCTCCAGACTTCACCTTCTCCTTCTCCTTCTTCTGCTTCTTCTGATTCACCCTCCAGACTTCACCTTCTCCTTCTCCTTATTCTGCTTCTTCTGATTCACCCTCCAGACTTCACCTTCTACTTCTCCTTCTTCTGCTTCTTCTGATTCACCCTCCATACTTCACCTTCTCCTTCTCCTTCTTCTGCTTCTTCTGATTCACCCTCCAGACTTCACCTTCTCCTTCTCATTCTTCTACTTCTTCTGATTCACCCTCCAGACTTCATCTTCTCCTTCTCCTTCTTCTGCTTCTTCTGATTCACCCTCCAGACTTCACCATCTCATTCTCCTTCCTTTGCTTCTTCTGATTCACCCTCCAGACTTCACCTTCTCCTTCTCCTTCTTCTACTTCTTCTGATTCACCCTCCAGACTTCACCTTCTCCTTCTCCTTCTTCTACTTCTTCTGATTCACCCTCCAGACTTCACCTTCTCCTTCTCCTTCTTCTGCTTCTTCTGATTCGCCCCCCAGACTTCACCTTCTCCTTCTCCTTCTTCTGCTTCTTCTGATTCACCCTCCAGACTTCACCTTCTCCTTCTCCTTCTTCTGCTTCTTCTGATTCACCCTTCAGACTTCACCTTCTCCTTCTCCTTCTTCTGCTTCTTCTGATTCACCCTCCAGACCTCACCTTCTCCTTCTCCTTCTTCTACTTCTTCTGATTCATCCTCCAGACTTCATCTTCTCCTTCTCCTTCTTCTGCTTCTTCTGAAACACCCTCCAGACTTCACCTTCTCCTTCTCCTTCTTCTGCTTCTTCTGATTCGCCCCCCAGACTTCACCTTCTCCTTCTCCTTCTTCTGCTTCTTCTGATTCACCCTCCAGACTTCACCTTCTCCTTCTCCTTCTTTTGCTTCTTCTGATTCACCCTTCAGACTTCACCTTCTCCTTCTCCTTCTTCTGCTTCTTCTGATTCACCCTCCAGACCTCACCTTCTCCTTCTCCTTCTTCTACTTCTTCTGATTCATCCTCCAGACTTCATCTTCTCCTTCTCCTTCTTCTGCTTCTTCTGAAACACCCTCCAGACTTCACCTTCTCCTTCTCCTTCTTCTGCTTCTTCTGATTCATCCTCCAGGCTTTGCCTTCTCCTTCTCCTTCTTCTATTTCTTCTGATTCACCCTCCAGACTTCACCTTCTCCTTCTCCTTCTTCTACTTCTTCTGATTCACCCTCCAGTCTTCACCTTCTCCTTCTCCTTCTTCTGCTTCTTCTGATTCACCCTCCAGACTTCACCTTCTCCTTCTCCTTCTTCTGCTTCTTCTGATTCACCCTCCTGACTTCACCTTCTCCTTCTCCTTCTTCTGCTTCTTCTGATTCACCCTCCAGACTTCACCTTCTCCTTCTCCTTCTTCTACTTCTTCTGATTCACCCTCCAGACTTCACCTTCTCCTTCTACTTCTTCTGCTTCTTCTGATTCACCCTCCAGACTTCACCTTCTCCTTCTCCTTCTTCTGCTTCTTCTGATTCACCCTCCAGACTTCACCTTCTCCTTCTCCTTCTTCTACTTCTTCTGATTCACCCTCCCGACTTCACCTTCTCCTTCTCCTCCTTCTACTTCTTCTGATTCACCCTCCAGACTTCACCTTCTCCTTCTCCTTCTTTTACTTCTTCTGATTCACACTTCGGACTTCACCTTCTCCTTCTCCTTCTTCTGCTTCTTCTGATTCACCCTCCAGACTTCACCTTCTCCTTCTACTTCTTCTGCTTCTTCTGATTCACCCTCCAGACTTCACCTTCTCCTTCTCCTTCTGCTGCTTCTTCTGATTCAACCTCCAGACTTTACCTTCTCCTTCTCCTTCTTCTGCTTCTTCTGATTCACCCTCCAGACTTCACCTTCTCCTTCTCCTTCTTCTGCTTCTTCTGAATCACCCTCCAGAATTCACCTTCTCCTTCTCCTTCTTCTACTTCTTCTGATTCACCCTCCAGACTTCACCTTCACCTTCTCCTTCTTCTGCTTCTTCTGATACACCCTCCAGACTTCACCATCTCCTTCTCCTTCGTCTACTTCTTCTGATTCACCCTCCAGACTACACCTTCTCCTTCTCCTTCTTCTACTTCTTCTGATTCACCCTCCAGACATCACCTTCTCCTTCTCCTTTTCTGCTTCTTCTGATTCACCCTCCAGACTTCACCTTCTCCTTCTCCTTCTTCTGCTTCTTCTAATTCACCCTCCAGACTTGGCCTTCTCCTTCTCCTTCTTCTACTTCTTCTGATTCACCCTCCAGACTTCACCTTCTTCTTCTCCTTCTTCTACTTCTTCTGATTCACCCTCCAGTCTTCACCTTCTCCTTCTCCTTCTTCTGCTTCTTCTGATTCACCCTCCAGACTTCATCTTCTCCTTCTCCTTCTTCTGCTTCTTCTGATTCACCCTCCAGACTTCACCATCTCATTCTCCTTCCTTTGCTTCTTCTGATTCACCCTCCAGACTTCACCTTCTCCTTCTCCTTCTTCTACTTCTTCTGATTCACCCTCCAGACTTCACCTTCTCCTTCTCCTTCTTCTACTTCTTCTGATTCACCCTCCAGACTTCACCTTCTCCTTCTCCTTCTTCTGCTTCTTCTGATTCGCCCCCCAGACTTCACCTTCTCCTTCTCCTTCTTCTGCTTCTTCTGATTCACCCTCCAGACTTCACCTTCTCCTTCTCCTTCTTCTGCTTCTTCTGATTCACCCTTCAGACTTCACCTTCTCCTTCTCCTTCTTCTGCTTCTTCTGATTCACCCTCCAGACCTCACCTTCTCCTTCTCCTTCTTCTACTTCTTCTGATTCATCCTCCAGACTTCATCTTCTCCTTCTCCTTCTTCTGCTTCTTCTGAAACACCCTCCAGACTTCACCTTCTCCTTCTCCTTCTTCTGCTTCTTCTGATTCGCCCCCCAGACTTCACCTTCTCCTTCTCCTTCTTCTGCTTCTTCTGATTCACCCTCCAGACTTCACCTTCTCCTTCTCCTTCTTTTGCTTCTTCTGATTCACCCTTCAGACTTCACCTTCTCCTTCTCCTTCTTCTGCTTCTTCTGATTCACCCTCCAGACCTCACCTTCTCCTTCTCCTTCTTCTACTTCTTCTGATTCATCCTCCAGACTTCATCTTCTCCTTCTCCTTCTTCTGCTTCTTCTGAAACACCCTCCAGACTTCACCTTCTCCTTCTCCTTCTTCTGCTTCTTCTGATTCATCCTCCAGGCTTTGCCTTCTCCTTCTCCTTCTCCTATTTCTTCTGATTCACCCTCCAGACTTCACCTTCTCCTTCTCCTTCTTCTACTTCTTCTGATTCACCCTCCAGTCTTCACCTTCTCCTTCTCCTTCTTCTGCTTCTTCTGATTCACCCTCCAGACTTCACCTTCTCCTTCTCCTTCTTCTGCTTCTTCTGATTCACCCTCCTGACTTCACCTTCTCCTTCTCCTTCTTCTGCTTCTTCTGATTCACCCTCCAGACTTCACCTTCTCCTTCTCCTTCTTCTACTTCTTCTGATTCACCCTCCAGACTTCACCTTCTCCTTCTACTTCTTCTGCTTCTTCTGATTCACCCTCCAGACTTCACCTTCTCCTTCTCCTTCTTCTGCTTCTTCTGATTCACCCTCCAGACTTCACCTTCTCCTTCTCCTTCTTCTACTTCTTCTGATTCACCCTCCCGACTTCACCTTCTCCTTCTCCTCCTTCTACTTCTTCTGATTCACCCTCCAGACTTCACCTTCTCCTTCTCCTTCTTTTACTTCTTCTGATTCACACTTCGGACTTCACCTTCTCCTTCTCCTTCTTCTGCTTCTTCTGATTCACCCTCCAGACTTCACCTTCTCCTTCTACTTCTTCTGCTTCTTCTGATTCACCCTCCAGACTTCACCTTCTCCTTCTCCTTCTGCTGCTTCTTCTGATTCAACCTCCAGACTTTACCTTCTCCTTCTCCTTCTTCTGCTTCTTCTGATTCACCCTCCAGACTTCACCTTCTCCTTCTCCTTCTTCTGCTTCTTCTGAATCACCCTCCAGAATTCACCTTCTCCTTCTCCTTCTTCTACTTCTTCTGATTCACCCTCCAGACTTCACCTTCACCTTCTCCTTCTTCTGCTTCTTCTGATACACCCTCCAGACTTCACCATCTCCTTCTCCTTCGTCTACTTCTTCTGATTCACCCTCCAGACTACACCTTCTCCTTCTCCTTCTTCTACTTCTTCTGATTCACCCTCCAGACATCACCTTCTCCTTCTCCTTTTCTGCTTCTTCTGATTCACCCTCCAGACTTCACCTTCTCCTTCTCCTTCTTCTGCTTCTTCTAATTCACCCTCCAGACTTGGCCTTCTCCTTCTCCTTCTTCTACTTCTTCTGATTCACCCTCCAGACTTCACCTTCTTCTTCTCCTTCTTCTACTTCTTCTGATTCACCCTCCAGTCTTCACCTTCTCCTTCTCCTTCTTCTGCTTCTTCTGATTCACCCTCCAGACTTCACCTTCTCCTTCTCCTTCTTCTGCTTCTTCTGATTCACCCTCCTGACTTCACCTACTCCTTCTCCTTCTTCTGCATCTTCTGATTCACCCTCCAGACTTCGCCTTCTCCTTCTCCTTCTTCTACTTCTTCTGATTCACCCTCCAGACTTCACCTTCTCCTTCTCCTTCATCTGCTTCTTCTGATTCACCCTCCAGACTTCACCTTCTCCTTCTCCTTCATCTACTTCTTCTGATTCACCCTCCAGACTTCACCTTCTCCTTCTCCTTCTTCTACTTCTTCTGATTCACCCTCCAGTCTTCACCTTCTCCTTCTCCTTCTTCTGCTTCTTCTGATTCACCCTCCAGACTTCACCTTCTCCTTCTCCTTCTTCTGCTTCTTCTGATTCACACTCCTGACATCAGCTACTCCTTCTCCTTCTTCTGCTGCTTCTGATTCACCCTCCAGACTTCACCTTCTCCTTCTCCTTCTTCTGCTTCTTCTAATTCACCCTCCAGACTTGGCCTTCTCCTTCTCCTTCTTCTACTTCTTCTGATTCACCCTCCAGACTTCACCTTCTTCTTCTCCTTCTTCTACTTCTTCTGATTCACCCTCCAGTCTTCACCTTCTCCTTCTCCTTCTTCTGCTTCTTCTGATTCACCCTCCAGACTTCACCTTCTCCTTCTCCTTCTTCTGCTTCTTCTGATTCACCCTCCAGTCTTCACCTTCTCCTTCTCCTTCTTCTGCTTCTTCTGATTCACCCTCCAGACTTCACCTTCTCCTTCTCCTTCTTCTGCTTCTTCTGATTCACCCTCCTGACTTCACCTTCTCCTTCTCCTTCTTCTGCTTCTTCTGATTCACCCTCCAGACTTCACCTTCTCCTTCTCCTTCTTCTACTTCTTCTGATTCACCCTCCAGACTTCACCTTCTCCTTCTACTTCTTCTGCTTCTTCTGATTCACCCTCCAGACTTCACCTTCTCCTTCTCCTTCTTCTGCTTCTTCTGATTCACCCTCCAGACTTCACCTTCTCCTTCTCCTTCTTCTACTTCTTCTGATTCACCCTCCCGACTTCACCTTCTCCTTCTCCTCCTTCTACTTCTTCTGATTCACCCTCCAGACTTCACCTTCTCCTTCTCCTTCTTTTACTTCTTCTGATTCACCCTTCGGACTTCACCTTCTCCTTCTCCTTCTTCTGCTTCTTCTGATTCACCCTCCAGACTTCACCTTCTCCTTCTACTTCTTCTGCTTCTTCTGATTCACCCTCCAGACTTCACCTTCTCCTTCTCCTTCTGCTGCTTCTTCTGATTCAACCTCCAGACTTTACCTTCTCCTTCTCCTTCTTCTGCTTCTTCTGATTCACCCTCCAGACTTCACCTTCTCCTTCTCCTTCTTCTGCTTCTTCTGAATCACCCTCCAGAATTCACCTTCTCCTTCTCCTTCTTCTACTTCTTCTGATTCACCCTCCAGACTTCACCTTCTCCTTCTCCTTCTTCTGCTTCTTCTGATACACCCTCCAGACTTCACCATCTCCTTCTCCTTCGTCTACTTCTTCTGATTCACCCTCCAGACTACACCTTCTCCTTCTCCTTCTTCTACTTCTTCTGATTCACCCTCCAGACATCACCTTCTCCTTCTCCTTTTCTGCTTCTTCTGATTCACCCTCCAGACTTCACCTTCTCCTTCTCCTTCTTCTGCTTCTTCTAATTCACCCTCCAGACTTGGCCTTCTCCTTCTCCTTCTTCTACTTCTTCTGATTCACCCTCCAGACTCCACCTTCTTCTTCTCCTTCTTCTACTTCTTCTGATTCACCCTCCAGTCTTCACCTTCTCCTTCTCCTTCTTCTGCTTCTTCTGATTCACCCTCCAGACTTCACCTTCTCCTTCTCCTTCTTCTGCTTCTTCTGATTCACCCTCCTGACTTCACCTACTCCTTCTCCTTCTTCTGCATCTTCTGATTCACCCTCCAGACTTCGCCTTCTCCTTCTCCTTCTTCTACTTCTTCTGATTCACCCTCCAGACTTCACCTTCTCCTTCTCCTTCATCTGCTTCTTCTGATTCACCCTCCAGACTTCACCTTCTCCTTCTCCTTCATCTACTTCTTCTGATTCACCCTCCAGACTTCACCTTCTCCTTCTCCTTCTTCTACTTCTTCTGATTCACCCTCCAGTCTTCACCTTCTCCTTCTCCTTCTTCTGCTTCTTCTGATTCACCCTCCAGACTTCACCTTCTCCTTCTCCTTCTTCTGCTTCTTCTGATTCACACTCCTGACATCAGCTACTCCTTCTCCTTCTTCTGCTGCTTCTGATTCACCCTCCAGACTTCACCTTCTCCTTCTCCTTCTTCTACTTCTTCTGACTCACCCTCCAGACATCACCTTCTCCTTCTACTTCTTCTGCTTCTTCTGATTCACCCTCCAGACTTCACCTTCTCCTTCTCCTTCTTCTGCTTCTTCTGATTCACCCTCCAGACTTCACC
Source organism: Somniosus microcephalus (assembly GCF_052327205.1). Lineage (NCBI taxonomy): Eukaryota > Metazoa > Chordata > Chondrichthyes > Squaliformes > Somniosidae > Somniosus > Somniosus microcephalus. Next base: position 376,799 of record NC_141010.1, read on the forward strand.
TTCTCCTTCTCCTTCTTCTGCTTCTTCTGATTCACCCTCCAGACTTCACCTTCTCCTTCTCCTTCTTCTGCTTCTTCTGATTCACCCTCCAGACTTCACTTTCTCCTTCTCCTTCTTCTACTTCTTCTGATTCACCCTCCAGACTTCACCTTCTCCTTCTCCTTTTTCTGCTTCTTCTGATTCACCCTCCAGGCTTCACCATCTCCTTCTCCTTCGTCTACTTCTTCTGATTCACCCTCCAGACTACACCTTCTCCTTCTCCTTCTTCTACTTCTTCTGATTCACCCTCCAGACTTCACCTTCTCCTTCTCCTTCTTCTGCTTCTTCTGATTCACCCTCCAGACTTCACCTGCTACTTCTCCTTCATCTACTTCTGCTGATTCACCCTCCAGACTTCACCTTCTCCTTCTCCTTCTTCTACTTCTTCTGATTCACCCTCCAGACTTCACCTTCTCCTTCTCCTTCTTCTACTTCTTCTGCTTCTCCCTCCAGACTTCACCTTCTCCTTCTCCTTCTTCTGCTTCTTCTGATTCACCCTCCAGACTTCACCTTCTCCTTCTCCTTCTTCTACTTCTTCTAATTCACCCTCCAGACTTCTCCTTCTCCTTCTCCTTCTTCTACTTCTTCTGATTCACCCTCCAGACTTCACCTTCTCCTTCTCCTTCTTCTACTTCTTCTGATTCACCCTCCTGACTTCACCTTCTCCTTCTCCTTCTTCTGCTTCTTCTGCTTCACCCTCCAGACTTCACCTTCTCCTTCTCCTTCTTCTGCTTCTTCTGCTTCACCCTCCAGACTTCACCTTCTCCTTCTCCTTCTTCTGCTTCTTCTGCTTCACCCTCCTGACTTCACCTTCTGCTTCTCCTTCTTCTACTTCTTCTGATTCACCCTCCAGACTTCACCTTCTACTTCTCCTTCTTCTGCTTCTTCTGCTTCACCCTCCAGACTTCACCTTCTCCTTCTCCTTCTTCTGCTTCTTCTGCTTCGCCCTCCAGACTTCACCTTCTCCTTCTCCTTCTTCTGCTTCTTCTGCTTCACCCTCCAGACTGCACCTTCTCCTTCTCCTTCTTCTGCTTCTTCTGATTCACCCTCCAGACCTCACCTTCTTCTTCTCCTTCTTCTACTTCTTCTGATTCACCCTCCAGACTTCATCTTCTCCTTCTCCTTCTTCTGCTTCTTCTGATTCACCCTCCAGACTTCACCTTCTCCTTCTCCTTCTTCTGCTTATTCTGATTCACCCTCCAGACTTCACCTTCTCCTTCTCCTTCTTCTACTTCTTCTGATTCACCCTCCAGAATTCACCTTCTCCTTCTCCTTCTTCTACTTTTTCTGATTCACCCTCCAGTCTTCACCTTCTCCTTCTCCTTCTTCTGCTTCTTCTGATTCACCCTCCAGACCTCACCTTCTCCTTCTCCTTCTTCTACTTCTTCTGATTCATCCTCCAGACTTCATCTTCTCCTTCTCCTTCTTCTGCTTCTTCTGAAACACCCTCCAGACTTCACCTTCTCCTTCTCCTTCTTCTGCTTCTTCTGATTCATCCTCCAGGCTTTGCCTTCTCCTTCTCCTTCTTCTATTTCTTCTGATTCACCCTCCAGACTTCACCTTCTCCTTCTCCTTCTTCTACTTCTTCTGATTCACCCTCCAGTCTTCACCTTCTCCTTCTCCTTCTTCTGCTTCTTCTGATTCACCCTCCAGACTTCACCTTCTCCTTCTCCTTCTTCTGCTTCTTCTGATTCACCCTCCTGACTTCACCTTCTCCTTCTCCTTCTTCTGCTTCTTCTGATTCACCCTCCAGACTTCACCTTCTCCTTCTCCTTCTTCTACTTCTTCTGATTCACCCTCCAGACTTCACCTTCTCCTTCTACTTCTTCTGCTTCTTTTGATTCACCCTCCAGACTTCACCTTCTCCTTCTCCTTCTTCTGCTTCTTCTGATTCACCCTCCAGACTTCACCTTCTCCTTCTCCTTCTTCTACTTCTTCTGATTCACCCTCCCGACTTCACCTTCTCCTTCTCCTCCTTCTACTTCTTCTGATTCACCCTCCAGACTTCACCTTCTCCTTCTCCTTCTTTTACTTCTTCTGATTCACACTTCGGACTTCACCTTCTCCTTCTCCTTCTTCTGCTTCTTCTGATTCACCCTCCAGACTTCACCTTCTCCTTCTACTTCTTCTGCTTCTTCTGATTCACCCTCCAGACTTCACCTTCTCCTTCTCCTTCTGTTGCTTCTTCTGATTCAACCTCCAGACTTTACCTTCTCCTTCTCCTTCTTCTGCTTCTTCTGATTCACCCTCCAGACTTCACCTTCTCCTTCTCCTTCTTCTGCTTCTTCTGAATCACCCTCCAGAATTCACCTTCTCCTTCTCCTTCTTCTACTTCTTCTGATTCACCCTCCAGACTTCACCTTCTCCTTCTCCTTCTTCTGCTTCTTCTGATACACCCTCCAGACTTCACCATCTCCTTCTCCTTCGTCTACTTCTTCTGATTCACCCTCCAGACTACACCTTCTCCTTCTCCTTCTTCTACTTCTTCTGATTCACCCTCCAGACATCACCTTCTCCTTCTCCTTTTCTGCTTCTTCTGATTCACCCTCCAGACTTCACCTTCTCCTTCTCCTTCTTCTGCTTCTTCTAATTCACCCTCCAGACTTGGCCTTCTCCTTCTCCTTCTTCTACTTCTTCTGATTCACCCTCCAGACTTCACCTTCTTCTTCTCCTTCTTCTACTTCTTCTGATTCACCCTCCAGTCTTCACCTTCTCCTTCTCCTTCTTCTGCTTCTTCTGATTCACCCTCCAGACTTCACCTTCTCCTTCTCCTTCTTCTGCTTCTTCTGATTCACCCTCCTGACTTCACCTACTCCTTCTCCTTCTTCTGCATCTTCTGATTCACCCTCCAGACTTCGCCTTCTCCTTCTCCTTCTTCTACTTCTTCTGATTCACCCTCCAGACTTCACCTTCTCCTTCTCCTTCATCTGCTTCTTCTGATTCACCCTCCAGACTTCACCTTCTCCTTCTCCTTCATCTACTTCTTCTGATTCACCCTCCAGACTTCACCTTCTCCTTCTCCTTCTTCTACTTCTTCTGATTCACCCTCCAGTCTTCACCTTCTCCTTCTCCTTCTTCTGCTTCTTCTGATTCACCCTCCAGACTTCACCTTCTCCTTCTCCTTCTTCTGCTTCTTCTGATTCACACTCCTGACATCAGCTACTCCTTCTCCTTCTTCTGCTGCTTCTGATTCACCCTCCAGACTTCACCTTCTCCTTCTCCTTCTTCTGCTTCTTATAATTCACCCTCCAGACTTGGCCTTCTCCTTCTCCTTCTTCTACTTCTTCTGATTCACCCTCCAGACTTCACCTTCTTCTTCTCCTTCTTCTACTTCTTCTGATTCACCCTCCAGTCTTCACCTTCTCCTTCTCCTTCTTCTGCTTCTTCTGATTCACCCTCCAGACTTCACCTTCTCCTTCTCCTTCTTCTGCTTCTTCTGATTCACCCTCCAGTCTTCACCTTCTCCTTCTCCTTCTTCTGCTTCTTCTGATTCACCCTCCAGACTTCACCTTCTCCTTCTCCTTCTTCTGCTTCTTCTGATTCACCCTCCTGACTTCACCTTCTCCTTCTCCTTCTTCTGCTTCTTCTGATTCACCCTCCAGACTTCACCTTCTCCTTCTCCTTCTTCTACTTCTTCTGATTCACCCTCCAGACTTCACCTTCTCCTTCTACTTCTTCTGCTTCTTCTGATTCACCCTCCAGACTTCACCTTCTCCTTCTCCTTCTTCTGCTTCTTCTGATTCACCCTCCAGACTTCACCTTCTCCTTCTCCTTCTTCTACTTCTTCTGATTCACCCTCCCGACTTCACCTTCTCCTTCTCCTCCTTCTACTTCTTCTGATTCACCCTCCAGACTTCACCTTCTCCTTCTCCTTCTTTTACTTCTTCTGATTCACCCTTCGGACTTCACCTTCTCCTTCTCCTTCTTCTGCTTCTTCTGATTCACCCTCCAGACTTCACCTTCTCCTTCTACTTCTTCTGCTTCTTCTGATTCACCCTCCAGACTTCACCTTCTCCTTCTCCTTCTGCTGCTTCTTCTGATTCATCCTCCAGACTTTACCTTCTCCTTCTCCTTCTTCTGCTTCTTCTGATTCACCCTCCAGACTTCACCTTCTCCTTCTCCTTCTTCTGCTTCTTCTGAATCACCCTCCAGAATTCACCTTCTCCTTCTCCTTCTTCTACTTCTTCTGATTCACCCTCCAGACTTCACCTTCTCCTTCTCCTTCTTCTGCTTCTTCTGATACACCCTCCAGACTTCACCATCTCCTTCTGCTTCGTCTACTTCTTCTGATTCACCCTCCAGACTACACCTTCTCCTTCTCCTTCTTCTACTTCTTCTGATTGACCCTCCAGACATCACCTTCTCCTTCTCCTTTTCTGCTTCTTCTGATTCACCCTCCAGACTTCACCTTCTCCTTCTCCTTCTTCTGCTTCTTCTAATTCACCCTCCAGACTTGGCCTTCTCCTTCTCCTTCTTCTACTTCTTCTGATTCACCCTCCAGACTCCACCTTCTTCTTCTCCTTCTTCTACTTCTTCTGATTCACCCTCCAGTCTTCACCTTCTCCTTCTCCTTCTTCTGCTTCTTCTGATTCACCCTCCAGACTTCACCTTCTCCTTCTCCTTCTTCTGCTTCTTCTGATTCACCCTCCTGACTTCACCTACTCCTTCTCCTTCTTCTGCATCTTCTGATTCACCCTCCAGACTTCGCCTTCTCCTTCTCCTTCTTCTACTTCTTCTGATTCACCCTCCAGACTTCACCTTCTCCTTCTCCTTCATCTGCTTCTTCTGATTCACCCTCCAGACTTCACCTTCTCCTTCTCCTTCATCTACTTCTTCTGATTCACCCTCCAGACTTCACCTTCTCCTTCTCCTTCTTCTACTTCTTCTGATTCACCCTCCAGTCTTCACCTTCTCCTTCTCCTTCTTCTGCTTCTTCTGATTCACCCTCCAGACTTCACCTTCTCCTTCTCCTTCTTCTGCTTCTTCTGATTCACACTCCTGACATCAGCTACTCCTTCTCCTTCTTCTGCTGCTTCTGATTCACCCTCCAGACTTCACCTTCTCCTTCTCCTTCTTCTACTTCTTCTGACTCACCCTCCAGACATCACCTTCTCCTTCTACTTCTTCTGCTTCTTCTGATTCACCCTCCAGACTTCACCTTCTCCTTCTCCTTCTTCTGCTTCTTCTGATTCACCCTCCAGACTTCACCTTCTCCTTCTCCTTCTTCTGCTTCTTCTGATTCACCCTCCAGACTTCACCTTCTCCTTCTCCTTCTTCTGCTTCTTCTGATTCACCCTCCAGACTTCACTTTCTCCTTCTCCTTCTTCTACTTCTTCTGATTCACCCTCCAGACTTCACCTTCTCCTTCTCCTTCTTCTGCTTCTTCTGATTCACCCTCCAGGCTTCACCATCTCCTTCTCCTTCGTCTACTTCTTCTGATTCACCCTCCAGACTACACCTTCTCCTTCTCCTTCTTCTACTTCTTCTGATTCACCCTCCAGACTTCACCTTCTCCTTCTCCTTCTTCTGCTTCTTCTGATTCACCCTCCAGACTTCACCTGCTCCTTCTCCTTCATCTACTTCTTCTGATTCACCCTCCAGACTTCACCTTCTCCTTCTCCTTCTTCTACTTCTTCTGATTCACCCTCCAGACTTCACCTTCTCCTTCTCCTTCTTCTACTTCTTCTGCTTCTCCCTCCAGACTTCACCTTCTCCTTCTCCTTCTTCTGCTTCTTCTGATTCACCCTCCAGACTTCACCTTCTCCTTCTCCTTCTTCTACTTCTTCTAATTCACCCTCCAGACTTCTCCTTCTCCTTCTCCTTCTTCTACTTCTTCTGATTCACCCTCCAGACTTCACCTTCTCCTTCTCCTTCTTCTACTTCTTCTGATTCACCCTCCTGACTTCACCTTCTCCTTCTCCTTCTTCTGCTTCTTCTGCTTCACCCTCCAGACTTCGCCTTCTCCTTCTCCTTCTTCTGCTTCTTCTGCTTCACCCTCCAGACTTCACCTTCTCCTTCTCCTTCTTCTGCTTCTTCTGCTTCACCCTCCTGACTTCACCTTCTGCTTCTCCTTCTTCTACTTCTTCTGATTCACCCTCCAGACTTCACCTTCTACTTCTCCTTCTTCTGCTTCTTCTGCTTCACCCTCCAGACTTCACCTTCTCCTTCTCCTTCTTCTGCTTCTTCTGCTTCGCCCTCCAGACTTCACCTTCTCCTTCTCCTTCTTCTGCTTCTTCTGCTTCACCCTCCAGACTTCACCTTCTCCTTCTCCTTCTTCTGCTTCTTCTGATTCACCCTCCAGACCTCACCTTCTTCTTCTCCTTCTTCTACTTCTTCTGATTCACCCTCCAGACTTCATCTTCTCCTTCTCCTTCTTCTGCTTCTTCTGATTCACCCTCCAGACTTCACCTTCTCCTTCTCCTTCTTCTGCTTATTCTGATTCACCCTCCAGACTTCACCTTCTCCTTCTCCTTCTTCTACTTCTTCTGATTCACCCTCCAGAATTCACCTTCTCCTTCTCCTTCTTCTACTTTTTCTGATTCACCCTCCAGTCTTCACCTTCTCCTTCTCCTTCTTCTGCTTCTTCTGCTTCACCCTTCAGACTTCACCTTCTCCTTCTCTTTCTTCTGCTTCTTCTGATTCACCCTCCAGACTTCACCTTCTCCTTCTCCTTCTTCTGCTTCTTCTGATTCACCCTCCAGACTTCACCTTCTCCTTCTCCTTCCTTTGCTTCTTCTCATTCACCCTCCAGACTTCACCTTCTCCTTCTCCTTCTTCTACTTCTTCTGATTCACCCTCCAGACTTCACCTTCTCCTTCTCCTTCTTCTACTTCTTCTGATTCACCCTCCAGACTTCAGCTTCTCCTTCTCCTTCTTCTGCTTCTTCTGATTCACCCCCCAGACTTCACCTTCTCCTTCTCCTTCTTCTGCTTCTTCTGATTCACCCTCCAGACTTCACCTTCTCCTTCTCCTTCTTCTGCTTCTTCTGATTCACGCTTCAGACTTCACCTTCTCCTTCTCCTTCTTCTGCTTCTTCTGAGTCACCCTCCAGACCTCACCTTCTCCTTCTCCTTCCTCTACTTCTTCTGATTCACCCTCCAGACTTCATCTTCTCCTTCTCCTTCTTCTGCTTCTTCTGATTCACCCTCCTGACTTCACCTTCTCCTTCTCCTTCTTCTGCTTCTTCTGATTCACCCTCCAGACTTCACCTTCTCCTTCTCCTTCTGCTACTTCTTCTGATTCACCCTCCAGACTTCACCTTCTCCTTCTACTTCTTCTGCTTCTTCTGATTCACCCTCCAGACTTCACCTTCTCCTTCTCCTTCTTCTGCTTCTTCTGATTCACCCTCCAGACTTCACCTTCTCCTTCTCCTTCTTCTGCTTCTTCTGATTCACCCTCCAGACTTCACCTTCTCCTTCTCCTTCTTCTGCTTCTTCCGATTCACCCTCCAGACTTCACCTTCTCCTTCTCCTTCTTCTACTTCTTCTGATTCACCCTCCAGACTTCACCTTCTCCTTCTCCTTCTTCTGCTTCTTCTGATTCACCCTCCAGACTTCACCTTCTCCTTCTCCTTCGTCTACTTCTTCTGATTCACCCTCCAGACTACACCTTCTCCTTCTCCTTCTTCTACTTCTTCTGATTCACCCTCCCGACTTCACCTTCTCCTTCTCCTTCTTCTGCTTCTTCTGATTCACCCTCCAGACTTCACCTTCTCCTTCTCCTTCTTCTACTTCTTCTGATTCACCCTCCAGACTTCACCATCTCCTTCTCCTTCTTCTACTTCTTCTGATTCACCCTCCAGAATTCACCTTCTCCTTCTCCTTCTTTTACTTCTTCTGATTCACCCTCCAGTCTTCACCTTCTCCTTCTCCTTCTTCTGCTTCTTCTGCTTCACCCTCCAGACTTCACCTTCTCCTTCTATTTCTTCTGCTTCTTCTGATTCACCCTCCAGACTTCACCTTCTCCTTCTCCTTCTTCTGATTCTTCTGATTCACCCTCCAGACTTCACCTTCTCCTTCTCCTTCTTCTGCTTCTTCTGATTCACCCTCCTGACTTCACCTTCTCCTTCTCCTTCTTCTACTTCTTCTGATTCACCCTCCTGACTTCACCTTCTCCTTCTCCTTCTTCTACTTCTTCTGATTCACCCTCCAGACTTCACCTTCTCCTTCTCCTTCTTCTGCTTCTTCTGATTCACCCTCCAGACTTCACCTTCTCCTTCTCCTTCGTCTACTTCTTCTGATTCACCCTCCAGACTACACCTTCTCCTTCTCCTTCTTCTACTTCTTCTGATTCACCCTCCCGACTTCACCTTCTCCTTCTCCTTCTTCTGCTTCTTCTGATTCACCCTCCAGACTTCACCTTCTCCTTCTCCTTCTTCTACTTCTTCTCATTCACCCTCCAGACTTCACCATCTCCTTCTCCTTCTTCTACTTCTTCTGATTCACCCTCCAGAATTCACCTTCTCCTTCTCCTTCTTTTACTTCTTCTGATTCACCCTCCAGTCTTCACCTTCTCCTTCTCCTTCTTCTGCTTCTTCTGCTTCACCCTCCAGACTTCACCTTCTCCTTCTATTTCTTCTGCTTCTTCTGATTCACCCTCCAGACTTCACCTTCTCCTTCTCCTTCTTCTGATTCTTCTGATTCACCCTCCAGACTTCACCTTCTCCTTCTCCTTCTTCTGCTTCTTCTGATTCACCCTCCTGACTTCACCTTCTCCTTCTCCTTCTTCTACTTCTTCTGATTCACCCTCCTGACTTCACCTTCTCCTTCTCCTTCTTCTACTTCTTCTGCTTCACCCTCCAGACTTCACCTTCTCCTTCTCCTTCTTCTACTTCTTCTGATTCACCCTCCAGACTTCACCTTCTCCTTCTCCTTATTCTGCTTCTTCTGATTCACCCTCCAGACTTCACCTTCTCCTTCTCCTTATTCTGCTTCTTCTGATTCACCCTCCAGACTTCACCTTCTCCTTCTCCTTCTTCTGCTTCTTCTGATTCACCCTCCAGACTTCACCTTCTCCTTCTCCTTCTTCTGCTTCTTCTGATTCACCCTCCAGACTTCACCTTCTCCTTCTCATTCTTCTACTTCTTCTGATTCACCCTCCAGACTTCATCTTCTCCTTCTCCTTCTTCTGCTTCTTCTGATTCACCCTCCAGACTTCACCATCTCATTCTCCTTCCTTTGCTTCTTCTGATTCACCCTCCAGACTTCACCTTCTCCTTCTCCTTCTTCTACTTCTTCTGATTCACCCTCCAGACTTCACCTTCTCCTTCTCCTTCTTCTACTTCTTCTGATTCACCCTCCAGACTTCACCTTCTCCTTCTCCTTCTTCTGCTTCTTCTGATTCGCCCCCCAGACTTCACCTTCTCCTTCTCCTTCTTCTGCTTCTTCTGATTCACCCTCCAGACTTCACCTTCTCCTTCTCCTTCTTCTGCTTTTTCTGATTCACCCTTCAGACTTCACCTTCTCCTTCTCCTTCTTCTGCTTCTTCTGATTCACCCTCCAGGTCTCACCTTCTCCTTCTCCTTCTTCTACTTCTTCTGATTCATCCTCCAGACTTCATCTTCTCCTTCTCCTTCTTCTGCTTCTTCTGAAACACCCTCCAGACTTCACCTTCTCCTTCTCCTTCTTCTGCTTCTTCTGATTCATCCTCCAGGCTTTGCCTTCTCCTTCTCCTTCTTCTATTTCTTCTGATTCACCCTCCAGACTTCACCTTCTCCTTCTCCTTCTTCTCCTTCTTCTGATTCACCCTCCAGTCTTCACCTTCTCCTTCTCCTTCTTCTGCTTCTTCTGATTCACCCTCCAGACTTCACCTTCTCCTTCTCCTTCTTCTGCTTCTTCTGATTCACCCTCCTGACTTCACCTTCTCCTTCTCCTTCTTCTGCTTCTTCTGATTCACCCTCCAGACTTCACCTTCTCCTTCTCCTTCTTCTACTTCTTTTGATTCACCCTCCAGACTTCACCTTCTCCTTCTACTTCTTCTGCTTCTTCTGATTCACCCTCCAGACTTCACCTTCTCCTTCTCCTTCTTCTGCTTCTTCTGATTCACCCTCCAGACTTCACCTTCTCCTTCTCCTTCTTCTACTTCTTCTGATTCACCCTCCCGACTTCACCTTCTCCTTCTCCTTCTTCTGCTTCTTCTGATTCACCCTCCAGACTTCACCTTCTCCTTCTCCTTCTTCTACTTCTTCTGATTCACCCTCCAGACTTCACCTTCTCCTTCTCCTTCTTCCACTTCTTGTGATTCACCCTCCAGAATTCACCTTCTCCTTCTCCTTCTTCTACTTCTTCTGATTCACCCTCCAGTCTTCACCTTCTCCTTCTCCTTCTTCTGCTTCTTCTGCTTCACCCTCCAGACTTCACCTTCTCCTTCTCTTTCTTCTGCTTCTTCTGATTCACCCTCCAGACTTCACCTTCTCCTTCTCCTTCTTCTGATTCTTCTGATTCACCCTCCAGACTTCACCTTCTCCTTCTCCTTCTTCTACTTCTTCTGATTCACCCTCCTGACTTCACCTTCTCCTTCTCCTTCTTCTACTTCTTCTGATTCACCCTCCTGACTTCACCTTCTCCTTCTCCTTCTTCTACTTCTTCTGCTTCACCCTCCAGACTTCACCTTCTCCTTCTCCTTCTTCTACTTCTTCTGATTCACCCTCCAGACTTCACCTTCTCCTTTTCCTTCTTCTGCTTCTTCTGATTCACCCTCCAGACTTCACCTTCTCCTTCTCCTTATTCTGCTTCTTATGATTCACCCTCCAGACTTCACCTTCTCCTTCTCCTTCTTCTGCTTCTTCTGATTCACCCTCCAGACTTCACCTTCTCCTTCTCCTTCTTCTGCTTCTTCTGATTCACCCTCCAGACTTCACCTTCTCCTTCTCATTCTTCTACTTCTTCTGATTCACCCTCCAGACTTCATCTTCTCCTTCTCCTTCTTCTGCTTCTTCTGATTCACTCTCCAGACTTCACCTTCTCCTTCTCCTTCTTCTGCTTCTTCTGATTCACCCTCCTGACTTCACCTTCTCCTTCTTCTACTTCTTCTGATTCACCCTCCTGACTTCACCTTCTCCTTCTCCTTCTTCTACTTCTTCTGCTTCACCCTCCAGACTTCACCTTCTCCTTCTCCTTCTTCTACTTCTTCTGATTCACCCTCCAGACTTCAGCTTCTCCTTCTCCTTCTTCTGCTTCTTCTGATTCACCCTCCAGACTTCACCTTCTCCTTCTCCTTATTCTGCTTCTTCTGATTCACCCGCCAGACTTCACCTTCTCCTTCTCCATCATCTGCTTCTTCTGATTCACCCTCCAGACTTCACCTTCTCCTTCTCCTTCTTCTGCTTCTTCTGATTCACCCTCCAGACTTCACCTTCTCCTTCTCATTCTTCTACTTCTTCTGATTCACCCTCCAGACTTCATCTTCTCCTTCTCCTTCTTCTGCTTCTTCTGATTCACCCTCCAGACTTCACCTTCTCATTCTCCTTCCTTTGCTTCTTCTGATTCACCCTCCAGACTTCACCTTCTCCTTCTTCTTCTTCTACTTCTTCTGATTCACCCTCCAGACTTCACCTTCTCCTTCTCCTTCTTCTACTTCTTCTGATTCACCCTCCAGACTTCACCTTCTCCTTCTCCTTCTTCTGCTTCTTCTGATTCACCCCCCAGACTTCACCTTCTCCTTCTCCTTCTTCTGCTTCTTCTGATTCACCCTCCAGACTTCACCTTCTCCTTCTCCTTCTTCTGCTTCTTCTGATTCACCCTCCAGACTTCACCTTCTCCTTCTCCTTATTCTGCTTCTTATGATTCACCCTCCAGACTTCACCTTCTCCTTCTCCTTCTTCTGCTTCTTCTGATTCACCCTCCAGACTTCACCTTCTCCTTCTCCTTCTTCTGCTTCTTCTGATTCACCCTCCAGACTTCACCTTCTCCTTCTCATTCTTCTACTTCTTCTGATTCACCCTCCAGACTTCATCTTCTCCTTCTCCTTCTTCTGCTTCTTCTGATTCACTCTCCAGACTTCACCTTCTCATTCTCCTTCCTTTGCTTCTTCTGATTCACCCTCCAGACTTCACCTTCTCCTTCTCCTTCTTCTACTTCTTCTGATTCACCCTCCAGACTTCACCTTCTCCTTCTCCTTCTTCTACTTCTTCTGATTCACCCTCCAGACTTCACCTTCTCCTTCTCCTTCTTCTGCTTCTTCTGATTCACCCTCCTGACTTCACCTTCTCCTTCTTCTACTTCTTCTGATTCACCCTCCTGACTTCACCTTCTCCTTCTCCTTCTTCTACTTCTTCTGCTTCACCCTCCAGACTTCACCTTCTCCTTCTCCTTCTTCTACTTCTTCTGATTCACCCTCCAGACTTCAGCTTCTCCTTCTCCTTCTTCTGCTTCTTCTGATTCACCCTCCAGACTTCACCTTCTCCTTCTCCTTATTCTGCTTCTTCTGATTCACCCGCCAGACTTCACCTTCTCCTTCTCCATCATCTGCTTCTTCTGATTCACCCTCCAGACTTCACCTTCTCCTTCTCCTTCTTCTGCTTCTTCTGATTCACCCTCCAGACTTCACCTTCTCCTTCTCATTCTTCTACTTCTTCTGATTCACCCTCCAGACTTCATCTTCTCCTTCTCCTTCTTCTGCTTCTTCTGATTCACCCTCCAGACTTCACCTTCTCATTCTCCTTCCTTTGCTTCTTCTGATTCACCCTCCAGACTTCACCTTCTCCTTCTTCTTCTTCTACTTCTTCTGATTCACCCTCCAGACTTCACCTTCTCCTTCTCCTTCTTCTACTTCTTCTGATTCACCCTCCAGACTTCACCTTCTCCTTCTCCTTCTTCTGCTTCTTCTGATTCACCCCCCAGACTTCACCTTCTCCTTCTCCTTCTTCTGCTTCTTCTGATTCACCCTCCAGACTTCACCTTCTCCTTCTCCTTCTTCTGCTTCTTCTGATTCACCCTTCAGACTTCACCTTCTCCTTCTCCTTCTTCTGCTTCTTCTGATTCACCCTCCAGAGCTCACCTTCTCCTTCTCCTTCTTCTACTTCTTCTGATTCATCCTCCAGACTTCATCTGCTCCTTCTCCTTCTTCTGCTTCTTCTGAAACACCCTCCAGACTTCACCTTCTCCTTCTCCTTCTTCTGCTTCTTCTGATTCATCCTCCAGGCTTTGCCTTCTCCTTCTCCTTCTTCTACTTCTTCTGATTCACCCTCCAGACTTCCCCTTCTCCTTCTCCTTCTTCTACTTCTTCTGATTCACCCTCCAGACTTCACCTTCTCCTTCTACTTATTCTGCTTCTTCTGAAACACCCTCCAGACTTCACCTTCTCCTTCTCCTTCTTCTGCTTCTTCTGATTCATCCTCCAGGCTTTGCCTTCTCCTTCTCCTTCTTCTACTTCTTCTGATTCACCCTCCAGACTTCACCTTCTCCTTCTCCTTCTTCTACTTCTTCTGATTCACCCTCCAGACTTCACCTTCTCCTTCTCCTTCTTCTGCTTCTTCTGATTCACCCTCCTGACCTCACCTTCTCCTTCTCCTTCTTCTACTTCTTCTGATTCACCCTCCTGACTTCACCTTCTCCTTCTCCTTCTTCTACTTCTTCTGCTTCACCCTCCAGACTTCACCTTCTCCTTCTCCTTCTTCTACTTCTTCTGATTCACCCTCCAGACTTCACCTTCTCCTTCTCCTTCTTCTGCTTCTTCTGATTCACCCTCCAGACTTCACCTTCTCCTTCTTCTTATTCTGCTTCTTCTGATTCACCCTCCAGACTTCACCTTCTGCTTCTCCTTCTTCTGCTTCTTCTGATTCACCCTCCAGACTTCACCTTCTCCTTCTCCTTCTTCTGCTTCTTCTGATTCACCCTCCAGACTTCACCTTCTCCTTCTCATTCTTCTACTTCTTCTGATTCACCCTCCAGACTTCATCTTCTCCTTCTCCTTCTTCTGCTTCTTCTGATTCACCCTCCAGACTTCACCTTCTCATTCTCCTTCCTTTGCTTCTTCTGATTCACCCTCCAGACTTCACCTTCTCCTTCTCCTTCTTCTACTTCTTCTGATTCACCCTCCAGACTTCACCTTCTCCTTCTCCTTCTTCTACTTCTTCTGATTCACCCTCCAGACTTCCCCTTCTCCTTCTCCTTCTTCTGCTTCTTCTGATTCACCCCCCAGACTTCACCTTCTCCTTCTCCTTCTTCTGCTTCTTCTGATTCACCCTCCAGACTTCACCTTCTCCTTCTCCTTCTTCTGCTTCTTCTGATTCACCCTTCAGACTTCACCTTCTCCTTCTCCTTCTCCTTCTTCTGCTTCTTCTGATTCACCCTCCAGACCTCACCTTCTCCTTCTCCTTCTTCTACTTCTTCTGATTCATCCTCCAGACTTCATCTTCTCCTTCTCCTTCTTCTGCTTCTTCTGAAACACCCTCCAGACTTCACCTTCTCCTTCTCCTTCTTCTGCTTCTTCTGATTCATCCTCCAGGCTTTGCCTTCTCCTTCTCCTTCTTCTACTTCTTCTGATTCACCCTCCAGACTTCACCTTCTCCTTCTCCTTCTTCTACTTCTTCTGATTCACCCTCCAGTCTTCACCTTCTCCTTCTCCTTCTTCTGCTTCTTCTGATTCACACTCCAGACTTCACCTTCTCCTTCTCCTTATTCTGCTTCTTCTGATTCACCCTCCAGACTTCACCTTCTCCTTCTCCTTCTTCTGCTTCTTCTGATTCACCCTCCAGACTTCACCTTCTCCTTCTCATTCTTCAACTTCTTCTGATACACCCTCCAGACTTCATCTTCTCCTTCTCCTTCTTCTGCTTTTTCTGATTCACCCCCCAGACTTCACCATCTCATTCTCCTTCCTTTGCTTCTTCTGATTCACCCTCCAGACTTCACCTTCTCCTTCTCCTTTTTCTACTTCTTCTGATTCACCCTCCAGACTTCACCTTCTCCTTCTCCTTCTTCTACTTCTTCTGATTCACCCTCCAGACTTCACCTTCTCCTTCTCCTTCTTCTGCTTCTTCTGATTCGCCCCCCAGACTTCACCTTCTCCTTCTCCTTCTTCTGCTTCTTCTGATTCTCCCTCCAGACTTTACCTTCTCCTTCTCCTTCTTCTGCTTTTTCTGATTCACCCTTCAGACTTCACCTTCTCCTTCTCCTTCTTCTGCTTCTTCTGATTCACCCTCCAGACCTCACCTTCTCCTTCTCCTTCTTCTACTTCTTCTGATTCATCCTCCAGACTTCATCTTCTCCTTCTCCTTCTTCTGCTTCTTCTGAAACACCCTCCAGACTTCACCTTCTCCTTCTCCTTCTTCTGCTTCTTCTGATTCATCCTCCATGCTTTGCCTTCTCCTTCTCCTTCTTCTATTTCTTCTGATTCACCCTCCAGACTTCACCTTCTCCTTCTCCTTCTTCTACTTCTTCTGATTCACCCTCCAGTCTTCACCTTCTCCTTCTCCTTCTTCTGCTTCTTCTGATTCACCCTCCAGACTTCACCTTCTCCTTCTCCTTCTTCTGCTTCTTCTGATTCACCCTCCTGACTTCACCTTCTCCTTCTCCTTCTTCTGCTTCTTCTGATTCACCCTCCAGACATCACCTTCTCCTTCTCCTTCTTCTACTTCTTCTGATTCACCCTCCAGACTTCACCTTCTCCTTCTACTTCTTCTGCTTCTTCTGATTCACCCTCCAGACTTCACCTTCTCCTTCTCCTTCTTCTGCTTCTTCTGATTCACCCTCCAGACTTCACCTTCTCCTTCTCCTTCTTCTACTTCTTCTGATTCACCCTCCCGACTTCACCTTCTCCTTCTCCTTCTTCTGCTTCTTCTGATTCACCCTCCAGACTTCACCTTCTCCTTCTCCTTCTTCTACTTCTTCTGATTCACCCTCCAGACTTCACCTTCTCCTTCTACTTCTTCTACTTCTTGTGATTCACCCTCCAGAATTCACCTTCTCCTTCTCCTTCTTCTACTTCTTCTGATTCACCCTCCAGTCTTCACCTTCTCCTTCTCCTTCTTCTGCTTCTTCTGCTTCACCCTCCAGACTTCACCTTCTCCTTCTCTTTCTTCTGCTTCTTCTGATTCACCCTCCAGACTTCACCTTCTCCTTCTCCTTCTTCTGATTCTTCTGATTCACCCTCCAGACTTCACCTTCTCCTTCTCCTTCTTCTGCTTCTTCTGATTCACCCTCCTGACTTCACCTTCTCCTTATCCTTCTTCTACTTCTTCTGATTCACCCTCCTGACTTCACCTTCTCCTTCTCCTTCTTCTACTTCTTCTGCTTCACCCTCCAGACCTCACCCTCTCCTTCTCCTTCTTCTACTTCTTCTGATTCACCCTCCAGACTTCACCTTCTCCTTTTCCTTCTTCTGCTTCTTCTGATTCACCCTCCAGACTTCACCTTCTTCTTCTCCTTATTCTGCTTCTTCTGATTCACCCTCCAGACTTCACCTTCTCCTTCTCCTTCTTCTGCATCTTCTGATTCACCCTCCAGACTTCACCTTCTCCTTCTCCTTCTTCTGCTTCTTCTGATTCACCCTCCAGACTTCACCTTCTCCTTCTCATTCTTCTACTTCTTCTGATTCACCCTCCAGACTTCATCTTCTCCTTCTCCTTCTTCTGCTTCTTCTGATTCACCCTCCAGACTTCACCATCTCATTCTCCTTCCTTTGCTTCTTCTGATTCACCCTCCAGACTTCACCTTCTCCTTCTCCTTCTTCTACTTCTTCTGATTCACCCTCCAGACTTCACCTTCTCCTTCTCCTTCTTCTACTTCTTCTGATTCACCCTCCAGACTTCACCTTCTCCTTCTCCTTCTTCTGCTTCTTCTGATTCACCCTCCTGACTTCACCTTCTCCTTCTTCTACTTCTTCTGATTCACCCTCCAGACTTCACCTTCTCCTTCTACTTATTCTGCTTCTTCTGAAACACCCTCCAGACTTCACCTTCTCCTTCTCCTTCTTCTGCTTCTTCTGATTCATCCTCCAGGCTTTGCCTTCTCCTTCTCCTTCTTCTACTTCTTCTGATTCACCCTCCAGACTTCACCTTCTCCTTCTCCTTCTTCTACTTCTTCTGATTCACCCTCCAGACTTCACCTTCTCCTTCTCCTTCTTCTGCTTCTTCTGATTCACCCTCCTGACCTCACCTTCTCCTTCTCCTTCTTCTACTTCTTCTGATTCACCCTCCTGACTTCACCTTCTCCTTCTCCTTCTTCTACTTCTTCTGCTTCACCCTCCAGACTTCACCTTCTCCTTCTCCTTCTTCTACTTCTTCTGATTCACCCTCCAGACTTCACCTTCTCCTTCTCCTTCTTCTGCTTCTTCTGATTCACCCTCCAGACTTCACCTTCTCCTTCTTCTTATTCTGCTTCTTCTGATTCACCCTCCAGACTTCACCTTCTGCTTCTCCTTCTTCTGCTTCTTCTGATTCACCCTCCAGACTTCACCTTCTCCTTCTCCTTCTTCTGCTTCTTCTGATTCACCCTCCAGACTTCACCTTCTCCTTCTCATTCTTCTACTTCTTCTGATTCACCCTCCAGACTTCATCTTCTCCTTCTCCTTCTTCTGCTTCTTCTGATTCACCCTCCAGACTTCACCTTCTCATTCTCCTTCCTTTGCTTCTTCTGATTCACCCTCCAGACTTCACCTTCTCCTTCTCCTTCTTCTACTTCTTCTGATTCACCCTCCAGACTTCACCTTCTCCTTCTCCTTCTTCTACTTCTTCTGATTCACCCTCCAGACTTCCCCTTCTCCTTCTCCTTCTTCTGCTTCTTCTGATTCACCCCCCAGACTTCACCTTCTCCTTCTCCTTCTTCTGCTTCTTCTGATTCACCCTCCAGACTTCACCTTCTCCTTCTCCTTCTTCTGCTTCTTCTGATTCACCCTTCAGACTTCACCTTCTCCTTCTCCTTCTCCTTCTTCTGCTTCTTCTGATTCACCCTCCAGACCTCACCTTCTCCTTCTCCTTCTTCTACTTCTTCTGATTCATCCTCCAGACTTCATCTTCTCCTTCTCCTTCTTCTGCTTCTTCTGAAACACCCTCCAGACTTCACCTTCTCCTTCTCCTTCTTCTGCTTCTTCTGATTCATCCTCCAGGCTTTGCCTTCTCCTTCTCCTTCTTCTACTTCTTCTGATTCACCCTCCAGACTTCACCTTCTCCTTCTCCTTCTTCTACTTCTTCTGATTCACCCTCCAGTCTTCACCTTCTCCTTCTCCTTCTTCTGCTTCTTCTGATTCACACTCCAGACTTCACCTTCTCCTTCTCCTTATTCTGCTTCTTCTGATTCACCCTCCAGACTTCACCTTCTCCTTCTCCTTCTTCTGCTTCTTCTGATTCACCCTCCAGACTTCACCTTCTCCTTCTCATTCTTCAACTTCTTCTGATACACCCTCCAGACTTCATCTTCTCCTTCTCCTTCTTCTGCTTTTTCTGATTCACCCCCCAGACTTCACCATCTCATTCTCCTTCCTTTGCTTCTTCTGATTCACCCTCCAGACTTCACCTTCTCCTTCTCCTTCTTCTACTTCTTCTGATTCACCCTCCAGACTTCACCTTCTCCTTCTCCTTCTTCTACTTCTTCTGATTCACCCTCCAGACTTCACCTTCTCCTTCTCCTTCTTCTGCTTCTTCTGATTCGCCCCCCAGACTTCACCTTCTCCTTCTCCTTCTTCTGCTTCTTCTGATTCTCCCTCCAGACTTTACCTTCTCCTTCTCCTTCTTCTGCTTTTTCTGATTCACCCTTCAGACTTCACCTTCTCCTTCTCCTTCTTCTGCTTCTTCTGATTCACCCTCCAGACCTCACCTTCTCCTTCTCCTTCTTCTACTTCTTCTGATTCATCCTCCAGACTTCATCTTCTCCTTCTCCTTCTTCTGCTTCTTCTGAAACACCCTCCAGACTTCACCTTCTCCTTCTCCTTCTTCTGCTTCTTCTGATTCATCCTCCATGCTTTGCCTTCTCCTTCTCCTTCTTCTATTTCTTCTGATTCACCCTCCAGACTTCACCTTCTCCTTCTCCTTCTTCTACTTCTTCTGATTCACCCTCCAGTCTTCACCTTCTCCTTCTCCTTCTTCTGCTTCTTCTGATTCACCCTCCAGACTTCACCTTCTCCTTCTCCTTCTTCTGCTTCTTCTGATTCACCCTCCTGACTTCACCTTCTCCTTCTCCTTCTTCTGCTTCTTCTGATTCACCCTCCAGACATCACCTTCTCCTTCTCCTTCTTCTACTTCTTCTGATTCACCCTCCAGACTTCACCTTCTCCTTCTACTTCTTCTGCTTCTTCTGATTCACCCTCCAGACTTCACCTTCTCCTTCTCCTTCTTCTGCTTCTTCTGATTCACCCTCCAGACTTCACCTTCTCCTTCTCCTTCTTCTACTTCTTCTGATTCACCCTCCCGACTTCACCTTCTCCTTCTCCTTCTTCTGCTTCTTCTGATTCACCCTCCAGACTTCACCTTCTCCTTCTCCTTCTTCTACTTCTTCTGATTCACCCTCCAGACTTCACCTTCTCCTTCTACTTCTTCTACTTCTTGTGATTCACCCTCCAGAATTCACCTTCTCCTTCTCCTTCTTCTACTTCTTCTGATTCACCCTCCAGTCTTCACCTTCTCCTTCTCCTTCTTCTGCTTCTTCTGCTTCACCCTCCAGACTTCACCTTCTCCTTCTCTTTCTTCTGCTTCTTCTGATTCACCCTCCAGACTTCACCTTCTCCTTCTCCTTCTTCTGATTCTTCTGATTCACCCTCCAGACTTCACCTTCTCCTTCTCCTTCTTCTGCTTCTTCTGATTCACCCTCCTGACTTCACCTTCTCCTTATCCTTCTTCTACTTCTTCTGATTCACCCTCCTGACTTCACCTTCTCCTTCTCCTTCTTCTACTTCTTCTGCTTCACCCTCCAGACCTCACCCTCTCCTTCTCCTTCTTCTACTTCTTCTGATTCACCCTCCAGACTTCACCTTCTCCTTTTCCTTCTTCTGCTTCTTCTGATTCACCCTCCAGACTTCACCTTCTTCTTCTCCTTATTCTGCTTCTTCTGATTCACCCTCCAGACTTCACCTTCTCCTTCTCCTTCTTCTGCATCTTCTGATTCACCCTCCAGACTTCACCTTCTCCTTCTCCTTCTTCTGCTTCTTCTGATTCACCCTCCAGACTTCACCTTCTCCTTCTCATTCTTCTACTTCTTCTGATTCACCCTCCAGACTTCATCTTCTCCTTCTCCTTCTTCTGCTTCTTCTGATTCACCCTCCAGACTTCACCATCTCATTCTCCTTCCTTTGCTTCTTCTGATTCACCCTCCAGACTTCACCTTCTCCTTCTCCTTCTTCTACTTCTTCTGATTCACCCTCCAGACTTCACCTTCTCCTTCTCCTTCTTCTACTTCTTCTGATTCACCCTCCAGACTTCACCTTCTCCTTCTCCTTCTTCTGCTTCTTCTGATTCACCCTCCTGACTTCACCTTCTCCTTCTTCTACTTCTTCTGATTCACCCTCCTGACTTCACCTTCTCCTTCTCCTTCTTCTACTTCTTCTGCTTCACCCTCCAGACTTCACCTTCTCCTTCTCCTTCTTCTACTTCTTCTGATTCACCCTCCAGACTTCACCTTCTCCTTCTCCTTCTTCTGCTTCTTCTGATTCACCCTCCAGACTTCACCTTCTCCTTCTCCTTATTCTGCTTCTTCTGATTCACCCTCCAGGCTTCACCTTCTCCTTCTCCATCTTCTGCTTCTTCTGATTCACCCTCCAGACTTCACCTTCTCCTTCTCCTTCTTCTGCTTCTTCTGATTCACCCTCCAGACTTCACCTTCTCCTTCTCATTCTTCTACTTCTTCTGATTCACCCTCCAGACTTCATCTTCTCCTTCTCCTTCTTCTGCTTCTTCTGATTCACCCTCCAGACTTCACCTTCTCATTCTCCTTCCTTTGCTTCTTCTGATTCACCCTCCAGACTTCACCTTCTCCTTCTCCTTCTTCTACTTCTTCTGATTCACCCTCCAGACTTCACCTTCTCCTTCTCCTTCTTCTACTTCTTCTGGTTCACACTCCAGACTTCACCTTCTCCTTCTCCTTCTTCTACTTCTTCTGATTCACCCTCCAGTCTTCACCTTCTGCTTCTCCTTCTTCTGCTTCTTCTGATTCACCCTCCAGACTTCACCTTCTCCTTCTCCTTCTTCTGCTTCTTCTGATTCACCCTCCTGACTTCACCTTCTCCTTCTCCCTCTTTTGCTTCTTCTGATTCACCCTCCAGACTTCACCTTCTCCTTCTCCTTCTTCTACTTCTTCTGATTCACCCTCCAGACTTCACCTTCTCCTTCTACTTCTTCTGCTTCTTCTGATTCACCCTCCAGACTTCACCTTCTCCTTCTCCTTCTTCTACTTCTTCTGATTCACCCTCCCGACTTCACCTTCTCCTTCTCCTTCTTCTGCTTCTTCTGAATCACCCTCCAGACTTCACCTTCTCCTTCTCCTTCTTCTACTTCTTCTGATTCACCCTCCAGACTTCACCTTCTCCTTCTCCTTCTTCTACTTCTTCTGGTTCACACTCCAGACTTCACCTTCTCCTTCTCCTTCTTCTACTTCTTCTGATTCACCCTCCAGTCTTCACCTTCTGCTTCTCCTTCTTCTGCTTCTTCTGATTCACCCTCCAGACTTCACCTTCTCCTTCTCCTTCTTCTACTTCTTCTGATTCACCCTCCAGACTTCACCTTCTCCTTCTCTATCTTCTGCTTCTTCTGATTCACCCTCCAGACTTCACCTTCTCCTTCTCCTTATTCTGCTTCTTCTGATTCACCCTCCAGGCTTCACCTTCTCCTTCTCCATCTTCTGCTTCTTCTGATTCACCCTCCAGACTTCACCTTCTCCTTCTCCTTCTTCTGCTTCTTCTGATTCACCCTCCAGACTTCACCTTCTCCTTCTCATTCTTCTACTTCTTCTGATTCACCCTCCAGACTTCATCTTCTCCTTCTCCTTCTTCTGCTTCTTCTGATTCACCCTCCAGACTTCACCTTCTCATTCTCCTTCCTTTGCTTCTTCTGATTCACCCTCCAGACTTCACCTTCTCCTTCTCCTTCTTCTACTTCTTCTGATTCACCCTCCAGACTTCACCTTCTCCTTCTCCTTCTTCTACTTCTTCTGGTTCACACTCCAGACTTCACCTTCTCCTTCTCCTTCTTCTACTTCTTCTGATTCACCCTCCAGTCTTCACCTTCTGCTTCTCCTTCTTCTGCTTCTTCTGATTCACCCTCCAGACTTCACCTTCTCCTTCTCCTTCTTCTGCTTCTTCTGATTCACCCTCCTGACTTCACCTTCTCCTTCTCCCTCTTTTGCTTCTTCTGATTCACCCTCCAGACTTCACCTTCTCCTTCTCCTTCTTCTACTTCTTCTGATTCACCCTCCAGACTTCACCTTCTACTTCTACTTCTTCTGCTTCTTCTGATTCACCCTCCAGACTTCACCTTCTCCTTCTCCTTCTTCTACTTCTTCTGATTCACCCTCCCGACTTCACCTTCTCCTTCTCCTTCTTCTGCTTCTTCTGAATCACCCTCCAGACTTCACTTTCTCCTTCTCCTTCTTCTACTTCTTCTGATTCACCCTCCAGACTTCACCTTCTCCTTCTCCTTCTTCTACTTCTTCTGATTCACCCTCCAAAATTCACCTTCTACTTCTTCTTCTTCTACTTCTTCTGATTCACCCTCCAGTCTTCACCTTCTCCTTCTCCTTCTTCTGCTTCTTCTGCTTCACCCTCCAGACTTCACCTTCTCCTTCTCTTTCTCCTGCTTCTTCTGATTCACCCTCCAGACTTCACCTTCTCCTTCTCCTTCTTCTGATTCTTCTGTTTCACCCTCCAGACTTCACCTTCTCCTTCTCCTTCTTCTGCTTCTTCTGATTCACCCTCCTGACTTCACCTTCTCCTTCTCCTTCTTCTACTTCTTCTGATTCACCCTCCTGACTTCACCTTCTCCTTCTCCTTCTTCTACTTCTTCTGCTTCACCCTCCAGACTTCACCTTCTCCTTCTCCTTCTTCTACTTCTTCTGATTCACCCTCCAGACTTCACCTTCTCCTTCTCCTTCTTCTGCTTCTTCTGATTCACCCTCCAGACTTCACCTTCTCCTTCTTCTTTTTCTGCTTCTTCTGATTCACCCTCCAGACTTCACCTTCTGCTTCTCCTTCTTCTGCTTCTTCTGATTCACCCTCCAGACTTCACCTTCTCCTTCTCCTTCTTCTGCTTCTTCTGATTCACCCTCCAGACTTCACCATCTCCTTCTCATTCTTCTACTTCTTCTGATTCACCCTCCAGACTTCATCTTCTCCTTCTCCTTCTTCTGCTTCTTCTGATTCACCCTCCAGACTTCACCTTCTCATTCTCCTTCCTTTGCTTCTTCTGATTCACCCTCCAGACTTCACCTTCTCCTTCCCCTTCTTCTACTTCTTCTGATTCACCCTCCAGACTTCACCTTCTCCTTCTCCTTCTTCTACTTCTTCTGATTCACCCTCCAGACTTCACCTTCTCCTTCTCCTTCTTCTGCTTCTTCTGATTCACCCCCCAGACTTCACCTTCTCCTTCTCCTTCTTCTGCTTCTTCTGATTCACCCTCCAGACCTCACCTTCTCCTTCTCCTTCTTCTACTTCTTCTGATTCATCCTCCAGACTTCATCTTCTCCTTCTCCTTCTTCTGCTTCTTCTGAAACACCCTCCAGACTACACCTTCTCCTTCTCCTTCTTCTGCTTCTTCTGATTCATCCTCCAGGCTTTGCCTTCTCCTTCTCCTTCTTCTACTTCTTCTGATTCACCCTCCAGACTTCACCTTCTCCTTCTCCTTCTTCTACTTCTTCTGATTCACCCTCCAGTCTTCACCTTCTCCTTCTCCTTCTTCTGCTTCTTCTGATTCACCCTCCAGACTTCACCTTCTCCTTCTCCTTCTTCTGCTTCTTCTGATTCACCCTCCTGACTTCACCTTCTCCTTCTCCTTCTTCTGCTTCTTCTGATTCACCCTCCAGACTTCACCTTCTCCTTCTCATTCTTCTACTTCTTCTGATTCACCCTCCAGACTTCACCTTCTCCTTCTACTTCTTCTGCTTCTTCTGATTCACCCTCCAGACTTCACCTTCTCCTTCTCCTTCTTCTGCTTCTTCTGATTCACCCTCCAGACTTCACCTTCTCCTTCTCCTTCTTCTGCTTCTTCTGATTCACCCTCCAGACTTCACCTTCTCCTTCTCCTTCTTCTGCTTCTTCTGATTCACCCTCCAGACTTCACCTTCTCCTTCTCCTTCTTCTACTTCTTCTGATTCACCCTCCAGACTTCACCTTCTCCTTCTCCTTCTTCTGCTTCTTCTGATTCACCCTCCAGACTTCACCTTCTCCTTCTCCTTCGTCTACTTCTTCTGATTCACCCTCCAGACTACACCTTCTCCTTCTCCTTCTTCTCCTTCTTCTGATTCACCCTCCAGACTTCACCTTCTCCTTCTCCTTCTTCTGCTTCTTCTGATTCACCCTCCAGACTTCACCTTCTCCTTCTCCTTCTTCTACTTCTTCTGATTCAACCTCCAGACTTCACCTTCTCCTTCTCCTTCTTCTACTTCTTCTGATTCACCCTCCAGATTTCACCTTCTCCTTCTCCTTCTTCTACTTCTTCTGCTTCTCCCTCCAGACTTCACCTTCTCCTTCTCCTTCTTCTGCTTCTTCTGATTCTCCCTCCAGACTTCACCTTCTCCTTCTCCTTCTTCTACTTCTTCTGATTCACCCTCCAGTCTTCACCTTCTCCTTCTCCTTCTTCTACTTCTTCTGATTCACCCTCCAGACTTCACCTTCTCCTTCTTCTACTTCTTCTGATTCACCCTCCTGACTTCACCTTCTCCTTCTCCTTCTTCTGCTTCTTCTGCTTCACCCTCCAGACTTCAACTTCTCCTTCTCCTTCTTCTGCTTCTTCTGCTTCACCCTCCAGACTTCACCTCCTCCTTCTCCTTCTTCTGCTTCTTCTGCTTCACCCTCCAGTCTTCACCTTCTCCTTCTCCTTCTTCTGCTTCTTCTGCTTCACCTACCAGACTTCACCTTCTCCTTCTCTTTCTTCTGCTTCTTCTGATTCACCCTCCAGACTTCACCTTCTCCTACTCCTTCTTCTGATTCTTCTGATTCACCCTCCAGACTTCACCTTCTCCTTCTCCTTCTTCTGCTTCTTCTGATTCACCCTCCTGACTTCACCTTCTCCTTCTCCTTCTTCTACTTCTTCTGATTCACCCTCCTGACTTCACCTTCTCCTTCTCCTTCTTCTACTTCTTCTGCTTCACCCACCAGACTTCACCTTCTCCTTCTCCTTCTTCTACTTCTTCTGATTCACCCTCCAGACTTCACCTTCTCCTTCTCCTTCTTCTGCTTCTTCTGATTCACCCTCCAGACTTCACCTTCTCCTTCTCCTTATTCTGCTTCTTCTGATTCACCCTCCAGACTTCACCTTCTCCTTCTCCTTCTTCTGCTTCTTCTGATTCACCCTCCAGACTTCACCTTCTCCTTCTCCTTCTTCTGCTTCTTCTGATTCACCCTCCAGACTTCACCTTCTCCTTCTCATTCTTCTACTTCTTCTGATTCACCCTCCAGACTTCATCTTTTCCTTCTCCTTCTTCTGCTTCTTCTGATTCACCCTCCAGACTTCACCTTCTCCTTCTCCTTCCTTTGCTTCTTCTGATTCACCCTCCAGACTTCACCTTCTCCTTCTCCTTCTTCTACTTCTTCTGATCCACCCTCCAGACCTCACCTTCTCCTTCTCCTTCTTCTACTTCTTCTGATTCATCCTCCAGACTTCATCTTCTCCTTCTCCTTCTTCTGCTTCTTCTGAAACACCCTCCAGACTTCACCTTCTCCCTCTCCTTCTTCTGCTTCTTCTGATTCATCCTCCAGGCTTTGCCTTCTCCTTCTCCTTCTTCGACTTCTTCTGATTCACCCTCCAGACTTCACCTTCTCCTTCTCCTTCTTCTACTTCTTCTGATTCACCCTCCAGTCTTCACCTTCTCCTTCTCCTTCTTCTGCTTCTTCTGATTCACCCTCCAGACTTCACCTTCTCCTTCTCCTTCTTCTGCTTCTTCTGATTCACCCTCCTGACTTCACCTTCTCCTTCTCCTTCTTCTGCTTCTTCTGATTCACCCTCCAGACTTCACCTTCTCCTTCTCCTTCTTCTACTTCTTCTGATTCACCCTCCAGACTTCACCTTCTCCTTCTACTTCTTCTGCTTCTTCTGATTCACCCTCCAGACTTCACCTTCTCCTTCTCCTTCTTCTGCTTCTTCTGATTCACCCTCCAGACTTCACCTTCTCCTTCTCCTTCTTCTGCTTCTTCTGATTCACCCTCCAGACTTCACCTTCTCCTTCTCCTTCTTCTGCTTCTTCTGATTCACCTTCCAGACTTCACCTTCTACTTCTCCTTCTTCTACTTCTTCTGATTCACCCTCCAGACTTCACCTTCTCCTTCTCCTTCTTCTGCTTCTTCTGATTCACCCTCCAGACTTCACCTTCTCCTTCTCCTTCGTCTACTTCTTCTGATTCACCCTCCAGACTACACATTCTCCTTCTCCTTCCTCTACTTCTGATTCACCCTCCCGACTTCACCTTCTCCTTCTCCTTCTTCTGCTTCTTCTGATTCACCCTCCAGACTTCACCTTCTCCTTCTCCTTCTTCTACTTCTTCTGATTCACCCTCCAGACTTCACCTTCTCCTTCTCCTTCTTCTACTTCTTCTGATTCACCCTCCAGATTTCACCTTCTCCTTCTCCTTCTTCTACTTCTTCTGATTCACCCTCCAGATTTCACCTTCTCCTTCTCCTTCTTCTACTTCTTCTGCTTCTCCCTCCAGACTTCACCTTCTCCTTCTCCTTCTTCTGCTTCTTCTGATTCACCCTCCAGACTTCACCTTCTCCTTCTCCTTCTTCTACTTCTTCTGATTCACCCTCCAGTCTTCACCTTCTCCTTCTCCTTCTTCTACTTCTTCTGATTCACCCTCCTGACTTCACCTTCTCCTTCTCCTTCTTCTGCTTCTTCTGCTTCACCCTCCAGACATCAACTTCTCCTTCTCCTTCTTCTGCTTCTTCTGCTTCACCCTCCAGACTTCACCTCCTCCTTCTCCTTCTTCTGCTTCTTCTGCTTCACCCTCCTGACTTCACCTTCTCCTTCTCCATCTTCTACCTCTTCTGATTCACCCTCCAGACTTCACCTTCTCCTTCTCCTTCTTCTGCTTCTTCTGATTCACCCTCCTGACTTCACCTTCTCCTTCTCCTTCTTCTACTTCTTCTGATTCACCCTCCTGACTTCACCTTCTCCTTCTCCTTCTTCTACTTCTTCTGCTTCACCCTCCAGACTTCACCTTCTCCTTCTCCTTCTTCTACTTCTTCTGATTCACCCTCCAGACTTCAGCTTCTCCTTCTCCTTCTTCTGCTTCTTCTGATTCACCCTCCAGACTTCACCTTCTCCTTCTCCTTATTCTGCTTCTTCTGATTCACCCTCCAGACTTCACCTTCTCCTTCTCCTTCTTCTGCTTCTTCTGATTCTCCCTCCAGACTTCACCTTCTCCTTCTCCTTCTTCTACTTCTTCTGATTCACCCTCCAGTCTTCACCTTCTCCTTCTCCTTCTTCTACTTCTTCTGATTCACCCTCCAGACTTCACCTTCTCCTTCTTCTGCTTCTTCTGCTTCACCCTCCAGACTTCACCTCCTCCTTCTCCTTCTTCTGCTTCTTCTGCTTCACCCTCCAGTCTTCACCTTCTCCTTCTCCTTCTTCTGCTTCTTCTGCTTCACCCTCCAGACTTCACCTTCTCCTTCTCTTTCTTCTGCTTCTTCTGATTCACCCTCCAGACTTCACCTTCTCCTTCTTCTTCTTCTGATTCTTCTGATTCACCCTCCAGACTTCACCTTCTCCTTCTCCTTCTTCTGCTTCTTCTGATTCACCCTCCTGACTTCACCTTCTCCTTCTCCTTCTTCTACTTCTTCTGATTCACCCTCCTGACTTCACCTTCTCCTTCTCCTTCTTCTACTTCTTCTGCTTCACCCTCCAGACTTCACCTTCTCCTTCTCCTTCTTCTACTTCTTCTGATTCACCCTCCAGACTTCACCTTCTCCTTCTCCTTCTTCTGCTTCTTCTGATTCACCCTCCAGACTTCACCTTCTCCTTCTCCTTATTCTGCTTCTTCTGATTCACCCTCCAGACTTCACCTTCTCCTTCTCCTTCTTCTGCTTCTTCTGATTCACCCTCCAGACTTCACCTTCTCCTTCTCCTTCTTCTGCTTCTTCTGATTCACCCTCCAGACTTCACCTTCTCCTTCTCATTCTTCTACTTCTTCTGATTCACCCTCCAGACTTCATCTTCTCCTTCTCCTTCTTCTGCTTCTTCTGATTCACCCTCCAGACTTCACCTTCTCCTTCTCCTTCCTTTGCTTCTTCTGATTCACCCTCCAGACTTCACCTTCTCCTTCTCCTTCTTCTACTTCTTCTGATTCACCCTCCAGACTTCACCTTCTCCTTCTTCTACTTCTTCTGATTCACCCTCCAGACTTCACCTTCTCCTTCTCCTTCTTCTGCTTCTTCTGATTCACCCCCAGACTTCACCTTCTCCTTCTCCTTCTTCTGCTTCTTCTGATTCACCCTCCAGACTTCACCTTCTCCTTCTCCTTCTTCTGCTTCTTCTGATTCACCCTTCAGACTTCACCTTCTCCTTCTCCTTCTTCTGCTTCTTCTGATTCACCCTCCAGACCTCACCTTCTCCTTCTCCTTCTTCTACTTCTTCTGATTCATCCTCCAGACTTCATCTTCTCCTTCTCCTTCTTCTGCTTCTTCTGAAACACCCTCCAGACTTCACCTTCTCCCTCTCCTTCTTCTGCTTCTTCTGATTCATCCTGCAGGCTTTGCCTTCTCCTTCTCCTTCTTCTACTTCTTCTGATTCACCCTCCAGACTTCACCTTCTCCTTCTCCTTCTTCTACTTCTTCTGATTCACCCTCCAGTCTTCACCTTCTCCTTCTCCTTCTTCTGCTTCTTCTGATTCACCCTCCAGACTTCACCTTCTCCTTCTCCTTCTTCTGCTTCTTCTGATTCACCCTCCTGACTTCATCTTCTCCTTCTCCTTCTTCTGCTTCTTCTGATTCACCCTCCAGACTTCACCTTCTCCTTCTCCTTCTTCTACTTCTTCTGATTCACCCTCCAGACTTCACCTTCTCCTTCTACTTCTTCTGCTTCTTCTGATTCACCCTCCAGACTTCACCTTCTCCTTCTCCTTCTTCTGCTTCTTCTGATTCACCCTCCAGACTTCACCTACTCCTTCTCCTTCTTCTGCTTCTTCTGATTCACCCTCCAGACTTCACCTTCTCCTTCTCCTTCTTCTGCTTCTTCTGATTCACCCACCAGACTTCACCTTCTACTTCTCCTTCTTCTACTTCTTCTGATTCACCCTCCAGACTTCACCTTCTCCTTCTCCTTCTTCTGCTTCTTCTGATTCACCCTCCAGACTTCACCTTCTCCTTCTCCTTCGTCTACTTCTTCTGATTCACCCTCCAGACTACACATTCTCCTTCTCCTTCTTCTACTTCTTCTGATTCACCCTCCCGACTTCACCTTCTCCTTCTTCTGCTTCTTCTGATTCACACTCCAGACTTCACCTTCTCCTTCTGCTTCTTCTACTTCTTCTGATTCACCCTCCAGACTTCACCTTCTCCTTCTCCTTCTTCTACTTCTTCTGATTCACCCTCCAGATTTCACCTTCTCCTTCTCCTTCTTCTACTTCTTCTGATTCACCCTCCAGATTTCACCTTCTCCTTCTCCTTCTTCTACTTCTTCTGCTTCTCCCTCCAGACTTCATCTTCTCCTTCTCCTTCTTCTGCTTCTTCTGATTCACCCTCCAGACTTTACCTTCTCCTTCTCCTTCTTCTACTTCTTCTGATTCACCCTCCAGACTTCACCTTCTCCTTCTCCTTCTTCTACTTCTTCTGATTCACCCTCCAGACTTCACCTTCTCCTTCTCCTTCTTCTGCTTCTTCTGATTCACCCCCCAGACTTCACCTTCTCCTTCTCCTTCTTCTGCTTCTTCTGATTCACCCTCCAGACTTCACCTTCTCCTTCTCCTTCTTCTGCTTCTTCTGATTCACCCTTCAGACTTCACCTTCTCCTTCTCCTTCTTCTACTTCTTCTGATTCACCCTCCAGATTTCACCTTCTCCTTCTCCTTCTTCTACTTCTTCTGATTCACCCTCCAGATTTCACCTTCTCCTTCTCCTTCTTCTACTTCTTCTGCTTCTCCCTCCAGACTTCACCTTCTCCTTCTCCTTCTTCTGCTTCTTCTGATTCACCCTCCAGACTTCACCTTCTCCTTCTCCTTCTTCTACTTCTTCTGATTCACCCTCCAGTCTTCACCTTCTCCTTCTCCTTCTTCTACTTCTTCTGATTCACCCTCCTGACTTCACCTTCTCCTTCTCCTTCTTCTGCTTCTTCTGCTTCACCCTCCAGACATCAACTTCTCCTTCTCCTTCTTCTGCTTCTTCTGCTTCACCCTCCAGACTTCACCTCCTCCTTCTCCTTCTTCTGCTTCTTCTGCTTCACCCTCCTGACTTCACCTTCTCCTTCTCCATCTTCTACCTCTTCTGATTCACCCTCCAGACTTCACCTTCTCCTTCTCCTTCTTCTGCTTCTTCTGATTCACCCTCCTGACTTCACCTTCTCCTTCTCCTTCTTCTACTTCTTCTGATTCACCCTCCTGACTTCACCTTCTCCTTCTCCTTCTTCTACTTCTTCTGCTTCACCCTCCAGACTTCACCTTCTCCTTCTCCTTCTTCCACTTCTTCTGATTCACCCTCCAGACTTCACCTTCTCCTTCTCCTTCTTCTGCTTCTTCTGATTCACCCTCCAGACTTCACCTCTCCTTCTCCTTATTCTGCTTCTTCTGATTCACCCTCCAGACTTCACCTTCTCCTTCCTCCTTCTTCCGCTTCTTCTGATTCACCCTCCAGACTTCACCTTCTCCTTCTCCTTCTTCTGCTTCACCCTCCAGACTTCACCTTCTCCTTCTCATTCTTCTACTTCTTCTGATTCACCCTCCAGACTTCATCTTCTCCTTCTCCTTCTTCTGCTTCTTCTGATTCACCCTCCAGACTTCACCTTCTCCTTCTCCTTCCTTTGCTTCTTCTGATTCACCCTCCAGACTTCACCTTCTCCTTCTCCTTCTTCTACTTCTTCTGATTCACCCTCCAGACTTCACCTTCTCCTCCTTCTCCTTCTTGTACTTCTTCTGATTCACCCTCCAGACTTCACCTTCTCCTTCTCCTTCTTCTGCTTCTTCTGATTCACCCTCCAGACTTCACCTTCTCCTTCTCCTTCGTCTACTTCTTCTGATTCACCCTCCAGACTACACCTTCTCCTTCTCCTTCTTCTACTTCTTCTGATTCACCCTCCCGACTTCACCTTCTCCTTCTCCTTCTTCTGCTTCTTCTGATTCACCCTCCAGACTTCACCTTCTCCTTCTCCTTCTTCTACTTCTTCTGATTCAACCTCCAGACTTCACCTTCTCCTTCTCCTTCTTCTACTTCTTCTGATTCACCCTCCAGATTTCACCTTCTCCATCTCCTTCTTCTACTTCTTCTGCTTCTCCCTCCAGACTTCACCTTCTCCTTCTCCTTCTTCTGCTTCTTCTGATTCTCCCTCCAGACTTCACCTTCTCCTTCTCCTTCTTCTACTTCTTCTGATTCACCCTCCAGTCTTCACCTTCTCCTTCTCCTTCTTCTACTTCTTCTGATTCACCCTCCAGACTTCACCTTCTCCTTCTTCTACTTCTTCTGATTCACCCTCCTGACTTCACCTTCTCCTTCTCCTTCTTCTGCTTCTTCTGCTTCACCCTCCAGACTTCAACTTCTCCTTCTCCTTCTTCTGCTTCTTCTGCTTCACCCTCCAGACTTCACCTCCTCCTTCTCCTTCTTCTGCTTCTTCTGCTTCACCCTCCAGTCTTCACCTTCTCCTTCTCCTTCTTCTGCTTCTTCTGCTTCACCCTCCAGACTTCACCTTCTCCTTCTCTTTCTTCTGCTTCTTCTGATTCACCCTCCAGACTTCACCTTCTCCTTCTTCTTCTTCTGATTCTTCTGATTCACCCTCCAGACTTCACCTTCTCCTTCTCCTTCTTCTGCTTCTTCTGATTCACCCTCCTGACTTCACCTTCTCCTTCTCCTTCTTCTACTTCTTCTGATTCACCCTCCTGACTTCACCTTCTCCTTCTCCTTCTTCTACTCCTTCTGCTTCACCCTTCAGACTTCACCTTCTCCTTCTCCTTCTTCTACTTCTTCTGATTCACCCTCCAGACTTCACCTTCTCCTTCTCCTTCTTCTGCTTCTTCTGATTCACCCTCCAGACTTCACCTTCTCCTTCTCCTTATTCTGCTTCTTCTGATTCACCCTCCAGACTTCACCTTCTCCTTCTCCTTCTTCTGCTTCTTCTGATTCACCCTCCAGACTTCACCTTCTCCTTCTCCTTCTTCTGCTTCTTCTGATTCACCCTCCAGACTTCACCTTCTCCTTCTCATTCTTCTACTTCTTCTGATTCACCCTCCAGACTTCATCTTCTCCTTCTCCTTCTTCTGCTTCTTCTGATTCACCCTCCAGACTTCACCTTCTCCTTCTCCTTCCTTTGCTTCTTCTGATTCACCCTCCAGACTTCACCTTCTCCTTCTCCTTCTTCTACTTCTTCTGATTCACCCTCCAGACTTCAACTTCTCCTTCTTCTACTTCTTCTGATTCACCCTCCAGACTTCACCTTCTCCTTCTCCTTCTTCTGCTTCTTCTGATTCACCCCCCAGACTTCACCTTCTCCTTCTCCTTCTTCTGCTTCATCTGATTCACCCTCCAGACTTCACCTTCTCCTTCTCCTTCTTCTGCTTCTTCTGATTCACCCTTCAGACTTCACCTTCTCCTTCTCCTTCTTCTGCTTCTTCTGATTCACCCTCCAGACTTCACCTACTCTTCTCCTTCTTCTGCTTCTTCTGATTCACCCTCCAGACTTCACCTTCTCCTTCTCCTTCTTCTGCTTCTTCTGATTCACCCACCAGACTTCACCTTCTACTTCTCCTTCTTCTACTTCTTCTGATTCACCCTCCAGACTTCACCTTCTCCTTCTCCTTCTTCTGCTTCTTCTGATTCACCCTCCAGACTTCACCTTCTCCTTCTCCTTCGTCTACTTCTTCTGATTCACCCTCCAGACTACACATTCTCCTTCTCCTTCTTCTACTTCTTCTGATTCACCCTCCCGACTTCACCTTCTCCTTCTTCTGCTTCTTCTGATTCACACTCCAGACTTCACCTTCTCCTTCTGCTTCTTCTACTTCTTCTGATTCACCCTCCAGACTTCACCTTCTCCTTCTCCTTCTTCTACTTCTTCTGATTCACCCTCCAGATTTCACCTTCTCCTTCTCCTTCTTCTACTTCTTCTGATTCACCCTCCAGATTTCACCTTCTCCTTCTCCTTCTTCTACTTCTTCTGCTTCTCCCTCCAGACTTCATCTTCTCCTTCTCCTTCTTCTGCTTCTTCTGATTCACCCTCCAGACTTTACCTTCTCCTTCTCCTTCTTCTACTTCTTCTGATTCACCCTCCAGACTTCACCTTCTCCTTCTCCTTCTTCTACTTCTTCTGATTCACCCTCCAGACTTCACCTTCTCCTTCTCCTTCTTCTGCTTCTTCTGATTCACCCCCCAGACTTCACCTTCTCCTTCTCCTTCTTCTGCTTCTTCTGATTCACCCTCCAGACTTCACCTTCTCCTTCTCCTTCTTCTGCTTCTTCTGATTCACCCTTCAGACTTCACCTTCTCCTTCTCCTTCTTCTACTTCTTCTGATTCACCCTCCAGATTTCACCTTCTCCTTCTCCTTCTTCTACTTCTTCTGATTCACCCTCCAGATTTCACCTTCTCCTTCTCCTTCTTCTACTTCTTCTGCTTCTCCCTCCAGACTTCACCTTCTCCTTCTCCTTCTTCTGCTTCTTCTGATTCACCCTCCAGACTTCACCTTCTCCTTCTCCTTCTTCTACTTCTTCTGATTCACCCTCCAGTCTTCACCTTCTCCTTCTCCTTCTTCTACTTCTTCTGATTCACCCTCCTGACTTCACCTTCTCCTTCTCCTTCTTCTGCTTCTTCTGCTTCACCCTCCAGACATCAACTTCTCCTTCTCCTTCTTCTGCTTCTTCTGCTTCACCCTCCAGACTTCACCTCCTCCTTCTCCTTCTTCTGCTTCTTCTGCTTCACCCTCCTGACTTCACCTTCTCCTTCTCCATCTTCTACCTCTTCTGATTCACCCTCCAGACTTCACCTTCTCCTTCTCCTTCTTCTGCTTCTTCTGATTCACCCTCCTGACTTCACCTTCTCCTTCTCCTTCTTCTACTTCTTCTGATTCACCCTCCTGACTTCACCTTCTCCTTCTCCTTCTTCTACTTCTTCTGCTTCACCCTCCAGACTTCACCTTCTCCTTCTCCTTCTTCCACTTCTTCTGATTCACCCTCCAGACTTCACCTTCTCCTTCTCCTTCTTCTGCTTCTTCTGATTCACCCTCCAGACTTCACCTTCTCCTTCTCCTTATTCTGCTTCTTCTGATTCACCCTCCAGACTTCACCTTCTCCTTCTCCTTCTTCCGCTTCTTCTGATTCACCCTCCAGACTTCACCTTCTCCTTCTCCTTCTTCTGCTTCACCCTCCAGACTTCACCTTCTCCTTCTCATTCTTCTACTTCTTCTGATTCACCCTCCAGACTTCATCTTCTCCTTCTCCTTCTTCTGCTTCTTCTGATTCACCCTCCAGACTTCACCTTCTCCTTCTCCTTCCTTTGCTTCTTCTGATTCACCCTCCAGACTTCACCTTCTCCTTCTCCTTCTTCTACTTCTTCTGATTCACCCTCCAGACTTCACCTTCTCCTCCTTCTCCTTCTTGTACTTCTTCTGATTCACCCTCCAGACTTCACCTTCTCCTTCTCCTTCTTCTGCTTCTTCTGATTCACCCTCCAGACTTCACCTTCTCCTTCTCCTTCGTCTACTTCTTCTGATTCACCCTCCAGACTACACCTTCTCCTTCTCCTTCTTCTACTTCTTCTGATTCACCCTCCCGACTTCACCTTCTCCTTCTCCTTCTTCTGCTTCTTCTGATTCACCCTCCAGACTTCACCTTCTCCTTCTCCTTCTTCTACTTCTTCTGATTCAACCTCCAGACTTCACCTTCTCCTTCTCCTTCTTCTACTTCTTCTGATTCACCCTCCAGATTTCACCTTCTCCATCTCCTTCTTCTACTTCTTCTGCTTCTCCCTCCAGACTTCACCTTCTCCTTCTCCTTCTTCTGCTTCTTCTGATTCTCCCTCCAGACTTCACCTTCTCCTTCTCCTTCTTCTACTTCTTCTGATTCACCCTCCAGTCTTCACCTTCTCCTTCTCCTTCTTCTACTTCTTCTGATTCACCCTCCAGACTTCACCTTCTCCTTCTTCTACTTCTTCTGATTCACCCTCCTGACTTCACCTTCTCCTTCTCCTTCTTCTGCTTCTTCTGCTTCACCCTCCAGACTTCAACTTCTCCTTCTCCTTCTTCTGCTTCTTCTGCTTCACCCTGCAGACTTCACCTCCTCCTTCTCCTTCTTCTGCTTCTTCTGCTTCACCCTCCAGTCTTCACCTTCTCCTTCTCCTTCTTCTGCTTCTTCTGCTTCACCCTCCAGACTTCACCTTCTCCTTCTCTTTCTTCTGCTTCTTCTGATTCACCCTCCAGACTTCACCTTCTCCTTCTTCTTCTTCTGATTCTTCTGATTCACCCTCCAGACTTCACCTTCTCCTTCTCCTTCTTCTGCTTCTTCTGATTCACCCTCCTGACTTCACCTTCTCCTTCTCCTTCTTCTACTTCTTCTGATTCACCCTCCTGACTTCACCTTCTCCTTCTCCTTCTTCTACTCCTTCTGCTTCACCCTTCAGACTTCACCTTCTCCTTCTCCTTCTTCTACTTCTTCTGATTCACCCTCCAGACTTCACCTTCTCCTTCTCCTTCTTCTGCTTCTTCTGATTCACCCTCCAGACTTCACCTTCTCCTTCTCCTTATTCTGCTTCTTCTGATTCACCCTCCAGACTTCACCTTCTCCTTCTCCTTCTTCTGCTTCTTCTGATTCACCCTCCAGACTTCACCTTCTCCTTCTCCTTCTTCTGCTTCTTCTGATTCACCCTCCAGACTTCACCTTCTCCTTCTCATTCTTCTACTTCTTCTGATTCACCCTCCAGACTTCATCTTCTCCTTCTCCTTCTTCTGCTTCTTCTGATTCACCCTCCAGACTTCACCTTCTCCTTCTCCTTCCTTTGCTTCTTCTGATTCACCCTCCAGACTTCACCTTCTCCTTCTCCTTCTTCTACTTCTTCTGATTCACCCTCCAGACTTCAACTTCTCCTTCTTCTACTTCTTCTGATTCACCCTCCAGACTTCACCTTCTCCTTCTCCTTCTTCTGCTTCTTCTGATTCACCCCCCAGACTTCACCTTCTCCTTCTCCTTCTTCTGCTTCATCTGATTCACCCTCCAGACTTCACCTTCTCCTTCTCCTTCTTCTGCTTCTTCTGATTCACCCTTCAGACTTCACCTTCTCCTTCTCCTTCTTCTGCTTCTTCTGATTCACCCTCCAGACCTCACCTTCTCCTTCTCCTTCTTCTACTTCTTCTGATTCATCCTCCAGACTTCATCTTCTCCTTCTCCTTCTTCTGCTTCTTCTGAAACACCCTCCAGACTTCACCTTCTCCCTCTCCTTCTTCTGCTTCTTCTGATTCATCCTGCAGGCTTTGCCTTCTCCTTCTCCTTCTTCTACTTCTTCTGATTCACCCTCCAGACTTCACCTTCTCCTTCTCCTTCTTCTACTTCTTCTGATTCACCCTCCAGTCTTCACCTTCTCCTTCTCCTTCTTCTGCTTCTTCTGATTCACCCTCCAGACTTCACCTTCTCCTTCTCCTTCTTCTGCTTCTTCTGATTCACCCTCCTGACTTCATCTTCTCCTTCTCCTTCTTCTGCTTCTTCTGATTCACCCTCCAGACTTCACCTTCTCCTTCTCCTTCTTCTACTTCTTCTGATTCACCCTCCAGACTTCACCTTCTCCTTCTACTTCTTCTGCTTCTTCTGATTCACCCTCCAGACTTCACCTTCTCCTTCTCCTTCTTCTGCTTCTTCTGATTCACCCTCCAGACTTCACCTACTCCTTCTCCTTCTTCTGCTTCTTCTGATTCACCCTCCAGACTTCACCTTCTCCTTCTCCTTCTTCTGCTTCTTCTGATTCACCCTCCAGACTTCACCTTCTACTTCTCCTTCTTCAACTTCTTCTGATTCACCCTCCAGACTTCACCTTCTCCTTCTCCTTCTTCTGCTTCTTCTGATTCACCCTCCAGACTTCACCTTCTCCTTCTCCTTCGTCTACTTCTTCTGATTCACCCTCCAGACTACACATTCTCCTTCTCCTTCTTCTACTTCTTCTGATTCACCCTCCCGACTTCACCTTCTCCTTCTTCTGCTTCTTCTGATTCACACTCCAGACTTCACCTTCTCCTTCTGCTTCTTCTACTTCTTCTGATTCACCCTCCAGACTTCACCTTCTCCTTCTCCTTCTTCTACTTCTTCTGATTCACCCTCCAGATTTCACCTTCTCCTTCTCCTTCTTCTACTTCTTCTGATTCACCCTCCAGATTTCACCTTCTCCTTCTCCTTCTTCTACTTCTTCTGCTTCTCCCTCCAGACTTCATCTTCTCCTTCTCCTTCTTCTGCTTCTTCTGATTCACCCTCCAGACTTCACCTTCTCCTTCTCCTTCTTCTACTTCTTCTGATTCACCCTCCAGACTTCACCTTCTCCTTCTCCTTCTTCTACTTCTTCTGATTCACCCTCCAGACTTCACCTTCTCCTTCTCCTTCTTCTGCTTCTTCTGATTCACCCCCCAGACTTCACCTTCTCCTTCTCCTTCTTCTGCTTCTTCTGATTCACCCTCCTGACTTCATCTTCTCCTTCTCCTTCTTCTGCTTCTTCTGATTCACCCTCCAGACTTCACCTTCTCCTTCTCCTTCTTCTACTTCTTCTGATTCACCCTCCAGACTTCACCTTCTCCTTCTACTTCTTCTGCTTCTTCTGATTCACCCTCCAGACTTCACCTTCTCCTTCTCCTTCTTCTACTTCTTCTGATTCACCCTCCAGTCTTCACCTTCTCCTTCTCCTTCTTCTGCTTCTTCTGATTCACCCTCCAGACTTCACCTTCTCCTTCTCCTTCTTCTGCTTCTTCTGATTCACCCCCCAGACTTCACCTTCTCCTTCTCCTTCTTCTGCTTCTTCTGATTCACCCTCCTGACTTCATCTTCTCCTTCTCCTTCTTCTGCTTCTTCTGAAACACCCTCCAGACTTCACCTTCTCCCTCTCCTTCTTCTGCTTCTTCTGATTCATCCTGCAGGCTTTGCCTTCTCCTTCTCCTTCTTCTACTTCTTCTGATTCACCCTCCAGACTTCACCTTCTCCTTCTCCTTCTTCTACTTCTTCTGATTCACCCTCCAGTCTTCACCTTCTCCTTCTCCTTCTTCTGCTTCTTCTGATTCACCCTCCAGACTTCACCTTCTCCTTCTCCTTCTTCTACTTCTTCTGATTCATCCTCCAGACTTCATCTTCTCCTTCTCCTTCTTCTGCTTCTTCTGAAACACCCTCCAGACTTCACCTTCTCCCTCTCCTTCTTCTGCTTCTTCTGATTCATCCTGCAGGCTTTGCCTTCTCCTTCTCCTTCTTCTACTTCTTCTGATTCACCCTCCAGACTTCACCTTCTCCTTCTCCTTCTTCTACTTCTTCTGATTCATCCTCCAGACTTCATCTTCTCCTTCTCCTTCTTCTGCTTCTTCTGAAACACCCTCCAGACTTCACCTTCTCCCTCTCCTTCTTCTGCTTCTTCTGATTCATCCTGCAGGCTTTGCCTTCTCCTTCTCCTTCTTCTACTTCTTCTGATTCACCCTCCAGACTTCACCTTCTCCTTCTCCTTCTTCTACTTCTTCTGATTCACCCTCCAGTCTTCACCTTCTCCTTCTCCTTCTTCTGCTTCTTCTGATTCACCCTCCAGACTTCACCTTCTCCTTCTCCTTCTTCTGCTTCTTCTGATTCACCCTCCTGACTTCATCTTCTCCTTCTCCTTCTTCTGCTTCTTCTGATTCACCCTCCAGACTTCACCTTCTCCTTCTCCTTCTTCTACTTCTTCTGATTCACCCTCCAGACTTCACCTTCTCCTTCTACTTCTTCTGCTTCTTCTGATTCACCCTCCAGACTTCACCTTCTCCTTCTCCTTCTTCTGCTTCTTCTGATTCACCCTCCAGACTTCACCTACTCCTTCTCCTTCTTCTGCTTCTTCTGATTCACCCTCCAGACTTCACCTTCTCCTTCTCCTTCTTCTGCTTCTTCTGATTCACCCTCCAGACTTCACCTTCTACTTCTCCTTCTTCAACTTCTTCTGATTCACCCTCCAGACTTCACCTTCTCCTTCTCCTTCTTCTGCTTCTTCTGATTCACCCTCCAGACTTCACCTTCTCCTTCTCCTTCGTCTACTTCTTCTGATTCACCCTCCAGACTACACATTCTCCTTCTCCTTCTTCTACTTCTTCTGATTCACCCTCCCGACTTCACCTTCTCCTTCTTCTGCTTCTTCTGATTCACACTCCAGACTTCACCTTCTCCTTCTGCTTCTTCTACTTCTTCTGATTCACCCTCCAGACTTCACCTTCTCCTTCTCCTTCTTCTACTTCTTCTGATTCACCCTCCAGATTTCACCTTCTCCTTCTCCTTCTTCTACTTCTTCTGATTCACCCTCCAGATTTCACCTTCTCCTTCTCCTTCTTCTACTTCTTCTGCTTCTCCCTCCAGACTTCATCTTCTCCTTCTCCTTCTTCTGCTTCTTCTGATTCACCCTCCAGACTTCACCTTCTCCTTCTCCTTCTTCTACTTCTTCTGATTCACCCTCCAGACTTCACCTTCTCCTTCTCCTTCTTCTACTTCTTCTGATTCACCCTCCAGACTTCACCTTCTCCTTCTCCTTCTTCTGCTTCTTCTGATTCACCCCCCAGACTTCACCTTCTCCTTCTCCTTCTTCTGCTTCTTCTGATTCACCCTCCAGACTTCACCTTCTCCTTCTCCTTCTTCTGCTTCTTCTGATTCACCCTTCAGACTTCAACTTCTCCTTCTCCTTCTTCTGCTTCTTCTGATTCACCCTCCAGACCTCACCTTCTCCTTCTCCTTCTTCTACTTCTTCTGATTCACCCTCCAGACTTCACCTTCTCCTTCTCCTTCGTCTACTTCTTCTGATTCACCCTCCAGACTACACCTTCTCCTTCTCCTTCTTCTACTTCTTCTGATTCACCCTCCAGACTTTGCCTTCTCCTTCTCCTTCTTCTACTTCTTCTGATTCACCCTCCAGACTTCACCTTCTCCTTCTGCTTCTTCTACTTCTTCTGATTCACCCTCCAGACTTCACCTTCTCCTTCTCCTTCTTCTACTTCTTCTGATTCACCCTCCAGATTTCACCTTCTCCTTCTCCTTCTTCTACTTCTTCTGATTCACCCTCCAGATTTCACCTTCTCCTTCTCCTTCTTCTACTTCTTCTGCTTCTCCCTCCAGACTTCATCTTCTCCTTCTCCTTCTTCTGCTTCTTCTGATTCACCCTCCAGACTTCACCTTCTCCTTCTCCTTCTTCTACTTCTTCTGATTCACCCTCCAGACTTCACCTTCTCCTTCTCCTTCTTCTACTTCTTCTGATTCACCCTCCAGACTTCACCTTCTCCTTCTCCTTCTTCTGCTTCTTCTGATTCACCCCCCAGACTTCACCTTCTCCTTCTCCTTCTTCTGCTTCTTCTGATTCACCCTCCAGACTTCACCTTCTCCTTCTCTTATCTTCTGCTTCTTCTGATTCACCCTTCAGACTTCAACTTCTCCTTCTCCTTCTTCTGCTTCTTCTGATTCACCCTCCAGACCTCACCTTCTCCTTCTCCTTCTTCTACTTCTTCTGATTCATCCTCCAGACTTCATCTTCTCCTTCTCCTTCTTCTGCTTCTTCTGAAACACCCTCCAGACTTCACCTTCTCCCTCTCCTTCTTCTGCTTCTTCTGATTCATCCTCCAGGCTTTGCCTTCTCCTTCTCCTTCTTCTACTTCTTCTGATTCACCCTCCAGACTTCACCTTCTCCTTCTCCTTCTTCTACTTCTTCTGATTCACCCTCCAGTCTTCACCTTCTCCTTCTCCTTCTTCTGCTTCTTCTGATTCACCCTCCAGACTTCACCTTCTCCTTCTCCTTCTTCTGCTTCTTCTGATTCACCCTCCTGACTTCATCTTCTCCTTCTCCTTCTTCTGCTTCTTCTGATTCACCCTCCAGACTTCACCTTCTCCTTCTCCTTCTTCTACTTCTTCTGATTCACCCTCCAGACTTCACCTTCTCCTTCTACTTCTTCTGCTTCTTCTGATTCACCCTCCAGACTTCACCTTCTCCTTCTCCTTCTTCTGCTTCTTCTGATTCACCCTCCAGACTTCACCTTCTCCTTCTCCTTCTTCTGCTTCTTCTGATTCACCCTCCAGACTTCACCTTCTCCTTCTCCTTCTTCTACTTCTTCTGATTCACCCTCCAGACTTCACCTTCTCCTTCTCCTTTTCTGCTTCTTCTGATTCACCCTCCAGACTTCACCTTCTCCTTCTCCTTCGTCTACTTCTTCTGATTCACCCTCCAGACTACACCTTCTCCTTCTCCTTCTTCTACTTCTTCTGATTCACCCTCCCGACTTCACCTTCTCCTTCTCCTTCTTCTGCTTCTTCTGATTCACCCTCCAGACTTCACCTTCTCCTTCTCCTTCTTCTACTTCTTCTGATTCACCCTCCAGACTTCACCTTCTCCTTCTCCTTCTTCTACTTCTTCTGCTTCTCCCTCCAGACTTCACCTTCTCCTTCTTCTGCTTCTTCTGATTCACCGTCCAGACTTCACCTTCTCCTTCTCCTTCTTCTCCTTCTTCTGATTCACCCTCCAGTCTTCACCTTCTCCTTCTCCTTCTTCTACTTCTTCTGATTCACCCTCCAGACTTCACCTTCTCCTTCTCCTTCCTTTGCTTCTTCTGATTCACCCTCCAGACTTCACCTTCTCCTTCTCCTTCTTCTACTTCTTCTGATTCACCCTCCAGACTTCACCTTCTCCTTCTTCTACTTCTTCTGATTCACCCTCCAGACTTCACCTTCTCCTTCTCCTTCTTCTGCTTCTTCTGATTCACCCTCCAGACTTCACCTTCTCCTTCTCCTTCTTCTGCTTCTTCTGATTCACCCTCCAGACTTCACCTTCTCCTTCTCCTTCTTCTGCTTCTTCTGATACACCCTCCAGACTTCACCTTGTCCTTCTCCTTCTTCTGCTTCTTCTGATTCACCCTCCAGACTTCACCTTCTACTTCTCCTTCTTCTACTTCTTCTGATTCACCCTCCAGACTTCACCTTCTCCTTCTCCTTCTTCTGCTTCTTCTGATTCACCCTCCAGACTTCACCTTCTCCTTCTCCTTCGTCTACTTCTTCTGATTCACCCTCCAGACTACACCTTCTCCTTCTCCTTCTTCTACTTCTT
The DNA here is from genome assembly GCF_052327205.1 of Somniosus microcephalus. Classification (NCBI taxonomy): domain Eukaryota; kingdom Metazoa; phylum Chordata; class Chondrichthyes; order Squaliformes; family Somniosidae; genus Somniosus; species Somniosus microcephalus. The sequence continues at coordinate 419,366 of NC_141010.1, forward strand.
CTGATTCACCCTCCCGACTTCACCTTCTCCTTCTCCGTCTTCTGCTTCTTCTGATTCACCCTCCAGACTTCACCTTCTCCTTCTCCTTCTTCTACTTCTTCTGATTCACCCTCCAGACTTCACCTTCTTCTTCTCCTTCTTCTACTTCTTCTGATTCACCCTCCAGATTTCACCTTCTCCTTCTCCTTCTTCTACTTCTTCTGATTCACCCTCCAGATTTCACCTTCTCCTTCTCCTTCTTCTACTTCTTCTGCTTCTCCCTCCAGACTTCATCTTCTCCTTCTCCTTCTTCTGCTTCTTCTGATTCACCCTCCAGACTTCACCTTCTCCTTCTCCTTCTTCTACTTCGTCTGATTCACCCTCCAGACTTCACCTTCTCCTTCTCCTTCTTCTACTTCTTCTGATTCACCCTCCAGACTTCACCTTCTCCTTCTCCTTCTTCTGCTTCTTCTGATTCACCCCCCAGACTTCACCTTCTCCTTCTCCTTCTTCTGCTTCTTCTGATTCACCCTCCAGACTTCACCTTCTCCTTCTCCTTCTTCTGCTTCTTCTGATTCACGCTTCAGACTTCACCTTCTCCTTCTCCTTCTTCTGCTTCTTCTGATTCACCCTCCAGACCTCACCTTCTCCTTCTCCTTCTTCTACTTCTTCTGATTCATCCTCCAGACTTCATCTTCTCCTTCTCCTTCTTCTGCTTCTTCTGAAACACCCTCCAGACTTCACCTTCTCCCTCTCCTTCTTCTGCTTCTTCTGATTCATCCTCCAGGCTTTGCCTTCTCCTTCTCCTTCTTCTACTTCTTCTGATTCACCCTCCAGACTTCACCTTCTCCTTCTCCTTCTTCTACTTCTTCTGATTCACCCTCCAGTCTTCACCTTCTCCTTCTCCTTCTTCAGCTTCTTCTGATTCACCCTCCAGACTTCACCTTCTCCTTCTCCTTCTTCTGCTTCTTCTGATTCACCCTCCTGACTTCATCTTCTCCTGCTCCTTCTTCTGCTTCTTCTGATTCACCCTCCAGACTTCACCTTCTCCTTCTCCTTCTTCTACTTCTTCTGATTCACCCTCCAGACTTCACCTTCTCCTTCTACTTCTTCTGCTTCTTCTGATTCACCCTCCAGACTTCACCTTCTCCTTCTCCTTCTTCTGCTTCTTCTGATTCACCCTCCAGACTTCACCTTCTCCTTCTCCTTCTTCTGCTTCTTCTGATTCACCCTCCAGACTTCACCTTCTACTTCTCCTTCTTCTACTTCTTCTGATTCACCCTCCAGACTTCACCTTCTCCTTCTCCTTCTTCTGCTTCTTCTGATTCACCCTCCAGACTTCACCTTCTCCTTCTCCTTCGTCTACTTCTTCTGATTCACCCTCCAGACTACACCTTCTCCTTCTCCTTCTTCTACTTCTTCTGATTCACCCTCCCGACTTCACCTTCTCCTTCTCCTTCTTCTGCTTCTTCTGATTCACCCTCCAGACTTCACCTTCCCCTTCTCCTTTTTCTACTTCTTCTGATTCGCCCTCCAGACTTCACCTTCTCCTTCTCCTTCTTCTACTTCTTCTGCTTCTCCCTCCAGACTTCACCTTCTCCTTCTCCTTCTTCTGCTTCTTCTGATTCACCCTCCAGACTTCACCTTCTCCTTCTCCTTCTTCTCCTTCTTCTGATTCACCCTCCAGTCTTCACCTTCTCCTTGTCCTTCTTCTACTTCTTCTGATTCACCCTCCTGACTTCACCTTCTCCTTCTCCTTCTTCTGCTTCTTCTGCTTCACCCTCCAGACATCAACTTCTCCTTCTCCTTCTTCTGCTTCTTCTGCTTCACCTTCCAGACTTCACCTCCTCCTTCTCCTTCTTCTGCTTCTTCTGCTTCACCCTCCTGACTTCACCTTCTCCTTCTCCTTCTTCTACTTCTTCTGATTCACCCTCCAGACTTCACCTTCTCCTTCTCCTTCTTCTGCTTCATCTGCTTCACCCTCCAGACTTCACCTTCTCCTTCTCCTTCTTCTGCTTCTTCTGCTTCGCCCTCCAGACTTCACCTTCTCCTTCTCCTTCTTCTGCTTCTTCTGCTTCACCCTCCAGACTTCACCTTCTCCTTCTCCTTCTTCTGCTTCTTCTGCTCCACCCTCCTGACTTCACCTTCTCCTTCTCCTTCTTCTACTTCTTCTGATTCACCCTCCAGATTTCACCTTCTCCTTCTCCTTCTTCTACTTCTTCTGCTTCTCCCTCCAGACTTCACCTTCTCCTTCTCCTTCTTCTGCTTCTTCTGATTCACCCTCCAGACTTCACCTTCTCCTTCTCCTTCTTCTACTTCTTCTGATTCACCCTCCAGTCTTCACCTTCTCCTTCTCCTTCTTCTACTTCTTCTGATTCACCCTCCTGACTTCACCTTCTCCTTCTCCTTCTTCTGCTTCTTCTGCTTCACCCTCCAGACATCAACTTCTCCTTCTCCTTCTTCTGCTTCTTCTGCTTCACCCTCCAGACTTCACCTCCTCCTTCTCCTTCTTCTGCTTCTTCTGCTTCACCCTCCTGACTTCACCTTCTCCTTCTCCTTCTTCTACTTCTTCTGATTCTCCCTCCAGACTTCACCTTCTCCTTCTCCTTCTTCTGCTTCTTCTGATTCACCCTCCTGACTTCACCTTCTCCTTCTCCTTCTTCTACTTCTTCTGATTCACCCTCCTGACTTCACCTGCTCCTTCTCCTTCTTCTACTTCTTCTGCTTCACCCTCCAGACTTCACCTTCTCCTTCTCCTTCTTCTGCTTCTTCTGATTCACCCTCCAGACTTCACCTTCTCCTTCTCCTTCTTCTACTTCTTCTGATTCACCCTCCAGTCTTCACCTTCTCCTTCTCCTTCTTCTACTTCTTCTGATTCACCCTCCTGACTTCACCTTCTCCTTCTCCTTCTTCTGCTTCTTCTGCTTCACCCTCCAGACATCAACTTCTCCTTCTCCTTCTTCTGCTTCTTCTGCTTCACCCTCCAGACTTCACCTCCTCCTTCTCCTTCTTCTGCTTCTTCTGCTTCACCCTCCTGACTTCACCTTCTCCTTCTCCTTCTTCTACTTCTTCTGATTCTCCCTCCAGACTTCACCTTCTCCTTCTCCTTCTTCTGCTTCTTCTGATTCACCCTCCTGACTTCACCTTCTCCTTCTCCTTCTTCTACTTCTTCTGATTCACCCTCCTGACTTCACCTGCTCCTTCTCCTTCTTCTACTTCTTCTGCTTCACCCTCCAGACTTCACCTTCTCCTTCTCCTTCTTCTGCTTCTTCTGATTCACCCTCCAGACTTCACCTTCTCCTTCTCCTTCTTCTGCTTCTTCTGATTCACCCTCCAGACTTCACCTTCTCCTTCTCCTTCTTCTACTTCTTCTGATTCACCCTCCAGACTTCACCTTCTCCTTCTCCTTCTTCTGCTTCTTCTGATTCACCCCCCAGACTTCACCTTCTCCTTCTCCTTCTTCTGCTTCTTCTGATTCACCCTCCAGACTTCACCTTCTCCTTCTCCTTCTTCTGCTTCTTCTGATTCACGCTTCAGACTTCACCTTCTCCTTCTCCTTCTTCTGCTTCTTCTGATTCACCCTCCAGACCTCACCTTCTCCTTCTCCTTCTTCTACTTCTTCTGATTCATCCTCCAGACTTCATCTTCTCCTTCTCCTTCTTCTGCTTCTTCTGAAACACCCTCCAGACTTCACCTTCTCCCTCTCCTTCTTCTGCTTCTTCTGATTCATCCTCCAGGCTTTGCCTTCTCCTTCTCCTTCTTCTACTTCTTCTGATTCACCCTCCAGACTTCACCTTCTCCTTCTCCTTCTTCTACTTCTTCTGATTCACCCTCCAGTCTTCACCTTCTCCTTCTCCTTCTTCAGCTTCTTCTGATTCACCCTCCAGACTTCACCTTCTCCTTCTCCTTCTTCTGCTTCTTCTGATTCACCCTCCTGACTTCATCTTCTCCTGCTCCTTCTTCTGCTTCTTCTGATTCACCCTCCAGACTTCACCTTCTCCTTCTCCTTCTTCTACTTCTTCTGATTCACCCTCCAGACTTCACCTTCTCCTTCTACTTCTTCTGCTTCTTCTGATTCACCCTCCAGACTTCACCTTCTCCTTCTCCTTCTTCTGCTTCTTCTGATTCACCCTCCAGACTTCACCTTCTCCTTCTCCTTCTTCTGCTTCTTCTGATTCACCCTCCAGACTTCACCTTCTACTTCTCCTTCTTCTACTTCTTCTGATTCACCCTCCAGACTTCACCTTCTCCTTCTCCTTCTTCTGCTTCTTCTGATTCACCCTCCAGACTTCACCTTCTCCTTCTCCTTCGTCTACTTCTTCTGATTCACCCTCCAGACTACACCTTCTCCTTCTCCTTCTTCTACTTCTTCTGATTCACCCTCCCGACTTCACCTTCTCCTTCTCCTTCTTCTGCTTCTTCTGATTCACCCTCCAGACTTCACCTTCCCCTTCTCCTTTTTCTACTTCTTCTGATTCGCCCTCCAGACTTCACCTTCTCCTTCTCCTTCTTCTACTTCTTCTGCTTCTCCCTCCAGACTTCACCTTCTCCTTCTCCTTCTTCTGCTTCTTCTGATTCACCCTCCAGACTTCACCTTCTCCTTCTCCTTCTTCTCCTTCTTCTGATTCACCCTCCAGTCTTCACCTTCTCCTTGTCCTTCTTCTACTTCTTCTGATTCACCCTCCTGACTTCACCTTCTCCTTCTCCTTCTTCTGCTTCTTCTGCTTCACCCTCCAGACATCAACTTCTCCTTCTCCTTCTTCTGCTTCTTCTGCTTCACCTTCCAGACTTCACCTCCTCCTTCTCCTTCTTCTGCTTCTTCTGCTTCACCCTCCTGACTTCACCTTCTCCTTCTCCTTCTTCTACTTCTTCTGATTCACCCTCCAGACTTCACCTTCTCCTTCTCCTTCTTCTGCTTCATCTGCTTCACCCTCCAGACTTCACCTTCTCCTTCTCCTTCTTCTGCTTCTTCTGCTTCGCCCTCCAGACTTCACCTTCTCCTTCTCCTTCTTCTGCTTCTTCTGCTTCACCCTCCAGACTTCACCTTCTCCTTCTCCTTCTTCTGCTTCTTCTGCTCCACCCTCCTGACTTCACCTTCTCCTTCTCCTTCTTCTACTTCTTCTGATTCACCCTCCAGATTTCACCTTCTCCTTCTCCTTCTTCTACTTCTTCTGCTTCTCCCTCCAGACTTCACCTTCTCCTTCTCCTTCTTCTGCTTCTTCTGATTCACCCTCCAGACTTCACCTTCTCCTTCTCCTTCTTCTACTTCTTCTGATTCACCCTCCAGTCTTCACCTTCTCCTTCTCCTTCTTCTACTTCTTCTGATTCACCCTCCTGACTTCACCTTCTCCTTCTCCTTCTTCTGCTTCTTCTGCTTCACCCTCCAGACATCAACTTATCCTTCTCCTTCTTCTGCTTCTTCTGCTTCACCCTCCAGACTTCACCTCCTCCTTCTCCTTCTTCTGCTTCTTCTGCTTCACCCTCCTGACTTCACCTTCTCCTTCTCCTTCTTCTACTTCTTCTGATTCTCCCTCCAGACTTCACCTTCTCCTTCTCCTTCTTCTGCTTCTTCTGATTCACCCTCCTGACTTCACCTTCTCCTTCTCCTTCTTCTACTTCTTCTGATTCACCCTCCTGACTTCACCTGCTCCTTCTCCTTCTTCTACTTCTTCTGCTTCACCCTCCAGACTTCACCTTCTCCTTCTCCTTCTTCTGCTTCTTCTGATTCACCCTCCAGACTTCACCTTCTCCTTCTCCTTCTTCTGCTTCTTCTGATTCACCCTCCAGACTTCACCTTCTCCTTCTCATTCTTCTACTTCTTCTGATTCACCCTCCAGACTTCATCTTCTCCTTCTCCTTCTTCTGCTTCTTCTGATTCACCCTCCTGACTTCACCTTCTCCTTCTCCTTCTTCTACTTCTTCTGATTCACCCTCCTGACTTCACCTTCTCCTTCTCCTTCTTCTACTTCTTCTGATTCACCCTCCAGACTTCATCTTCTCCTTCTCCTTATTCTGCTTCTTCTGATTCACCCTCCAGACTTCACCTTCTCCTTCTCCTTCTTCTGCTTCTTCTGATTCACCCTCCAGACTTCACCTTCTCCTTCTCATTCTTCTACTTCTTCTGATTCACCCTCCAGACTTCATCTTCTCCTTCTCCTTCTTCTGCTTCTTCTGATTCACGCTCCAGACTTCACCTTCTCCTTCTCCTTCCTTTGCTTCTTCTGATTCACCCTCCAGACTTCACCTTCTCATTCTCCTTCTTCTACTTCTTCTGATTCACCCTCCAGACTTCACCTTCTCCTTCTTCTACTTCTTCTGATTCACCCTCCAGACTTCACCTTCTCCTTCTCCTTCTTCTGCTTCTTCTGATTCACCCCCCAGACTTCACCTTCTCCTTCTCCTTCTTCTGCTTCTTCTGATTCACCCTCCAGACTTCACCTTCTCCTTCTCCTTCTTCTGCTTCTTCTGATTCACCCTTCAGACTTCACCTTCTCATTCTCCTTCTTCTGCTTCTTCTGATTCACCCTCCAGACCTCACCTTCTCCTTCTCCTTCTTCTACTTCTTCTGATTCATCCTCCAGACTTCATCTTCTCCTTCTCCTTCTTCTGCTTCTTCTGAAACACCCTCCAGACTTCACCTTCTCCCTCTCCTTCTTCTGCTTCTTCTGATTCATCCTCCAGGCTTTGCCTTCTCCTTCTCCTTCTTCTACTTCTTCTGATTCACCCTCCAGACTTCACCTTCTCCTTCTCCTTCTTCTACATCTTCTGATTCACCCTCCAGTCTTCACCTTCTCCTTCTCCTTCTTCTGCTTCTTCTGATTCACCCTCCAGACTTCACCTTCTCCTTCTCCTTCTTCTGCTTCTTCTGATTCACCCTCCTGACTTCATCTTCTCCTTCTCCTTCTTCTGCTTCTTCTGATTCACCCTCCAGACTTCACCTTCTCCTTCTCCTTCTTCTACTTCTTCTGATTCACCCTCCAGACCTCACCTTCTCCTTCTACTTCTTCTGCTTCTTCTGATTCACCCTCCAGACTTCACCTTCTCCTTCTCCTTCTTCTGCTTCTTCTGATTCACCCTCCAGACTTCACCTTCTCCTTCTCCTTCTTCTGCTTCTTCTGATTCACCCTCCAGACTTCACCTTCTCCTTCTCCTTCTTCTGCTTCTTCTGATTCACCCTCCAGACTTCACCTTCTCCTTCTCCTTCTTCTACTTCTTCTGATTCACCCTCCAGACTTCACCTTCTCCTTCTCCTTCTTCTGCTTCTTCTGATTCACCCTCCAGACTTCACCTTCTCCTTCTCCTTCGTCTACTTCTTCTGATTCACCCTCCCGACTACACCTTCTCCTTCTCCTTCTTCTACTTCTTCTGATTCACCCTCCCGACTTCACCATCTCCTTCTCCTTCTTCTGCTTCTTCTGATTCACCCTCCAGACTTCACCTTCTCCTTCTCCTTCTTCTACTTCTTCTGATTCACCCTCCAGACTTCACCTTCTCCTTCTCCTTCTTCTACTTCTTCTGATTCACCCTCCAGATTTCACCTTCTCCTTCTCCTTCTTCTACTTCTTCTGATTCACCCTCCAGATTTCACCTTCTCCTTCTCCTTCTTCTACTTCTGCTTCTCCCTCCAGACTTCATCTTCTCCTTCTCCTTCTTCTGCTTCTTCTGATTCACCCTCCAGACTTCACCTTCTCCTTCTCCTTCTTCTACTTCTTCTGATTCACCCTCCAGACTTCACCTTCTCCTTCTCCTTCTTCTACTTCTTCTGATTCACCCTCCAGACTTCACCTTCTCCTTCTCCTTCTTCTGCTTCTTCTGATTCACCCCCCAGACTTCACCTTCTCCTTCTCCTTCTTCTGCTTCTTCTGATTCACCCTCCAGACTTCACCTTCTCCTTCTCCTTCTTCTGCTTCTTCTGATTCACCCTTCAGACTTCACCTTCTCCTTCTCCTTCTTCTGCTTCTTCTGATTCACCCTCCAGACCTCACCTTCTCCTTCTCCTTCTTCTACTTCTTCTGATTCATCCTCCAGACTTCATCTTCTCCTTCTCCTTCTTCTGCTTCTTCTGATTCACCCTCCAGACTTCACCTTCTCCTTCTCCTTCTTCTGCTTCTTCTGATTCACCCTCCAGACTTCACCTTCTACTTCTCCTTCTTCTACTTCTTCTGATTCACCCTCCAGACTTCACCTTCTCCTTCTCCTTCTTCTGCTTCTTCTGATTCACCCTCCAGACTTCACCTTCTCCTTCTCCTTCGTCTACTTCTTCTGATTCACCCTCCAGACTACACCTTCTCCTTCTCCTTCTTCTACTTCTTCTGATTCACCCTCCCGACTTCACCTTCTCCTTCTCCTTCTTCTGCTTCTTCTGATTCACCCTCCAGACTTCACCTTCTCCTTCTCCTTCTTCTACTTCTTCTGATTCACCCTCCAGACTTCACCTTCTCCTTCTCCTTCTTCTACATCTTCTGCTTCTCCCTCCAGACTTCACCTTCTCCTTCTCCTTCTTCTGCTTCTTCTGATTCACCTTCCAGACTTCACATTCTCCTTCTCCTTCTTCTCCTTCTTCTTATTCACCCTCCAGTCTTCACCTTCTCCTTCTCCTTCTTCTACTTCTTCTGATTCACCCTCCTGACCTCACCTTCTCCTTCTCCTTCTTCTGCTTCTTCTGCTTCACCCTCCAGACATCAACTTCTCCTTCTCCTTCTTCTGCTTCTTCTGCTTCACCCTCCAGACTTCACCTCCTCCTTCTCCTTCTTCTGCTTCTTCTGCTTCACCCTCCTGACTTCACCTTCTCCTTCTCCTTCTTCTACTTCTTCTGATTCACCCTCCAGACTTCACCTTCTCCTTCTCCTTCTTCTGCTTCTTCTGCTTCACACTCCAGACTTCACCTTCTCCTTCTCCGTCTTCTGCTTCTTCTGCTTCGCCCTCCAGACATCACCTTCTCCTTCTCCTTCTTCTGCTTCTTCTGCTTCACCCTCCAGACTTCACCTTCTCCTTCTCCTTCTTCTGCTTCTTCTGCTTCACCCTCCTGACTTCACCTTCTCCTTCTCCTTCTTCTACTTCTTCTGCTTCACCCTCCAGACTTCACCTTCTCCTTCTCCTTGTTCTGCTTCTTCTGCAGCACCCTCCAGACTTCACCTTCTCCTTCTCCTTCTTCTGCTTCTTCTGCTTCACCCTCCTGACTTCACCTTCTCCTTCTCCTTCTTCTACTTCTTCTGCTTCACCCCCCTGACTTCACCTTCTCCTTCTCCTTCTTCTGCTTCTTCTGATTCACCCTCCTAACTTCACCTTCTCCTTCTCCTTTTTCTGCTTCTTCTGATTCACCCTCCTGACTTCACCTTCTCCTTCTCCTTCTTCTGCTTCTTCTGATTCACCCTCCAGACTTCACCTTCTCCTTCTCCTTCTTCTGCTTCTTCTGATTCACCCTCCAGACTTCACCTTCTCCTTCTCCTTCTTCTGCTTCTTCTGATTCACCTTATAGACTTCACATTCTCCTTCTCCTTCTTCTCCTTCTTCTGATTCACCCTCCAGTCTTCACCTTCTCCTTCTCCTTCTTCTACTTCTTCTGATTCACCCTCCTGACTTCACCTTCTCCTTCTCCTTCTTCTGCTTCTTCTGCTTCACCCTCCAGACATCAACTTCTCCTTCTCCTTCTTCTGCTTCTTCTGCTTCACCCTCCAGACTTCACCTCCTCCTTCTCCTTCTTCTGCTTCTTCTGCTTCACCCTCCTGACTTCACCTTCTCCTTCTCCTTCTTCTACTTCTTCTGATTCACCCTCCAGACTTCACCTTCTCCTTCTCCTTCTTCTGCTTCTTCTGCTTCACACTCCAGACTTCACCTTCTCCTTCTCCGTCTTCTGCTTCTTCTGCTTCGCCCTCCAGACATCACCTTCTCCTTCTCCTTCTTCTGCTTCTTCTGCTTCACCCTCCAGACTTCACCTTCTCCTTCTCCTTCTTCTGCTTCTTCTGCTTCACCCTCCTGACTTCACCTTCTCCTTCTCCTTCTTCTACTTCTTCTGATTCACCCTCCAGACTTCACCTTCTCCTTCTACTTCTTCTGCTTCTTCTGATTCAACCTCCAGACTTCACCTTCTCCTTCTCCTTCATCTGCTTCTTCTGATTCACCCTCCAGACTACACCTTCTCGTTCTCCTTCTTCTACTTCTTCTGATTCACCCTCCCGACTTCACCTTCTCCTTCTCCTTCTTCTGCTTCTTCTGCTTCACCCTCCAGACTTCACCTTCTCCTTCTCCTTGTTCTGCTTCTTCTGCAGCGCCCTCCAGACTTCACCTTATCCTTCTCCTTCTTCTGCTTCTTCTGCTTCACCCTCCTGACTTCACCTCCTCCTTCTCCTTCTTCTACTTCTTCTGCTTCACCCCCCTGACTTCACCTTCTCCTTCTCCTTCCTTTGCTTCTTCTGATTCACCCTCCAGACTTCACCTTCTCCTTCTCATTCTTCTACTTCTTCTGATTCACCCTCCAGACTTCATCTTCTCCTTCTCCTTCTTCTGCTTCTACTGATTCACCCTCCAGACTTCACCTTCTCCTTCTCCTTCCTTTGCTTCTTCTGATTCACCCTCCAGACTTCACCTTCTCATTCTCCTTCTTCTACTTCTTCTGATACACCCTCCAGACTTCACCTTCTCCTTCTTCTACTTCTTCTGATTCACCCTCCAGACTTCACCTTCTCCTTCTCCTTCTTCTGCTTCTTCTGATTCACCCCCCAGACTTCACCTTCTCCTTCTCCTTCTTCTGCTTCTTCTGATTCACCCTCCAGACTTCACCTTCTCCTTCTCCTTCTTCTGCTTCTTCTGATTCACCCTTCAGACTTCACCTTCTCATTCTCCTTCTTCTGCTTCTTCTGATTCACCCTCCAGACCTCACCTTCTCCTTCTCCTTCTTCTACTTCTTCTGATTCATCCTCCAGACTTCATCTTCTCCTTCTCCTTCTTCTGCTTCTTCTGAAACACCCTCCAGACTTCACCTTCTCCCTCTCCTTCTTCTGCTTCTTCTGATTCATCCTCCAGGCTTTGCCTTCTCCTTCTCCTTCTTCTACTTCTTCTGATTCACCCTCCAGACTTCACCTTCTCCTTCTCCTTCTTCTACATCTTCTGATTCACCCTCCAGTCTTCACCTTCTCCTTCTCCTTCTTCTGCTTCTTCTGATTCACCCTCCAGACTTCACCTTCTCCTTCTCCTTCTTCTGCTTCTTCTGATTCACCCTCCTGACTTCATCTTCTCCTTCTCCTTCTTCTGCTTCTTCTGATTCACCCTCCAGACTTCACCTTCTCCTTCTCCTTCGTCTACTTCTTCTGATTCACCCTCCCGACTACACCTTCTCCTTCTCCTTCTTCTACTTCTTCTGATTCACCTTCCCGACTTCACCATCTCCTTCTCCTTCTTCTGCTTCTTCTGATTCACCCTCCAGACTTCACCTTCTCCTTCTCCTTCTTCTACTTCTTCTGATTCACCCTCCAGACTTCACCTTCTCCTTCTCCTTCTTCTACTTCTTCTGATTCACCCTCCAGATTTCACCTTCTCCTTCTCCTTCTTCTACTTCTTCTGATTCACCCTCCAGATTTCACCTTCTCCTTCTCCTTCTTCTACTTCTTCTGCTTCTCCCTCCAGACTTCATCTTCTCCTTCTCCTTCTTCTGCTTCTTCTGATTCACCCTCCAGACTTCACCTTCTCCTTCTCCTTCTTCTACTTCTTCTGATTCACCCTCCAGACTTCACCTTCTCCTTCTCCTTCTTCTACTTCTTCTGATTCACCCTCCAGACTTCACCTTCTCCTTCTCCTTCTTCTGCTTCTTCTGATTCACCCCCCAGACTTCACCTTCTCCTTCTCCTTCTTCTGCTTCTTCTGATTCACCCTCCAGACTTCACCTTCTCCTTCTCCTTCTTCTGCTTCTTCTGATTCACCCTTCAGACTTCACCTTCTCCTTCTCCTTCTTCTGCTTCTTCTGATTCACCCTCCAGACCTCACCTTCTCCTTCTCCTTCTTCTGCTTCTTCTGATTCATCCTCCAGACTTCATCTTCTCCTTCTCCTTCTTCTGCTTCTTCTGATTCACCCTCCAGACTTCACCTTCTCCTTCTCCTTCTTCTGCTTCTTCTGATTCACCCTCCAGACTTCACCTTCTACTTCTCCTTCTTCTACTTCTTCTGATTCACCCTCCAGACTTCACCTTCTCCTTCTCCTTCTTCTGCTTCTTCTGATTCACCCTCCAGACTTCACCTTCTCCTTCTCCTTCGTCTACTTCTTCTGATTCACCCTCCAGACTACACCTTCTCCTTCTCCTTCTTCTACTTCTTCTGATTCACCCTCCCGACTTCACCTTCTCCTTCTCCTTCTTCTGCTTCTTCTGATTCACCCTCCAGACTTCACCTTCTCCTTCTCCTTCTTCTACTTCTTCTGCTTCTCCCTCCAGACTTCACCTTCTCCTTCTCCTTCTTCTGCTTCTTCTGATTCACCTTCCAGACTTCACATTCTCCTTCTCCTTCTTCTCCTTCTTCTGATTCACCCTCCAGTCTTCACCTTCTCCTTCTCCTTCTTCTACTTCTTCTGATTCACCCTCCTGACCTCACCTTCTCCTTCTCCTTCTTCTGCTTCTTCTGCTTCACCCTCCAGACATCAACTTCTCCTTCTCCTTCTTCTGCTTCTTCTGCTTCACCCTCCAGACTTCACCTCCTCCTTCTCCTTCTTCTGCTTCTTCTGCTTCACCCTCCTGACTTCACCTTCTCCTTCTCCTTCTTCTACTTCTTCTGATTCACCCTCCAGACTTCACCTTCTCCTTCTCCTTCTTCTGCTTCTTCTGCTTCACACTCCAGACTTCACCTTCTCCTTCTCCGTCTTCTGCTTCTTCTGCTTCGCCCTCCAGACATCACCTTCTCCTTCTCCTTCTTCTGCTTCTTCTGCTTCACCCTCCAGACTTCACCTTCTCCTTCTCCTTCTTCTGCTTCTTCTGCTTCACCCTCCTGACTTCACCTTCTCCTTCTCCTTCTTCTACTTCTTCTGCTTCACCCTCCAGACTTCACCTTCTCCTTCTCCTTGTTCTGCTTCTTCTGCAGCGCCCTCCAGACTTCACCTTCTCCTTCTCCTTCTTCTGCTTCTTCTGCTTCACCCTCCTGACTTCACCTTCTCCTTCTCCTTCTTCTACTTCTTCTGCTTCACCCCCCTGACTTCACCTTCTCCTTCTCCTTCTTCTGCTTCTTCTGATTCACCCTCCTAACTTCACCTTCTCCTTCTCCTTTTTCTGCTTCTTCTGATTCACCCTCCTGACTTCACCTTCTCCTTCTCCTTCTTCTGCTTCTTCTGATTCACCCTCCAGACTTCACCTTCTCCTTCTCCTTCTTCTGCTTCTTCTGATTCACCCTCCAGACTTCACCTGCTCCTTCTCCTTCTTCTGCTTCTTCTGATTCACCTTCCAGACTTCACATTCTCCTTCTCCTTCTTCTCCTTCTTCTGATTCACCCTCCAGTCTTCACCTTCTCCTTCTCCTTCTTCTACTTCTTCTGATTCACCCTCCTGACTTCACCTTCTCCTTCTCCTTCTTCTGCTTCTTCTGCTTCACCCTCCAGACATCAACTTCTCCTTCTCCTTCTTCTGCTTCTTCTGCTTCACCCTCCAGACTTCACCTCCTCCTTCTCCTTCTTCTGCTTCTTCTGCTTCACCCTCCTGACTTCACCTTCTCCTTCTCCTTCTTCTACTTCTTCTGATTCACCCTCCAGACTTCACCTTCTCCTTCTCCTTCTTCTGCTTCTTCTGCTTCACACTCCAGACTTCACCTTCTCCTTCTCCGTCTTCTGCTTCTTCTGCTTCGCCCTCCAGACATCACCTTCTCCTTCTCCTTCTTCTGCTTCTTCTGCTTCACCCTCCAGACTTCACCTTCTCCTTCTCCTTCTTCTGCTTCTTCTGCTTCACCCTCCTGACTTCACCTTCTCCTTCTCCTTCTTCTACTTCTTCTGATTCACCCTCCAGACTTCACCTTCTCCTTCTACTTCTTCTGCTTCTTCTGATTCAACCTCCAGACTTCACCTTCTCCTTCTCCTTCTTCTGCTTCTTCTGATTCACCCTCCAGACTACACCTTCTCCTTCTCCTTCTTCTACTTCTTCTGATTCACCCTCCCGACTTCACCTTCTCCTTCTCCTTCTTCTGCTTCTTCTGCTTCACCCTCCAGACTTCACCTTCTCCTTCTCCTTGTTCTGCTTCTTCTGCAGCGCCCTCCAGACTTCACCTTCTCCTTCTCCTTCTTCTGCTTCTTCTGCTTCACCCTCCTGACTTCACCTTCTCCTTCTCCTTCTTCTACTTCTTCTGCTTCACCCCCCTGACTTCACCTTCTCCTTCTCCTTCTTCTGCTTCTTCTGATTCACCCTCCTGACTTCACCTTCTCCTTCTCCTTCTTCTGCTTCTTCTGATTCACCCTCCAGACTTCACCTTCTCCTTCTCCTTCTTCTGCTTCTTCTGATTCACCCTCCAGACTTCACCTTCTCCTTCTCCTTCTTCTGCTTCTTCTGATTCACCCTCCAGATTTCACCTTCTCCTTCTCCTTCTTCTACTTCTTCTGCTTCTCCCTCCAGACTTCACCTTCTCCTTCTCCTTCTTCTGCTTCTTCTGATTCACCCTCCAGACTTCACCTTCTCCTTCTCCTTCTTCTACTTCTTCTGATTCACCCTCCAGTCTTCACCTTCTCCTTCTCCTTCTTCTACTTCTTCTGATTCACCCTCCTGACCTCACCTTCTCCTTCTCCTTCTTCTGCTTCTTCTGCTTCACCCTCCAGACATCAACTTCTCCTTCTCCTTCTTCTGCTTCTTCTGCTTCACCCTCCAGACATCAACTTCTCCTTCTCCTTCTTCTGCTTCTTCTGATTCACCCTCCAGACTTCACCTTCTCCTTCTCCTTCTTCTACTTCTTCTGATTCACCCTCCTGACTTCACCTTCTCCTTCTCCTTCTTCTGCTTCTTCTGCTTCACCCTCCAGACTTCAACTTCTCCTTCTCCTTCTTCTGCTTCTTCTGCTTCACCCTCCAGACTTCACCTTCTCCTTCTCCTTCTTCTGTTTCTTCTGCTTCACCCTCCTGACTTCACCTTCTCCTTCTCCTTCTTCTACTTCTTCTGATTCACCCTCCAGACTTCAACTTCTCCTTCTCCTTCTTCTGCTTCTTCTGCTTCACCCTCCAGACTTCACCTTCTCCTTCTCCATCTTCTGCTTCTTCTGCTTCGCCCTCCAGACTTCACCTTCTCCTTCTCCTTCTTCTGCTTCTTCTGCTTCACCCTCCAGACTTCACCTTCTCCTTCTCCTTCTTCTGCTTCTGCTGCTTCACCCTCCTGACTTCACCTTCGCCTTCACCTTCTTCTACTTCTTCTGATTCACCCTCCAGACTTCACCTTCTCCTTCTCCTTCTTCTGCTTCTTCTGCTTCACCCTCCAGACTTCACCTTCTCCTTCTCCTTCTTCTGCTTCTTCTGCTGCGCCCTCCAGACTTCACCTTCTCCTTCTCCTTCTTCTACTTCTTCAGCTTCACCCCCCTGACTTCACCTTCTCCTTCTCCTTCTTCTGCTTCTTCTGATTCACCCTCCTAACTTCACCTTCTCCTTCTCCTTCTTCTGCTTCTTCTGATTCACCCTCCTGACTTCACCTTCTCCTTCTCCTTCTTCTGCTTCTTCTGATTCACCCTCCAGACTTCACCTTCTCCTTCCCCTTCTTCTGCTTCTTCTGATTCACCCTCCAGACTTCACCTTCTCCTTCTCCTTCTTCTGCTTCTTCTGATTCACCCTCCAGACCTCACCTTCTCCTTCTCCTTCTTCTACTTCTTCTGATTCACCCTCCAGACTTCATCTTCTCCTTCTCCTTCATCTGCTTCTTCTGATTCACCCTCCAGACTTCACCTTCTCCTTCTCCTTCTTCTGCTTCTTCTGCTTCACCCTCCAGACTTCACCTTCTCCTTCTCCATCTTCTGCTTCTTCTGCTTCGCCCTCCAGACTTCACCTTCTCCTTCTCCTTCTTCTGCTTCTTCTGCTTCACCCTCCAGACTTCACCTTCTCCTTCTCCTTCTTCTGCTTCTGCTGCTTCACCCTCCTGACTTCACCTTCTCCTTCTCCTTCTTCTACTTCTTCTGATTCACCCTCCAGACTTCACCTTCTCCTTCTCCTTCTTCTGCTTCTTCTGCTTCACCCTCCAGACTTCACCTTCTCCTTCTCCTTCTTCTGCTTCTTCTGCTGCGCCCTCCAGACTTCACCTTCTCCTTCTCCTGCTTCTTTTGCTTCACCCTCCTGACTTCACCTTCTCCTTCTCCTTCTTCTACTTCTTCTGCTTCACCCCCCTGACTTCACCTTCTCCTTCTCCTTCTTCTGCTTCTTCTGATTCACCCTCCTAACTTCACCTTCTCCTTCTCCTTCTTCTGCTTCTTCTGATTCACCCTCCTGACTTCACCTTCTCCTTCTCCTTCTTCTGCTTCTTCTGATTCACCCTCCAGACTTCACCTTATCCTTCCCCTTCTTCTGCTTCTTCTGATTCACCCTCCAGACTTCACCTTCTCCTTCTCCTTCTTCTGCTTCTTCTGATTCACCCTCCAGACCTCACCTTCTCCTTCTCCTTCTTCTACTTCTTCTGATTCACCCTCCAGACTTCATCTTCTCCTTCTCCTTCTTCTGCTTCTTCTGATTCACCCTCCAGACTTCACCTTCTCCTTCTCCTTCTTCTGCTTCTTCTGATTCACCCTCCAGACTTCACCTTCTCCTTCTCCTTCTTCTACTTCTTCTGATTCACCCTCCAGACTTCACCTTCTCCTTCTCCTTCTTCTACTTCTTCTGATTCACCCTCCAGTCTTCACCTTCTCCTTCTCCTTCTTCTGCTTCTTCTGCTTCACCCTCCAGACTTCACCTTCTCCTTCTCCTTCTTCTGCTTCTTCTGATTCATCCTCCTGACTTCACCTTCTGCTTCTTCTGCTTCTTCTGATTCACCCTCCAGACTTCACCTTCTCCTTCTCCTTCTTCTACTTCTTCTGACCCACCCTCCAGACTTCACCTTCTCCTTCTACTTCTTCTGCTTCTTCTGATTCACCCTCCAGACTTCACCTTCTCCTTCTCCTTCTTCTGCTTCTTCTGATTCAACCTCCAGACTTCACCTTCTCCTTCTCCTTCTTCTGCTTCTTCTGATTCACCCTCCAGACTTCATCTTCTCCTTCTCCTTCTTCTGCTTCTTCTGATTCACCCTCCAGACTTCACCTTCTCCTTCTCCTTCTTCTACTTCTTCTGATTCACCCTCCAGACTTCATCTTCTCCTTCTCCTTCTTCTGCATCTTCTGATTCACCCTCCTGACTTCACCATCTCCTTCTCCTTCTTCTGCTTCTTCTGCTTCACCATCCAGACTTCACCTCCTCTTTCTCCTTCTTCTGCTTCTTCTGCTTCACCCTCCAGACTTCACCTTCTCCTTCTCCTTCTTCTGGTTCTTCTGCTTCACCCTCCTGACTTCACCTTCTCCTTCTCCTTCTTCTACTTCTTCTGATTCACCCTCCAGACTTCACCTTCTCCTTCTCCTTCTTCTGCTTCTTCTGCTTCACTCTCCAGACTTCACCTTCTCCTTCTCCTTCTTCTGCTTCTTCTGCTTCGCCCTCCAGACTTCACCTTCTCCTTCTCCTTCTTCTGCTTCTTCTGCTTCACCCTCCAGACTTCACCTTCTCCTTCTCCTTCTTCTGCTTCTCTGCTTCACCCTCCTGACTTCACCTTCTCCTTCTCCTTCTTCTGCGTCTTCTGATTCACCCTCCAGACTTCACCTTCTCCTTCTCCTTCGTCTACTTCTTCTGATTCACCCTCCAGACTACACCTTCTCCTTCTCCTTCTTCTACTTCTTCTGATTCACCCTCCCGGCTTCACCTTCTCCTTCTCCTTCTTCTGCTTCATCTGATTCACCCTCCAGACTTCACCATCTCCTTCTCCTTCTTCTACTTCTTCTGATTCACCCTCCAGACTTCACCTTCTCCTTCTCCTTCTTCTACTTCTTCTGATTCACCCTCCAGAATTCACCTTCTCCTTCTCCTTCTTCTACTTCTTCTGATTCACCCTCCACTCTTCACCTTCTCCTTCTCCTTCTTCTGCTTCTTCTGCTTCACCCTCCAGACTTCACCTTCTCCTTCTCCTTCTTCTGATTCTTCTGATTCACCCTTCAGACTTCACCTTCTCCTTCTTCTGCTTCTTCTGATTCACCCTACTGACTTCACCTTCTCCTTCTCCTTCTTCTACTTCTTCTGATTCACCCTCCTGACTTCACCTTCTCCTCCTCCTTCTTCTACTTCTTCTGCTTCTCCCTCCAGACTTCACCTTCTCCTTCTCCTTCTTCTACTTCTTCTGATTCACCCTCCAGACTTCACCTTCTCCTTCTACTTCTTCTGCTTCTTCTGATTCACCCTCCAGACTTCACCTTCTCCTTCTCCTTATTCTGCTTCTTCTGATTCACCCTCCAGACTTCACCTTCTCCTTCTTCCGCTTCTTCTGATTCACCCTCCGGACTTCACCTTCTCCTTCTCCTTCTTCTGCTTCTTCTGATTCACCCTCCAGACTTCACCTTCTCCTTCTCATTCTTCTACTTCTTCTGATTCACCCTCCAGACTTCATCTTCTCCTTCTCCTTCTTCTGCTTCTTCTGATTCACCCTCCAGACTTCACCTTCTCCTTCTCCTTCCTTTGCTTCTTCTGATTCACCCTACAGACTTCACCTTCTCCTTCTCCTTCTACTGCTTCTTCTGATTCATCCTCCAGACTTTGCCTTCTCCTTCTCCTTCTTCTACTTCTTCTGATTCACCCTCCAGACTTCACCTTCTCCTTCTCCTTCTTCTACTTCTTCTGATTCACCCTCCAGTCTTCACCTTCTCCTTCTCCTTCTTCTGCTTCTTCTGATTCACCCTCCAGACTTCACCTTCTCCTTCTCCTTCTTCTGCTTCTTCTGATTCACCCTCCTAACTTCACCTTCTCCTTCTCCTTCTTCTGCTTCTTCTGATTCACCCTCCAGACTTCACCTTCTCCTTCTCCTTCTTCTACTTCTTCTGATTCACCCTCCAGACTTCACCGTCTCCTTCTCCTTCTTCTGCTTCTTCTGCTTCACCCTCCAGACTTCACCTTCTCCTTCTCCTTCTTCTGCTTCTGCTGCTTCACCCTCCTGACTTCACCTTCTCCTTCTCCTTCTTCTACTTCTTCTGATTCACCCTCCAGACTTCACCTTCTCCTTCTCCTTCTTCTGCTTCTTCTGCTTCACCCTCCAGATTTCACCTTCTCCTTCTCCTTCTTCTGCTTCTTCTGCTGCGCCCTCCGGACTTCACCTTCTCCTTCTCCTTCTTCTGCTTCTTCTGCTTCACCCTCCTGACTTCACCTTCTCCTTCTCCTTCTTCTACTTCTTCTGCTTCACCCCCCTGACTTCACCTTCTCCTTCTCCTTCTTCTGCTTCTTCTGATTAACCCTCCTAACTTCACCTTCTCCTTCTCCTTCTTCTGCTTCTTCTGATTCACCCTCCTGACTTCACCTTCTCCTTCTCCTTCTTCTGCTTCTTCTGATTCACCCTCCAGACTTCACCTTCTCCTTCCCCTTCTTCTGCTTCTTCTGATTCACCCTCCAGACTTCACCTTCTCCTTCTCCTTCTTCTGCTTCTTCTGATTCACCCTCCAGACCTCACCTTCTCCTTCTCCTTCTTCTACTTCTTCTGATTCACCCTCCAGACTTCATCTTCTCCTTCTCCTTCTTCTGCTTCTTCTGATTCACCCTCCAGACTTCACCTTCTCCTTCTCCTTCTTCTGCTTCTTCTGCTTCACCCTCCAGACTTCACCTTCTCCTTCTCCATCTTCTGCTTCTTCTGCTTCGCCCTCCAGACTTCACCTTCTCCTTCTCCTTCTTCTGCTTCTTCTGCTTCACCCTCCAGACTTCACCTTCTCCTTCTCCTTCTTCTGCTTCTGCTGCTTCACCCTCCTGACTTCACCTTCTCCTTCTCCTTCTTCTACTTCTTCTGATTCACCCTCCAGACTTCACCTTCTCCTTCTCCTTCTTCTGCTTCTTCTGCTTCACCCTCCAGACTTCACCATCTCCTTCTCCTTCTTCTGCTTCTTCTGCTGCGCCCTCCAGACTTCACCTTCTCCTTCTCCTTCTTCTGCTTCTTCTGCTTCACCCTCCTGACTTCACCTTCTCCTTCTCCTTCTTCTACTTCTTCTGCTTCACCCCCCTGACTTCACCTTCTCCTTCTCCTTCTTCTGCTTCTTCTGATTCACCCTCCTAACTTCACCTTCTCCTTCTCCTTCTTCTGCTTCTTCTGATTCACCCTCCTGACTTCACCTTCTCCTTCTCCTTCTTCTGCTTCTTCTGATTCACCATCCAGACTTCACCTTCTCCTTCCCCTTCTTCTGCTTCTTCTGATTCACCCTCCAGACTTCACCTTCTCCTTCTCCTTCTTCTGCTTCTTCTGATTCACCCTCCAGACCTCACCTTCTCCTTCTCCTTCTTCTACTTCTTCTGATTCACCCTCCAGACTTCATCTTCTCCTTCTCCTTCTTCTGCTTCTTCTGATTCACCCTCCAGACTTCACCTTCTCCTTCTCCTTCTTCTGCTTCTTCTGATTCACCCTCCAGACTTCACCTTCTCCTTCTCCTTCTTCTACTTCTTCTGATTCACCCTCCAGACTTCACCTTCTCCTTCTCCTTCTTCTACTTCTTCTGATTCACCCTCCAGTCTTCACCTTCTCCTTCTCCTTCTTCTGCTTCTTCTGCTTCACCCTCCAGACTTCATCTTCTCCTTCTCCTTCTTCTGCTTCTTCTGATTCACCCTCCTGACTTCACCTTCTGCTTCTTCTGCTTCTTCTGATTCACCCTCCAGACTTCACCTTCTCCTTCTCCTTCTTCTACTTCTTCTGACCCACCCTCCAGACTTCACCTTCTCCTTCTACTTCTTCTGCTTCTTCTGATTCACCCTCCAGACTTCACCTTCTCCTTCTCCTTCTTCTGCTTCTTCTGATTCAACCTCCAGACTTCACCTTCTCCTTCTCCTTCTTCTGCTTCTTCTGATTCACCCTCCAGACTTCACCTTCTCCTTCTCCTTCTTCTGCTTCTTCTGATTCACCCTCCAGACTTCACCTTCTCCTTCTCCTTCTTCTACTTCTTCTGATTCACCCTCCAGACTTCATCTTCTCCTTCTCCTTCTTCTGCATCTTCTGATTCACCCTCCTGACTTCACCTTCTCCTTCTCCTTCTTCTACTTCTTCTGCTTCACCATCCAGACTTCACCTTCTCCTTCTCCTTCTTCTGCTTCTTCTGCTTCACCCTCCAGACTTCACCTTCTCCTTCTCCTTCTTCTGCTTCTTCTGCTTCACCCTCCTGACTTCACCTTCTCCTTCTCCTTCTTCTACTTCTTCTGATTCACCCTCCAGACTTCACCTTCTCCTTCTCCTTCTTCTGCTTCTTCTGCTTCACTCTCCAGACTTCACCTTCTCCTTCTCCTTCTTCTGCTTCTTCTGCTTCGCCCTCCAGACTTCACCTTCTCCTTCTCCTTCTTCTGCTTCTTCTGCTTCACCCTCCAGACTTCACCTTCTCCTTCTCCTTCTTCTGCTTCTCTGCTTCACCCTCCTGACTTCACCTTCTCCTTCTCCTTCTTCTGCGTCTTCTGATTCACCCTCCAGACTTCACCTTCTCCTTCTCCTTCGTCTACTTCTTCTGATTCACCCTCCAGACTACACCTTCTCCTTCTCCTTCTTCTACTTCTTCTGATTCACCCTCCCGACTTCACCTTCTCCTTCTCCTTCTTCTGCTTCATCTGATTCACCCTCCAGACTTCACCATCTCCTTCTCCTTCTTCTACTTCTTCTGATTCACCCTCCAGACTTCACCTTCTCCTTCTCCTTCTTCTACTTCTTCTGATTCACCCTCCAGAATTCACCTTCTCCTTCTCCTTCTTCTACTTCTTCTGATTCACCCTCCACTCTTCACCTTCTCCTTCTCCTTCTTCTGCTTCTTCTGCTTCACCCTCCAGACTTCACCTTCTCCTTCTCCTTCTTCTGATTCTTCTGATTCACCCTCCAGACTTCACCTTCTCCTTCTTCTGCTTCTTCTGATTCACCCTCCTGACTTCACCTTCTCCTTCTCCTTCTTCTACTTCTTCTGATTCACCCTCCTGACTTCACCTTCTCCTTCTCCTTCTTCTACTTCTTCTGCTTCTCCCTCCAGACTTCACCTTCTCCTTCTCCTTCTTCTACTTCTTCTGATTCACCCTCCAGACTTCACCTTCTCCTTCTACTTCTTCTGCTTCTTCTGATTCACCCTCCAGACTTCACCTTCTCCTTCTCCTTATTCTGCTTCTTCTGATTCACCCTCCAGACTTCACCTTCTCCTTCTTCCGCTTCTTCTGATTCACCCTCCAGACTTCACCTTCTCCTTCTCCTTCTTCTGCTTCTTCTGATTCACCCTCCAGACTTCACCTTCTCCTTCTCATTCTTCTACTTCTTCTGATTCACCCTCCAGACTTCATCTTCTCCTTCTCCTTCTTCTGCTTCTTCTGATTCACCCTCCAGACTTCACCTTCTCCTTCTCCTTCCTTTGCTTCTTCTGATTCACCCTACAGACTTCACCTTCTCCTTCTCCTTCTTCTGCTTCTTCTGATTCATCCTCCAGACTTTGCCTTCTCCTTCTCCTTCTTCTACTTCTTCTGATTCACCCTCCAGACTTCACCTTCTCCTTCTCCTTCTTCTACTTCTTCTGATTCACCCTCCAGTCTTCACCTTCTCCTTCTCCTTCTTCTGCTTCTTCTGATTCACCCTCCAGACTTCACCTTCTCCTTCTCCTTCTTCTGCTTCTTCTGATTCACCCTCCTAACATCACCTTCTCCTTCTCCTTCTTCTGCTTCTTCTGATTCACCCTCCAGACTTCACCTTCTCCTTCTCCTTCTTCTACTTCTTCTGATTCACCCTCCAGACTTCAACTTCTCCTTCTACTTCTTCAGCTTCTTGTGATTCACCCTCCAGACTTCACCTTCTCCTTCTCCTTCTTCTGCTTCTTCTGATTCACCCTCCAGACTTCACCGTCTCCTTCTCCTTCTTCTGCTTCTTCTGATTCACCCTCCAGACTTCACCTTCTCCTTCTCCTTCTTCTGCTTCTTCTGCTTCACCCTCCAGACTTCACCTTCTCCTTCTACTTCTTCTGCTTTTCTGCTTCACCCTCCTGACTTCACCTTCTCCTTCTCCTTCTTCTACTTCTTCTGCTTCACCCTCCTGACTTCACCTTCTCCTTCTCCTTCTTCTGCTTCTTCTGATTCACCCTCCAGACTTCAACTTCTCCTTCTCCTTCTTCTACTGCTTCTGATTCACCCTCCAGGCTTCACCTTCTCCATCTCATTCTTCTGCATCTTCTGATTCACCCTCCAGACTTCACCTTCTCCTTCTCCTTCTTCTGCTTCTTCTGATTCACCCTCCAGACTTCACCTTCTCCTTCTCCTTCTTCTACTTCTTCTGATTCACCCTCCAGACTTCACCTTCTCCATCTCCTTCTTCTCCTTCTTCTGCTTCACCCTCCTGACTTCACCTTCTCCTTCTCCTTCTTCTACTTCTTCTGCTTCACCCTCCTGACTTCACCTTCTCCTTCTCCTTCTTCTGCTTCTTCTGATTCACCCTCCAGACTTCAACTTCTCCTTCTCCTTCTTCTACTGCTTCTGATTCACCCTCCAGGCTTCACCTTCTCCATCTCATTCTTCTGCATCTTCTGATTCACCCTCCTAACATCACCTTCTCCTTCTCCTTCTTCTGCTTCTTCTGATTCACCCTCCAGACTTCACCTTCTCCTTCTCCTTCTTCTACTTCTTCTGATTCACCCTCCAGACTTCAACTTCTCCTTCTACTTCTTCAGCTTCTTGTGATTCACCCTCCAGACTTCACCTTCTCCTTCTCCTTCTTCTGCTTCTTCTGATTCACCCTCCAGACTTCACCGTCTCCTTCTCCTTCTTCTGCTTCTTCTGATTCACCCTCCAGACTTCACCTTCTCCTTCTCCTTCTTCTGCTTCTTCTGCTTCACCCTCCAGACTTCACCTTCTCCTTCTACTTCTTCTGCTTTTCTGCTTCACCCTCCTGACTTCTCCTTCTCCTTCTCCTTCTTCTACTTCTTCTGCTTCACCCTCCTGACTTCACCTTCTCCTTCTCCTTCTTCTGCTTCTTCTGATTCACCCTCCAGACTTCAACTTCTCCTTCTCCTTCTTCTACTGCTTCTGATTCACCCTCCAGGCTTCACCTTCTCCATCTCATTCTTCTGCATCTTCTGATTCACCCTCCAGACTTCACCTTCTCCTTCTCCTTCTTCTGCTTCTTCTGATTCACCCTCCTGACTTCACCTTCTCCTTCTCCTTCTTCTACTTCTTCTGATTCACCCTCCAGACTTCACCTTCTCCATCTCCTTCTTCTCCTTCTTCTGCTTCACCCTCCAGAATTCACCTTCTCCTTCTCCTTCTTCTACTTCTTCTGATTCACCCTCCAGACTTCAGCTTCTCCTTCTCCTTCCTCTATTTCTTCTGATTCACCCTCCTGACTTCACCTTCTCTTCTCCTTCTTCTGCTTCTTCTGATTCACCCTCCAGACTTCACCTTCTCCATCTCCTTCTTCTGCTTCTTCTGATTCACCCTCCAGACTTCACCTTCTCCTTCTCCTTCTTCTACTTCATCTGATTCACCCTCCAGACTTCACCTTCTCCTTCTCCTTCTTCTGCTTCTTCTGATTCACCCTCCTGACTTCACCTTCTCCTTCTCCTTCTTCTGCTTCTTCTGATTCACCCTCCTGACTTCGCCTTCTCCTTCTTCTGCTTCTTCTGATTCACCCTCCAGACTTCACCTTCTCCTTCTCCTTCTTCTACTTCTTCTGATTCACCCTCCTGACTTCACCTTCTCGATCTCCTTCTTCTGTTTCTTCTGATTCACCCTCCAGACTTCACCTTCTCCTTCTCCTTCTTCTGCTTCTTCTGATTCACACTCCTGACTTAACCTTCTCCTTCTCCTTCTTCTGCTTCTTCTGATTCACCCTCCAGACTTCACCTTCTCCTTCTCCTTCTTCTACATCCTCTGATTCACCCTCCAGACTTCACATTCTCCTTCTACTTCTTCTCCTTCTTCTGATTCACCATCCAGACTTCACCTTCTCCATCTCCTTCTTCTGCTGCTTCTGCTTCACCCTCCAGACTTCACCTTCTCCTTCTCCTTCTTCTAGTTCTTCTGCTTCACCCTCCTGACTTCACCTTCTCCTTCTCCTTCTTCTGCTTCTTCTGATTCACCCTCCAGACTTCACCTTCTCCTTCTCCTTCTTCTACTTCTTCTGATTCACCCTCCAGGCTTCACCTTCTCCATCTCCTTCTTCTGCATCTTCTGATTCACCCTCCAGACTTCACCTTCTCCTTCTCCTTCTTCTGCTTCTTCTGATTAACACTCCTGACTTCAGCTTCTCCTTCCCCTTCTTCTGCTTCACCCTCCAGACTTCACCTTCTCCCTCTCCTTCTTCTAATTCTTCTGATTCACCCTCCTGACTTCACCTTCTCCTTCTCCTTCTTCTACTTCTTCTGATTCACCCTCCAGACTTCACCTTCTCCATCTCCTTCTTCTGCTTCTTCTGCTTCACCCTCCAGACTTCACCTTCTTCTTCTCCTTCTTCTACTTCTTCTGATTCACCCTCCAGACTTCAGCTTCTCCTTCTCCTTCTTCTATTTCTTCTGATTCACCCTCCTGACTTCACCTTCTCCTTCTCCTTCTTCTGCTTCTTCTGATTCACCCTCCAGACTTCACCTTCTCCATCTCCTTCTTCTGCTTCTTCTGATTCACCCTCCAGACTACACCTTCTCCTTCTCCTTCTTCTACTTCTTCTGATTCACCCTCCAGACTTCACCTTCTCCTTCTCCTTCTTCTACTTCTTCTGATTCACCCTCCAGACTTCACCTTCTCCTTCTCCTTCTTCTACTTCTTCTGACTCACCCTCCAGACTTCACCTTCTCCTTCTCCTTCTTCTGCTTCTTCTGATTCACCCTCCTGACTTCATCTTCTCCTTCTCCTTCTTCTGCTTCTTCTGATTCACCCTTCTGACTTCACCTTCTCCTTCTTCTACTTCTTCTGCTTCACCCTCCTGACTTCACCTTCTCCTTCTCCTTCTTCTGCTTCTTCTGATTCACCCTCCAGACTTCACCTTCTCCATCTCCTTCTTCTGTTTCTTCTGATTCACCCTCCAGAATTCATCTTCTCCTTCTCCTTCTTCTACTTCTTCTTATTCACCCTCCAGACTTCACCTTCTCCTTCTCCTTCTTCTGCTTCTTCTGATTCACCCTCCAGACTTCACCTTCTCCGTCTCCTTCTTCTGCTTCTTCTGATTCACCCTCCAGACCTCACCTTCTCCTTCTCCTTCTTCTACTTCTTCTGATTCACCCTCCAGACTTCACCTTCGCCTTCTCCTTCTTCTGCTTCTTCTGCTTCACCCTCCAGACTTCACCTTCTCCTTCTCCTTCTTCTGCCTCTTCTGCTTCACCCTCCAGACTTCACCTTCTCCTTCTCCTTCTTCTACTTCTTCTGATTCACCCTCCAGACTTCACGTTCTCCTTCTCCTTCTTCTGCTTCTTCTGATTCACACTCCAGACTTCACCTTCTCCATCTCCTTCTTCTGCTTCTTCTGATTCACCCTCCAGACTTCACCTTCTCCATCTCCTTCTTCCACTTCTTCTGATTCACCCTCCAGAATTCACCTTCGCCTTCTCCTTCTTCTACTTCTTCTGCTTCACCCTCCAGACTTCACCTTCTCCTTCTTCTGATTCACCCTCCAGACATCACCTTCTCCTTCTTCTTCTTCTACTTCTTCTGATTCACCCTCCTGACTTCACCTCCTCCTTCTCCTTCTTCTGCTTCTTCTGATTCACCCTCCTGACTTCACCTTCTCCTTCTCCTTCTTCTGCTTCTTCTGATTCACCCTCCTGACTTCACCTTCTCCTTCTCCTTCTTCTGCTTATTCTGATTCACCCTCCTGACTTCACCTTCTCCTTCTCCTTCTTCTACTTCTTCTGATTCACCCTCCTGACTTCACCTTCTCCTTCTCCTTCTCCTGCGTCTTCTGATTCACCTTCCTGACCACCTTCTCCTTCTCCTTCCTCTGCTTCTTCTGATTCACCCTCCAGACTTCACCTTCTCCTTCTCCTTCTTCTACTTCTTCTGATTCACCCTCCAGACTTCACCTTCTCCTTCTCCTTCTTCTGCTTCTTCTGATTCACCCTCCTGACTTCACCTTCTCCTTCTCCTTCTTCTGCTTCTTCTGATTCACCCTCCTGACTTCGCCTTCTCCTTCTTCTGCTTCTTCTGATTCACCCTCCAGACTTCACCTTCTCCTTCTCCTTCTTCTGCTTCTTCTGATTCACCCTCCTGACTTCACCTTCTCCTTCTCCTTCTTCTGCTTCTTCTGATTCACCCTCCAGACTTCACCTTCTCCATCTCCTTCTTCTGCTTTTCTGATACACCCTCCAGACTTCACCTTCTCCTTCTCCTTCTTCTACTTCTTCTGATTCACCCTCCTGACTTCACCTTCGCCTTCTCCTTCTTCTGCTTCTTATGATTCACCCTCCAGACTTCACCTTCTCCTTCTCCTTCTTCTCCTTCTTCTGATTCACCCTCCAGACTTCATCTTCTCCTTCTCCTTCTTCTGCTTCTTCTGATTCATCCTCCAGACTTCACCTTCTCCTTCTCCTTCTTCTACTTCTTCTGATTCACCCTCCAGACTTCACCTTCTCCTTCTCCTTCTTCTGCTTCTTCTGATTCACCCTCCTGACTTCACCTTCTCCTTCTCCTTCTTCTGATTCTTCTGATTCACCCTCCTGACTTCGCCTTCTCCTTCTTCTGCTTCTTCTGATTCACCCTCCAGACTTCACCTTCTCCTTCTCCTTCTTCTGCTTCTTCTGATTCACCCTCCAGACTTCACCTTCTCCTTCTCCTTCTTCTACTTCTTCTGATTCACCCTCCAGACTTCACCTTCTCGATCTCCTTCTTCTGTTTCTTCTGATTCAACCTCCAGACTTCACCTTCTCCTTCTCCTTCTTTTGCTTCTTCTGATTCACGCTCCTAACTTAACCTTCTCCTTCTCCTTCTTCTGCTTCTTCTGATTCACCCTCCAGACTTCACCTTCTCCTTCTCCTTCTTCTACATCTTCTGATTCACCCTCCAGACTTCACATTCTCCTTCTACTTCTTCTACTTCTTCTGATTCACCATCCAGACTTCACCTTCTCCATCTCCTTCTTCTGCTTCTTCTGCTTCACCCTCCAGACTTCACCTTCTCCTTCTCCTTCTTCTACTTCTTCTGCTTCACCCTCCTGACTTCACCTTCTCCTTCTCCTTCTTCTGCTTCTTCTGATTCACCCTCCAGACTTCAACTTCTCCTTCTCCTTCTTCTACTTCTTCTGATTCACCCTCCAGGCTTCACCTTCTCCATCTCCTTCTTCTGCATCTTCTGATTCACCCTCCAGACTTCACCTTCTCCTTCTCCTTCTTCTGCTTCTTCTGATTCACCCTCCTGACTTCACCTTCTCCTTCTCCTTCTTCTACTTCTTCTGATTCACCCTCCAGACTTCACCTTCTCCATCTCCTTCTTCTCCTTCTTCTGCTTCACCCTCCAGACTTCACCTTCTCTTCTCCTTCTTCTGCTTCTTCTGATTCACCCTCCAGACTTCACCTTCTCCATCTCCTTCTTCTCCTTCTTCTGCTTCACCCTCCAGACTTCACCTTCTCCTTCTCCTTCTTCTACTTCTTCTGATTCACCCTCCAGACTTCAGCTTCTCCTTCTCCTTCCTCTATTTCTTCTGATTCACCCTCCTGACTTCACCTTCTCTTCTCCTTCTTCTGCTTCTTCTGATTCACCCTCCAGACTTCACCTTCTCCATCTCCTTCTTCTGCTTCTTCTGATTCACCCTCCAGACTTCACCTTCTCCTTCTCCTTCTTCTACTTCATCTGATTCACCCTCCAGACTTCACCTTCTCCTTCTCCTTCTTCTGCTTCTTCTGATTCACCCTCCTGACTTCACCTTCTCCTTCTCCTTCTTCTGCTTCTTCTGATTCACCCTCCTGACTTCGCCTTCTCCTTCTTCTGCTTCTTCTGATTCACCCTCCAGACTTCACCTTCTCCTTCTCCTTCTTCTACTTCTTCTGATTCACCCTCCAGACTTCACCTTCTCGATCTCCTTCTTCTGTTTCTTCTGATTCACCCTCCAGACTTCACCTTCTCCTTCTCCTTCTTCTGCTTCTTCTGATTCACACTCCTGACTTAACCTTCTCCTTCTCCTTCTTCTGCTTCTTCTGATTCACCCTCCAGACTTCACCTTCTCCTTCTCCTTCTTCTACATCCTCTGATTCACCCTCCAGACTTCACATTCTCCTTCTACTTCTTCTCCTTCTTCTGATTCACCATCCAGACTTCACCTTCTCCATCTCCTTCTTCTGCTTCTTCTGCTTCACCCTCCAGACTTCACCTTCTCCTTCTCCTTCTTCTAGTTCTTCTGCTTCACCCTCCTGACTTCACCTTCTCCTTCTCCTTCTTCTGCTTCTTCTGATTCACCCTCCAGACTTCACCTTCTCCTTCTCCTTCTTCTACTTCTTCTGATTCACTCTCCAGGCTTCACCTTCTCCATCTCCTTCTTCTGCATCTTCTGATTCACCCTCCAGACTTCACCTTCTCCTTCTCCTTCTTCTGCTTCTTCTGATTAACCCTCCTGACTTCACCTTCTCCTTCCCCTTCTTCTGCTTCACCCTCCAGACTTCACCTTCTCCCTCTCCTTCTTCTAATTCTTCTGATTCACCCTCCTGACTTCACCTTCTCCTTCTCCTTCTTCTACTTCTTCTGATTCACCCTCCAGACTTCACCTTCTCCATCTCCTTCTTCTGCTTCTTCTGCTTCACCCTCCAGACTTCACCTTCTCCTTCTCCTTCTTCTACTTCTTCTGATTCACCCTCCAGACTTCAGCTTCTCCTTCTCCTTCTTCTATTTCTTCTGATCCACCCTCCTGACTTCACCTTCTCCTTCTCCTTCTTCTGCTTCTTCTGATTCACCCTCCAGACTTCACCTTCTCCATCTCCTTCTTCTGCTTCTTCTGATTCACCCTCCAGACTTCACCTTCTCCTTCTCCTTCTTCTACTTCTTCTGATTCACCCTCCAGACTTCACCTTCTCCTTCTCCTTCTTCTACTTCTTCTGATTCACCCTCCAAACTTCACCTTCTCCTTCTTCTACGTCTTCTTATTCACCCTCCAGACTTCACCTTCTCCATCTCCTTCTTCTGCTTTTCTGATTCACCCTCCATACTTCACCTTCTCCTTCTCCTTCTTCTACTTCTTCTGATTCACCCTCCTGACTTCACCTTCGCCTTCTCCTTCTTCTGCTTCTTCTGATTCACCCTCCTGACTTCACCTTCTCCTTCTCCTTCTTCTGCTTCTTCTGATTCACCCTCCAGATTTCACCTTCTCCTTCTCCTTCTTCTGCTTCTTCTAATTCACCCTCCAGACTTCACCTTCTCCATCTCCTTCTTCTGCTTCTTCTGATTCACCCTCCAGACTTCACCTTCTCCTTCTCCTTCTTCTACTTCTTCTGATTCACCCTCCAGACTTCACCTTCGCCTTCTCCTTCTTCTACTTCTTCTGCTTCACCCTCCAGACTTCACCTTCTCCTTCTCCTTCTTCTACTTCTTCTGAATCACCCTCCACACTTCACCTTCTCCTTCTCCTTCTTCTGCTTCTTCTGCTTCACCCTCCAGAGTTCACCTTCTCCTTCTCCTTCTCTGCTTCTTCTGCTTCACCCTCCAGACTTCACCTTCTCCTTCTCCTTCTTCTGCTTCTTCTGATTCACCCTCCAGACTTCAACTTCTCCTTCTCCTGCTTCTGCTTCTTCTGATTCACCCTCCTGACTTCACCTTCTCCTTCACCTTCTTCTACTTCTTCTGCTTCACCCTCCAGACTTCACCTTCCCCTTCTCCTTCTTCTGCTTCTTCTGATTCACCCTCCTGACTTCACCTTCTCCTTCTCCTTCTTCTGCTTCTTCTGATTCACCCACCTGACTTCACCTTCTCCTTCTCCTTCTTCTGATTCACCCTCCAGACTTCACCTTCTCCTTCTCCTTCTTCTGCTTCTTCTGATTCACCCTCCTGACTTCACCTTCTCCTTCTCCTTCTTCTGCCTCTTCTGATTCACCCTTCTGACTTCACCTTCTCCTTCTTCTACTTCTTCTGCTTCACCCTCCTGACTTCACCATCTCCTTCTCCTTCTTCTGCTTCTTCTGATTCACTCTCCAGACTTCACCTTCTCCATCTCCTTCTTCTGTTTCTTCTGATTCACCCTCCAGACTTCATCTTCTCCTTCTCCTTCTTCTACTTCTTCTTATTCACCCTCCAGACTTCACCTTCTCCTTCTCCTTCTTCTGCTTCTTCTGATTCACCCTCCAGACTTCACCTTCTCTGTCTCCTTCTTCTGCTTCTTCTGATTCACCCTCCAGACCTCACCTTCCCCTTCTCCTTCTTCTACTTCTTCTGATTCACCCTCCAGACTTCAACTTCGCCTTCTCCTTCTTCTACTTCTTCTGCTTCACCCTTCAGACTTCACCTTCTCCTTCTCCTTCTTCTGCTTCTTCTGCTTCACCCTCCAGACTTCACCTTCTCCTTCTCCTTCTTCTACTTCTTCTGATTCACCCTCCAGACTTCACGTTCTCCTTCTCCTTCTTCTGCTTCTTCTGATTCACACTCCAGACTTCACCTTCTCCATCTCCTTCTTCTGCTTCTTCTGATTCACCCTCCAGACTTCACCTTCTCCATCTCCTTCTTCTACTTCTTCTGATTCACCCTCCAGAATTCACCTTCGCCTTCTCCTTCTTCTACTTCTTCTGCTTCACCCTCCAGACTTCACCTTCTCCTTCTTCTGATTCACCCTCCAGACATCACCTTCTCCTTCTTCTTCTTCTACTTCTACTGATTCACCCTCCTGACTTCACCTTCTCCTTCTCCTTCTTCTGCTTCTTCTGATTCACCCTCCTGACTTCACCTTCTCCTTCTCCTTCTTCTGCTTATTCTGATTCACCCTCCTGACTTCACCTTCTCCTTCTCCTTCTTCTACTTCTTCTGCTTCACCCTCCAGACTTCACCTTCTCCTTCTCCTTCTTCTGCTTCTTCTGATTCACCCTCCTGACTTCACCTTCTCCTTCTCCTTCTCCTGCGTCTTCTGATTCACCTTCCTGACCACCTTTTCCTTCTCCTTCCTCTGCTTCTTCTGATTCACCCTCCAGACTTCACCTACTCCTTCTCCTTCTTCTGCTTCTTCTCATTCACCCTCCTGACTTCACCTTCTCCTTCTTCTACTTCTTCTGCTTCACCCTCCAGACTTCACCTTCTCCTTCTCATTCTTCTGCTTCTTCTGCTTCACCCTCCAGACTTCACCTTCTCCTTCTCCTTCTTCTACTTCTTCTGCTTCAACCTCCTGACTTCACCTTCTCCTTCTCCTTCTTCTGCTTCTTCTGATTCACCCTCCAGACTTCACCTTCTCCTCCAACTTCTTCTACTTCTTCTGATTCACCCTCCAGGCTTCACCTTCTCCATCTCCTTCTTCTGCTTCTTCTGATTCACCCTCCTGACTTCACCTTCTCCTTCTCCTTCTTCTGCTTCTTCTGATTCACCCTCCAGACTTCACCTTCTCCATCTCCTTCTTCTACTTCTTCTGCTTCACCCTCCAGACTTCACCTTCTCCTTCTCCTTCTTCTACTTCTTCTGATTCAACCTCCTGACTTCACCTTCTCCTTCTCCTTCTTCTGCTTCTTCTGATTCACCCTCCAGACTTCACCTTCTCCTTCAACTTCTTCTACGTCTTCTGATTCACCCTCCAGGCTTCACCTTCTCCATCTCCTTCTTCTGCTTCTTCTGATTCACCCTCCTGACTTCACCTTCCCCTTCTCCTTCTTCTGCTTCTTCTGATTCACCCTCCAGACTTCACCTTCTCCATCTCCTTCTTCTACTTCTTCTGCTTCACCCTCCAGACTTCACCTTCTCCTTCTCCTTCTTCTACTTCTTCTGATTCACCCTCCAGACTTCAGCTTCTCCTTCTCCTTCTTCTACTTCTTCTGATTCACCCTCCTGACTTCACCTTCTCCTTCTCCTTCTTCTGCTTCTTCTGATTCACCCTCCAGACTTCACCTTCTCCATCTCCTTCTTCTGCTTCTTCTGATTCACCCTCCAGACTTCACCTTCTCCTTCTCCTTCTTCTACTTCTTCTGATTCACCCTCCAGGCTTCACCTTCTCCTTCTCCTTCTTCTACTTCTTCTGATTCACCCTCCTGAGTTCACCTTCTCCTTCTCCTTCTTCTGCTTCTTCTGATTCACCCTCCAGACTTCACCTTCTCCATCTCCTTCTTCTGCTTCTTCTGATTCACCCTCCAGACTTCAGCTTCTCCTTCGCCTTCTTCTACTTCTTCTGCTTCACCCTCCAGACTTCACCTTCTCCTGCTCCTTCTTCTACTTCTTCTGATTCACCCTCCAGACTTCACCTTCTCCTTCTCCTTCTTCTACTTCTTCTGATTCACCCTCCAGACTTCACCTTCTCCATCTCCTTCTTCTACTTCTTCTGATTCACCCTCCAGAATTCACCTTCGCCTTCTCCTTCTTCTACTTCTTCTGCTTCACCCTCCAGACTTCACCTTCTCCTTCTTCTGATTCACCCTCCAGACATCACCTTCTCCTTCTTCTTCTTCTACTTCTTCTGATTCACCCTCCTGACTTCACCTTCTCCTTCTCCTTCTTCTGCTTCTTCTGATTCACCCTCCTGACTTCACCTTCTCCTTCTCCTTCTTCTGCTTATTCTGATTCACCCTCCTGACTTCACCTTCTCCTTCTCCTTCTTCTACTTCTTCTGCTTCACCCTCCAGACTTCACCTTCTCCTTCTCCTTCTTCTGCTTCTTCTGATTCACCCTCCTGACTTCACCTTCTCCTTCTCCTTCTCCTGCGTCTTCTGATTCACCTTCCTGACCACCTTTTCCTTCTCCTTCCTCTGCTTCTTCTGATTCACCCTCCAGACTTCACCTACTCCTTCTCCTTCTTCTGCTTCTTCTCATTCACCCTCCTGACTTCACCTTCTCCTTCTTCTACTTCTTCTGCTTCACCCTCCAGACTTCACCTTCTCCTTCTCATTCTTCTGCTTCTTCTGCTTCACCCTCCAGACTTCACCTTCTCCTTCTCCTTCTTCTACTTCTTCTGCTTCAACCTCCTGACTTCACCTTCTCCTTCTCCTTCTTCTGCTTCTTCTGATTCACCCTCCAGACTTCAACTTCTCCTTCAACTTCTTCTACTTCTTCTGATTCACCCTCCAGGCTTCACCTTCTCCATCTCCTTCTTCTGCTTCTTCTGATTCACCCTCCTGACTTCTCCTTCTCCTTCTCCTTCTTCTGCTTCTTCTGATTCACCCTCCAGACTTCACCTTCTCCATCTCCTTCTTCTACTTCTTCTGCTTCACCCTCCAGACTTCACCTTCTCCTTCTCCTTCTTCTACTTCTTCTGATTCAACCTCCTGACTTCACCTTCTCCTTCTCCTTCTTCTGCTTCTTCTGATTCACCCTCCAGACTTCACCTTCTCCTTCAACTTCTTCTACGTCTTCTGATTCACCCTCCAGGCTTCACCTTCTCCATCTCCTTCTTCTGCTTCTTCTGATTCACCCTCCTGACTTCACCTTCACCATCTCCTTCTTCTACTTCTTCTGCTTCACCCTCCAGACTTCACCTTCTCCTTCTCCTTCTTCTACTTCTTCTGATTCACCCTCCAGACTTCAGCTTCTCCTTCTCCTTCTTCTACTTCTTCTGATTCACCCTCCTGACTTCACCTTCTCCTTCTCCTTCTTCTGCTTCTTCTGATTCACCCTCCAGACTTCACCTTCTCCATCTCCTTCTTCTGCTTCTTCTGATTCACCCTCCAGACTTCACCTTCTCCTTCTCCTTCTTCTACTTCTTCTGATTCACCCTCCAGGCTTCACCTTCTCCTTCTCCTTCTTCTACTTCTTCTGATTCACCCTCCTGAGTTCACCTTCTCCTTCTCCTTCTTCTGCTTCTTCTGATTCACCCTCCAGACTTCACCTTCTCCATCTCCTTCTTCTGCTTCTTCTGATTCACCCTCCAGACTTCACCTTCTCCTTCGCCTTCTTCTACTTCTTCTGCTTCACCCTCCAGACTTCACCTTCTCCTTCTCCTTCTTCTACTTCTTCTGATTCACCCTCCAGACTTCACCTTCTCCTTCTTCTGCTTCTTCTGATTCACCCTCCAGACTTCACCTTCGCCTTCTCCTTCTTCTGCTTCTTCTGATTCACCCTCCTGACTTCACCTTCTGCTTCTCCTTCTTCTGCTTCTTCTGATCCACCTTCCAGATTTCACCTTCTCCTTCTCCTTCTTCTGCTTCTTCTGATTCACCCTCCAGACTTCACCTTCTCCATCTCCTTCTTCTGCTTCTTCTGATTCACCCTCCAGACTTCACCTTCTCCTTCTCCTTCTTCTACTTCTTCTGATTCACCTTCTTCTTCTTCTTCTTCTCCTTCTTCTTCCAGGATTCTTCTTCTTCTTCTTCTTCTTCGTCTTCCAGAATTCTTTTTCTTATTCTTCTTCTTCTTCCAGGATTCCTCTTCTTCTTCATCTTCATCTTGCAGGATTAATATTATTATTATTATTATTATTATTCATCTTCTTCTTCTCCTTTTCTTCTTCTTCTTCTTCTTCTTCTTCTTCTTCCAGGATTATTATTCTTCTTCTTCTTCTTCTTCCAGGATTCTTCTTCTTCTTCTTCTTCTTCTTCTTCTTCTTCTTCTTCTTCTTCTTCTTCTTCTTCTTCTTCTTCTTCTTCTTCTTCTTCTTCTTCTTCTTCTTCTACTTCTTCTTCTTCTTCTTCTTCCAGGATTCTTCTTCTTCTTCTTCTTCTTCTTCTTCTTCTTCTTCTTCTTCTTCTTCTTCTTCTTCTTCTTCTTCTGCCAGGATTCTTCTTCATCTTCTTCTTCTTCTTCTTCTTCTTCATCTTCTTCTTCTCCCTCCAGACTTGTTCTTCTTCTGCTTCTTCTTCTTCTTCTTCTGCTTCACCCTCCAGACTTCTTCTTCTTCTGCTTCTTCTTCTTCTTCATCCTCCAGACATCTTCTTAATCTTCTTCCTCTTCTTCTTGTTCTGATTCTTCTTCTTCTTCGTCTTCTTCAACCTCCAGACTCCTTCCTCTTCTACTACATCTTATTCTTATTCTTCTTCACCCTCCAGAATGCTTCTTCTTCTTCTTCTTCTGCACCCTCCAGACTTCTTCATTTTCTTCTTCTTCATCCTCCAGACCTCTTCTTCTCCTTCTTCTTCTTCTTCTTCTTCACTTTCCAGGCTTCTTCTTCTTCTTCACCATCCCGTCTTCTCCTTCTTCATCTCCTTCTTCTTCTTCTTCACCCGCCAGACTTCTTCTTCGTCTACTTCTTCTTCTTCTTCTTCTTGATCACCCACCAGACTTCTTCTTATTATTATTATTATTATTCACCTTCCAGCCTTCATCTTCTTCTTCCAGGATTATTATTATTATTATTATTATTATTATTATTATTATTATTCTATTCTTCTTCGATTCTTCTTCTTCTTCTTCTTCTTCTTCTTCTTCTATTCTTCTTCGATTCTTCTTCTTCTTCTTCTTCGATTCTTCTTCGATTCTTCTTTTTCGATTCTTCTTCTTCTTCTTCTTCATCTTCTTCTTCTTCTTCTTCCAGGATTCTTCTTCTTCTTCTTCTTCTTCTTCTTCTTTTTCCAGGATTCTTCTTCTTCTTCTTCTTCTACTTCTTCTTCTTCTTCTTCCAGGATTCTTCTTCTTCTTCTTCTTCTTCTTCTTCTTCTTCTTCTTCTTCTTCTTCTTCTTCTTCCAGGATTCTTCCTCTTCTTCTTCTTCTTCTTCTTCTTCCAGACTTCTTCTTCTTCTTCTTCTGCTTCTGCTTCTTCTTCTTATTCTGATTCACCCTCCAGACTTCTTCTTCATCTTCTTCTTCCTCTTC